>NC_079335.1:31162917-31470417 GCF_029582105.1 Oenanthe melanoleuca
CCAGGCTGCAGAAGGGTTACAGGGGAGGGTTCATTGCAAAGTCAAACCCTGTGATCTGGTCCAAAGGGAACAGCAGTGGAGATTTTAATGGAAATAGCTGTAAATTTTTATAACGCGGATTTGAAGTTGCCTGTTATAGAAATTACTATGGCAAGAACCACCCAAACCAGTGGAGAATAAGATTTACAGGAAGTAGTTGCACTGCAGCAATGATCCAACCAGAGCTGACTTAGGCTCTCAGCAGCTCCATGGAACTCTCCTGTCCTGAGTGACCACCGTAACAGATGGAGCCCAAAGTCATGGACTAAATTAACTCAATGGACATTTTATGGATATTAGTTGTCCATAGATTAAGAAAATGATATCTGTGTATGATATCAAAGGATGAGAAGGGAGGTTGTGGTTAGTTAGGCTGTACTGGATACTGTGGGACTTAAATATTATGTAAATGGTGTGGAATAAGGGGTGGAGAATGTGCTGGATTAGGTTAGAGTAAATTTTTTTCAGAGTAGCTGGTATGGCTGTGTTCGGGGTTTTTGCTGGAAATTGATAAAAAAGAGATGTTTTCCTTCTTGCTGAGCAGTGCTCAGCATCAAAGCCTTCTCTGGTCTTCACCCTACTTCACCAGCAGGAGGCTGGGAAGTGCATGGGAAGCTGGGAGGAGACACAGCCAGGCTGGCTGAGCTCAATTGACCAAAGGGATATTCCACACGGTACAGCATCATGCTCAGCATCTAAAACTTGGGGAAAAGAAGATAGTGAAGAATTTTTAAAATCATGGTATTTGTTTCCCCAGGCTACCATTACATGTGATGGATGCCTGCTTTCCCTGGGATGGCTGAACACCTGCTTGTCCACAGGGAGCAGTGAATGAATTCCTTATTTTGCTTTGCTTGCATGCACAGCTTTTTCTTTACTCATTAAATTGTCTATCTAAACCCATGAGTTCCCTAATTTTTACTCTTCTCATTCTTTCTCCCATCCAGACATGAGGAGAGTGAGCTAGTGGTTGACTGGTGCTTAGTTGCCAGCTGGACATGACACAAATTCTTGAAAGTAACAAAATCAGTTATTATTGAGTAGTTTAGGCACAAAGATTCAATTTTGCCAGGAAACTAGAAGTTTGGAGAAGAAATATGAAAGGAGTACATATCACTGAATCACAGTGTACAAGATAAAATGAAACATGTTCATGAAAGTGATGAACATAACTCACCCTGTAGAAAAAAATTGCTTAGAGCTTAAAATGTACAATTTAAGGATGACAACTAAATAAGAAAAGCATTTTTTTAAAATACTAAAAAATAAACGTACTGAAGTACTTAAATGAGAATAATGGCACTGGACTGTTACGGTTTGTCCAAACAGCTATAAAAAAGAGATATGTGATTTCTGACAGTACAGCTCTATCTTTTAAAATAATTAATAGCTAAAGGATGGAGAACAAATGAGTCAGTATTTTACAGTAGAGGCTCTTTTGCATGAATTTGGATTAAGCTGCTTTAATAGAAATAAATCTGGGATTTAATGGCATATTAGATTACTTGAGGGCATGCCTGATGAAAGACAGGCACTGCTTTGTAAAGACCCTGGTCTAGGTGAATGTTTGAAAGGAATCATGTAGGTCCAAAAGATTTTTTTGTATTTTATCTTTATTTCTTAAAATTTCAAATAGTGAATCGATAGATTTTTATCTTTAGACTGCCTACTAAAACTCAGAGCATGATGTGGTCTATATTTAGACTCAGGAGTAGAAATATAAACTTCACTTGTTTCACCTCTACAAACTGCAGCAGCTAGCAACCAACCCCCTTTTCATAAGCCACAGTCCTAAAAGCCACAGTTACAACATTCAAAATGTGTTTCTTACATTAGAGTGCATTTTGACATTCTGTATAAATTTCTGTTTTTTTGATCCTTTATTATTCCTTAACATTAACCTTTCTTTGCAGTCTTTGTAATAGTTTTTTTTTTGTTGTTTTTTTTTTAATAAAATCTTTGGGGAGTGAGCATGACAGAAGCACTGCATATGGTACGGCAGGAAGGAAGGAAGGAAGGAAGGAAGGAAGGAAGGAAGGAAGGAAGGAAGGAAGGAAGGAAGGAAGGAAGGAAGGAAGGAAGGAAGGAAGGAAGGAAGGAAGGAAGGAAGGAAGGAAGGAAGGAAGGAATCTCTTTCTGAGAGAATTCTGGCTGGATTTTCCATATGCTTTTGGCTTGGAGATTTGCTGAAAGAATAATAAATTGTTTCTTGATTAAAAATCTGTAGCATCTGGAAACTTGACACAATATGTTGTAAGCTAAAATCAAAACAAATTGTAAACCTCTCGACTTCATGCAAATAAATATTATGAGCTCCAAAAGTTAATAATGATTTATGCCAGTCAATCAGCAGATGACAAGGGACTTTGCACAAAATAGGAAGATGGATTACCTCTCTACTCCCAGCCAAGTTACATAGAAGCAAAGAAAAAAATAAAGTTGTTCTCATGGGTATTTTATGCTTTGGACACTTGTCAACATATCTTGTGGCTGAAAAAGACACAAAATATGGTGTATGCCAAATGAAAGCTCACATCTTAAAAAATATATCGAAGTACATTAGTCCATTAATTCAATTCAGCTTCGTTTTCTCAGCTAAAATCTGAGCAATTAATTTTGTGATCTTCAGTTTCGTAAAATAAGCAATCCTTGGTTAAAACTTACATAATACTGACTTCTGCCAGAAGTCTGTTAAAATACAGACTCATGTTTCACACAGGGTACAAGCTAGCATTTCTTTATTTTGCTGCTTTAGGGAAATGACAGTAGTCTGATGTAAGCAATGTCGTCACTGTTTTCAATTTAGTTTCAAATATTTTTTTTAATCTGCTTTCAGATTTTCTAGATATACTGGACAAAAAGAACCTTTCAAATTTATGTTTAAACATATGTGACTGCTGAAAAAATTGATAAATGCTGCTTCTTAGTGAACAGCCTATTAAATTAAATTGTTACATTTATTTTCCTATGCATGAATTTTAAATTCTACTTTGGATATTAATTACCATTATTTGGCTGCCACAGTTCCACTAACATTAACAGGATTTCCTGAAGTTTGGAACATAGTAGTAAACTTCCTTTTCCTTTTTACTTTACCAGAATATTTCATTGACCATTGGCCCAGAACTACCAGATTCCTGGTTCCAGTCTGTTTACACACATACATTGCAGCTAAGTCAGAAAAAAAAAAAAAAAAAAAAAAAATTTACTGTTAAATTTACCCCTGGGGCAATTTGTGCTGTGTCACTAAGCCTGGCAAAAGGATTTTTCAGGAATTCAGCCAGCTTACTCCCTCTTGGGAAAATCCCTTGCACATTCTATATGATGTAGGTCTGGCTTGAGTAGGGGTGGTACTGCAGAACATCATGGAACTGATAGCACCAGGGTATGGCACATATTCTTGATTAAATCAGTCTCAGATCTTCTATACACTGAAAATCTTGTATACAGAGAGGTATGGGATGAAATGCATCCAAAGAATATTTATCCTGAAACTTCTTGCTTAAAATCCAACCTCTATAATTAAAAAGGCAAAATTTTCATGACCACCATATTAAATTTTACATTCATTATGTTGGTTATTCAGTAAAATGTATTTGAAAATCTAGAGAAGTGAATTTCTAAAATAAAAATTTTCTTGAAAAGACTGCTGAAAATTTTCAGAAAGCTATTGTATCAAGCAAGGCATTGGAGGAATATCTATGTTCGTGGCTTGTTAAGGTTATAGAATAATTCCTTTTGCATTCTCTCTTTAACTACTTTTGGTGTTTATGTAGATGTGACATAAAATTCTTCCAGTTCCTTACAGATGGTTCTGTAATAAAAATAAATTGTTCTCCCATAATATGCCTTTCATAAAAACTCTACTCAGAAAAGTTATAGAGGGTTGGATTTTTTTATTTTAATTAGCTTTGTGCTGACACTACCTTTTCATGCAGTGATGCCAGTACTCTGAACAATGGGTGTATTGATGTAAGTTGTGCTGCTCAAAAGAGTTTCTAAGTTCCCCATTGCTTCAGACTGTTGATATTTTATGGTAAGGCAAAGTGAGTAGAAAATGTTTTCAAATCAGAAGGATTTATACTTTTCTTGAGGTGCAGATGATTTAAGAGATCCTTATCATCAAAAGCTATAAGAGTGGTTATTGAGGTACAGAATGTGTAAAATCAAATAGATCTGAAGTAACTAACCTTTGCAACATGGACCATTATGAAAGCAGACCAGCTACTTCAAAGTTATATATACAAAAACTGCTGTTTTGAAGAAAAGAAGATCAAAATATGTAGCTAGCTTATAATCCAGTATGGGCTTTGAGAAAGTCACAAATAATATCTGAAATCAGCTGCAGCAGTAGTTCCTGCAGGGCTTCAGGCAAGAAGAAAAGATGCAATGAGAAGCAACTGCCTGTGAGTTAAGCAAGTTCTAAGATATGTTCTCCACCATGACAAAAGAGACAGTGAAACCAGGCAATACCATGCCACGTGCTCACTTTTGTGCTTCACAAGGCTTGCTGTCCATAAACAATTACCTATTTTGATAAACAAAAATTTGTGTAATTGCCTAGATCTTGAGAAGTCACCAATGTTATAAAAATTATAAATTTATAAAAGGATGAGACTACTGTTTTATCTTATTTAACTTTCTATCAGTTGCTCTTTTTCAATATGAGCTTCAGCCTTGTAACTCTTCTATGTTTCCTTATCTTTGAGTGATGTTTAGTTATATTATCTGCTGATCAGCTGAGACACTCCTCCATTTCTTCCCTGTCTTGTCTGATCTGTAATGATGATGGAGGTTGATACAGTAAGACCTAAATAAGGGAAGGTGGTAATTTTGAAGTAGTGTCTCTCTCTTTAAGGCTGGTCCTTTCGTATATATACCCAGGAAAATGATTTTACAGGTCATGAATAAATGAAATATTGGACCAAAAGACCTCTGCCTAAACACTGTACAGGGCTGGTGTTATGCTTGCATAAATTGAAAGAAGGGGTCTAAGTTTTTATGTATGTACATACATACTTTTTTTTTTTTTTTTTTTTTTTTTGTATTATGACCTCACCAGTGGTTTTTTCCAACCTTAACCATGATTCCAACCTGTGATTCTGTATATACACACATACAAGTGTGAAAAAGGCAAAAACCTTCCTTTTTAGTCCTAGGTATTTAGGTAACCTCTTTTGAAGGCTTTACAAATGAAGAGGCTTTAACCTAGAGAGGAGCTGTAAATGCAAACTTACATTCTCCAAATTTATTTTTTCTGGATACTCCCAGAATTCATGGACTTAGTGCTGCATAAAAATGGGTCAGTGTGCCTTAGTTTAAGTTTTTCCCTGTCGCAGAAATGGAGATGGTGTTAATTTTCAGGCTGTATGTGATATAGCTTTCTCTTCTAGGTGATACACACTGTCTTCAGTGAATTGCTGTTTGTGCTAAAATCATAAAAAGACAGCAGAAATTTATTACACTGGCAAATATTTCTTCAATACCTGGATACCAGATGTTTGATGTTATTGAAGTTATCGTCATCTAATGAGTTTTCAAATGCAGTTAAAAAACAGTAGTAGAGATCCATTAGGAGAATCAGACCTTTGCAGTGACAAGGGTGACTGGGTAATTCTCTCAGAGGGAGAGGTCCGTGAAGCCATGGCAATGTCTGAAACTTTGTCTTTCCTCTAATGATTCCAGTTGTGTGAATTGCTTAAAATAATAGTACATCATTTTCTATTTTATTGATAGTCCTCCTTTTTACAGAGGCTTTTTTGGCATAAAATATTTTTATTTGCATTTAAAAAGTGTTTACATCTTTAGTATTTTCTCATATTCCTGTATAAAAACTAAAAATTTATTCACAGTCAAACTTCTCATTGAACATTTGATCTCATGCAACTTCTAGGAGTGTGCTTTCATTATTTCCAACCCAACCTATTGGCTTTCTTTAAAATCACAAATAAGGCTTTGATTGTAGAATTTGGATAGCCAATTATAACATAAATCCAAGTCCAAAAGGCCACATAAATTTGAAAAACAGGTTTTATTTTCTCACCTTATGGTTTCAGCTTCAACACATCACCTCTTTTATTGTTTCATATGACACAGAGCCAAAGTAACTGAAGCATATTATGGTGAGATTGGTTTGAAAATAGATTTGACCATTTGAACCAAAAAAATCCTTAGCTACTTATACCTTGCTCAATTTTTGTGCAGAGATAGTTTTGGAATGGCTTTGGCTTATTTGGATTGCTTATCCTTGAATCTTTTTAGTCTATACATAAAATATTTGCCAAAAGCACATCTTTACATGGCACATACCTGATAGCATGAAACAGAAGTTTAAAATTTAAAAAAGATCAGAATTCACTTTGTGCATTTCCAGTGTGCCCACTAATAATGGATATAGAATGCAACTGGATAGAACATTTTGGATTTATTACTTACAGAGCTCTAGACACACACACAGTAGGTTATAACTATATTAAAAATCACACAAACTGGCAATATGATCCAAAATACAAATTAGAATCAGCTTAATTCTGAAAATATCAGAGAGAGGACAAGACTTATTGATGTTATGTGTGAGGTATTTTATGACAATAGAGGAACAGTTTTAAAATAAAAACATCTCTATATCTCCCATGTAAGTAGTTACCAATTTTAAAAGGCTGCTTTTTCATCTTCTGTGGCAGAATTTTTCATAGGTTACATGGAAGCTGTGAGATAGAAAGGATGTAAACCACAGATTCACCCAATCATTAAAGCTGGAGAAGCCTTCCCCTTCTGCCTGTCGAGTGGTAGGTTTGTGTTTTTTTTCAAAGGCCTCCAATTACATATTTCACAACCTCCTCAGGGAATCTGTTTCAAGGATTGGATAATCTCAATGCTAAAAAGTGTTTTCTTATGTATAGATTGGTTTTCTCCAATTTAAGTTATAACCTATTCACTGTAAGTCTGGAAAACAGTGGTTTCTCTTCTTTGCAAATGTTGCAAGACTATAATTTTGTACCCTTTTAGCTTTTTCTTCCCTAGGTTGTTAAGCCTTGGTTTTTAATTTCTGCCTAGTGTCATATCTTCTTGAGTCCTCTTTTGGCTTTTATGCCCTTCCAAATTCCCTCCCAAGGAACTGCACCATCCCAAGCTTGATACACAGTCCCAGCTAAGACTTTTGAGTGCAAAGCAGATGGCAGGGGTCACTTTAGGTTCCTTTCAGGTTCTCAGTTACCCCAACATTTTTATGCATCTGCATGTTGTTTAAATGTTCAGTTAGCATGTGATGC
This sequence comes from Oenanthe melanoleuca, assembly GCF_029582105.1. Taxonomy (NCBI): domain Eukaryota; kingdom Metazoa; phylum Chordata; class Aves; order Passeriformes; family Muscicapidae; genus Oenanthe; species Oenanthe melanoleuca. Next base: position 31,170,228 of record NC_079335.1, read on the forward strand.
ACTCTAGACTGCAGACTGCTTCCTGAATATCTAGTGACCTTCAGGATCCCAATGGAGATGTAATTTGCTCTCTATTTCTGAGTTAATGTAGAGCAACTTCCTTCAGAACCACAGGATGACAACAAGCAGGCTATCCTGACTTACATATTCAGTGTTCAGGATAGAATAGGGGGAATAGTTAGTAAGTTGCATGTGCTCACATATTCTTGCTCTCTGAATGTCTTTCAATGCTAATGAATGTATTCAAATGTGTTTCACTGTATTCCTGTGAATGTCTCCTGGCATATAACACTTAATCTCTGTGCTGTTTTGGTACTGTCTTAGTTCATAATTTCATAGTACTGAAACGGTTTGTGGGTCAAAATCAACCCATCAGTTTCGTCCTGATGAAGCCAGAGACAAGTCATACATGCAAAGAGGTTCTCCTTCCCAGCCTGGTCATTCTACATAATTTGGTGGGGTGTTTTTCAGGTTATATAAAGCCTATGCACATGCAATGCAACATCCAATCTGATGTGTAGCAGGTATACAGCTCTAAAAGAAAGACTTGAGTATGAAAGGGAACAGCCAGCCAAAAGTGCTCACAAACATCTCTTTCTATCTGGAGCTCCAAAAGCCTTGGGGAAATTCACAGAACCATTGCCAGCCTTAAGTGTAACCAGCATATCTGACAGTCACATAATGTGCCTTTTATTCTCAGTTTCCTTACAAACTTCAAGAATTTTAATTTAATTAACAGTCATCTGAAATGTCATACAGAGTAAATTTATTAAGGTAAACAAACTATTCTTGTATTTTCTAAAACACTAAAAATAAGTTTCAGAACTAGTCACCTCCTCGATGAAAGTAGATAATCAACAAAAGGAGTAAGTTGGAACACATTGGAACAGATGGAAAGAAAAAGTGAGTTTAAAAATAGTGAAAGTGCTTGCCCAAAGTTGATGCCTTCATCATGTTGACTTCATAGGTAAACAATAATTTGAGAAAAAAATTTATTAAAATAAATTTCCTTTAAAACCAATGATCCTCAATAAGCAGCACTGATAAAATTATAACCTCAACAACCTTCCCTTCTCCCTTTCCTATAGGAATTGCTATATCCTCTCACTTTCTCCATTAAAACCTTGGACAGAAAAACACACATACACACACACACTTGTAGTACTTTTGCCATTTTTAAGCTACAGACACACAGCACTCAAGGGTAACCAGCTGATAATGTGGATCTCAGACAATATGGTTCATATATTTCATATGCAATTAAGAAGATTCACCACCACTGTAACATCAAGTATTTCAGCTGAGTTAGACTCTAATCAGTTCTAAGTTCAAATGACCAATACTGAAATCCAAGAGGATAACATCAGTTATTCAAACTAAGCTCTAAAACAAACTTGTTCCTTCATTGAATATCTTACTGTTCAAGACAGTCTTTATGGAAGGGTCCAGTTGATAGAATCTGAATTAAAAATAATAAAGGGCATGATTTGAAAAATAATTTAGAGAAACTGCAAAGTCTTTGGAGAGCTAAAATTCTTTCTAGTCAAATATCACAGGATTTTTTTTTCATATTTTTTTATTGATTACGTTAGTGCATATAGCTAGCTCATTATCCAAGCAGAAAGAATATTGGGCAAATGGATATCTATTTTAAGACTGATTTTATTAGAGCTTAATCAACCATCTCCAAGTACTACTCTTAATTTCTTGCATCTATTCTCCTTACTGTTTTCAATTTCTTTTTTTAAGTGTTCAACCCCTAAAATTTTAGTTTTTATGAAAGTTTGTATGGGAAATTCATAAATCTTTGTCTCTCCAGGAGCACTGCAGCTACTTTAACTCCAAAGAAAATGTAACACTATAACCTAGTACGGGTTCCAAAGTGCAAGTGCAAGGTAGGGCAGTTATCCTAGTTCGGAAGTAGTGAACAGAGTGCATCCAGGGTTTAAGAGACATGCACACAAAAACTTGAGAAAAGGGCAGTTTGCAGCTGATTCCACAGCTTGCATGGAGGTACTTTGAAAAGAAGGGCAGAGCTAGGGCCAAAAAAGAGATGTGACAGGAAAAACAACTAAACAACTAAAAATAATGTCTCAAGACAGCTGTGAATCTGTATTACACAATAAACAATCATATCACTGGTCTTAATATTTTTTTTTAATAGAGATTTTTGTTTTTTAATCAGAAGGCAAACCTCTAGAAATGGACAATTCCTGAAAAGGACAGATGTGGAAACAGAGAAGTGAATTTGACTTCTTAGATGGAAAGAGGACACTAATTTAAGATGCTATTCTATCTAAGCTCTTCTAACCCGAGATACAAATTCAGTAAAATTTTTTAGCCAGCCTAGATGCCCCTCAGAATTCAATTATATACTGTGCCTGGTGTCTAAGTGCTTTAACCATATTTTCTGCAATCACAATGTTACCAGCATTTTTATAATTGTTAATAATAAAAAAAAACAAAAAAACAAACCATGCTAAATGGTATGCAGAACTTTTGACTTATCTGAATTAGTGGGAGCACAGACTATGAAGTACATTCTTTAGAATTTTATCTTTGGAGAATTTTTGGGACAACTAAGTATGGATTTTTCTTAATTGTGTGTAAAAAAGAACACCTAGAGTCACAGAGTAGAAGTACATCTTCCTAAAACACTCAGTTAAACTATATTTTTTTAAAAATATGAAATACAATCTAATTCTGAAAGGTTTTTCATTTTGATTAATCAATTTTGTCAACATTCATTATCATCCTTGAAAAGTTATCTAGCAACAAATGGGCCAACATTTGTTTATTAAGCTTATACTTTCAGATTCATATAGATTTCAGACCAATATAATTTTTCCCATTATTGCTGAAGTTTTATCTGAAGTTTCAGTGTTATGAGCTCTTAACTATGTTAACCATAGCAGTTAACTCACCTTCAGTCAGCCTCCTATTAGAGTTTGGCAGTTAGCCTCTCTGAAACATCTTAGAGCACTCTGCATACTCCAAACCCCAGAGCTTTCCTGATCTTCCCTTTTCTTTGAAAGGGAGACCCTCTGGTGATATATAGAGGAGCTGAAAATACTGAGATTTGCTCATGGCTTTAGATGTTCTCCCTATGGCCAGGTAGTTAATGTAAGAAGAGGAATCAGGCTGGCCATCATGCTAGGGTTATGAAAATTGGTTGCCAACAGGCATAGAAAAAGTGCTGATTCCAGAAAGAAATGAACACATAAAGCAATGGTACATCCCCCTTTCTATAAACATTTTAATCACTTAGGCAAGGCATTATTTCCTGTATTTTCTAGTTTTTATTTCTCCTGGCTTTTGCAACTGTGGTATTGTCTTAGCATCTTTTCTTGGTATGTTTTGAAAACTTAGCACAAACTATTCCAAAATTACATTAGTCAGATAAAATTGGCTGAGCATGGATGGACTACGATTTTTGTGGAAATTCAGTGGTATATTATTTACAAAACCATATTGGCTAATCAAAACACATGCTGCATGAGACAGGAAAAGACTGAAAATGAGAAAGGTAGAACATATAACCAAGATGCATTTTTTTGCATCTTTTGAACTACTTCCCAACACATACTAAGTGAATGAACCAGAATTCTGCATGGATCAGCAGTGGGTCATCTGCAGCTGTGTACATCTGACACAGCTGTGTCTGCCCAGACTCCTGTTCCTGGCACAAGTGCAGTTGCTATGGCTGCTGACACTACTGCAGCTATGAGTTTTCCTGCATCTCTTTGGCAACTTGAGGTGTTCCAGAAGTGCAGACTGTTATATCAAATGTTTTAGAATGGTGTGTCAATGGAGAAGAATGATGAACAATGAAAAAGAAAAAAAGAATTAAATTCATAGTTTGCAAATTTGACAATTCCCATTGTATATCTCAAATCCACCCTCCAAACATTTTCTGATACATCTTGGATTTGGTAGTGTTTCATGTGTGCTCCCAAAATATACAGTGGGTCACAGGGCATAGTGGTCAGTCCCTGCTAGTATTTCTCTGACTCTGTTATCTGAAAATCTCTGTAGTGTTCTCCCTCTATTAGTTTCAAACTCTGTATCCAAAAGTTGGTTTATTTTATTCAAGGGAGCATACTTGCTATCACTCAGGTTACAATCTGTATTAACCAGAGCTGTAGCCACCTTTTCCCTCTTTGTAGGACAAGGTGATGCATGAGTGCCTTTACTCACATAATATAGTACCAGCCTCATCCCCACATAGTTCCTACCATCACATTACAGCTGCAGCTCCTCAAATATAATTTTGTGTTATTCCCCTGACTCATTCATATAGTTATCCAAAAATGAGCTAAAAGCACATGATGTTAGTCTTGCCAATAGACTTCCTGTGCAACTTACTTAACCTATACACGTCAGTTTTCTTATTTTCCAACACAGAAGATTTGTGATCATAGATTTTGTTGATCATAGAATATTTGTGCTTTAAATGCTCTAAGGAGTCTGCCAAGAGGATACCTTGTAAAAAAGGAAGAATATGAGTTCACATTGTAAGGATAAACAATAAATAGTATTCCTATCTTTCTTGGCAAAAGTAAACTGAGTTGCATCTTTATCAATGTCATAGTTACCTGAAATAAGAGCAGCATGAACAAATAGTAGTATTTCATGGAGGGAAATCTTGGTTCTTCTTTCACATAAGTTGACACTGTTTGATTTTTGACAGATTCTGTGCTGTTAATTGCAGTGTAATAAAATGTTTACTGCAAAGTATCAGGTGTGCAGATTCTTCATCCTTTACAGCAGAGGCTTATTTCATATTCATATTTATACATGTTGTTCTTCCCAGCTGAAACACTGAAGGGAAGTAGATTCCAAGAAAACAAAGAAGTGAGGTTTTTCCATGACCTCTAATGAAGGTGACTGCATATATTCTGATGAGCTCTCTAACACAATCCTCTGTGCAGTATTGAAAAGGAATTTGAAAGGGGCTTAGTTGTTTATCCCTGAATCATGCTGTTCTTTTCCTCTGCTGAAGATCACCATTTCCCTTTGCATTGATTCAACAAAATATTTTCAGAGTAACTAATAAGAAACATGGATTATATAAACAGATCAGTATGAGTTTTGAATGTTCAAGTATTGAAGATTTATGTAAACTACCAACACGGTAATACAATCATGTATATCAATTCCTCTACATAAATCTTAATCCAAACAGTTGAGCTATTCATAGTATATTGAGTTTATATTATTACTCTTTCAGCCAGTAATGGAGACAGTTGAACCTTCAGAGGTATCTATGGCCAAATATAACTAATTTAATAAAAAGAGAAAGAGAGTCAAAAATTCTTTAGGTTACCAGTGAAACTTAGTAAAGAAATGCAATGGGAAATCAGCAATGACAACCAATTCTGAACAAAATATTCATGTGTTTTAGGAATCAAAAAATCGTCCTAAGGTCATCTGGCATCTTTAAAAGTAAGGGGGGAAAAATAAGCTATAATTCAACATACATAAAGTAGGCTACATAACACAATATAGCAAATTAACATTGAATATTTGTGGGATCCATGCCCAAGTAAGTTCCCTCTGTAGCTAATAAAAGAATAATATTCCTGTAAATGTTGGCTTTGAGTGAGACTAAGGTAGCTCCATTCTTCTTACAGGCAACAGAGGAAAGGTTAAAGAGCCTTACTTAACAAAAGTAAATCTTTATGAATACCTTGCAAGACCACTACCTTACACTAAAAAAAATTGTCTTTGCTCTCACCATTTATGTTGTGCCTGTATTTCTGTATAACACTGAAATCCATTTTTGATAATTTCTGTTTATTCTCTGAGTATCCTTATTAACCTTTAAACAGAGTCTGTCTGCATTATTGGGTAGAGGCTCTGGCCCAATGGCTCCTTCCCTGTCTTAGTTCTTATTGAAATGACAAAAGATTACTGAAGTATTAATAAATAAAGCAGCAAAAGTATCATCAGTGTGTTTTCAGTTACAGCTACCACTTAAATCTTTGACTGGTTCATGACAGCCAAATTCAGAATGAACAGGGATCTACAACAGTTAGAGGTATATCTGCACAAAGTTATTCCTCTTTATAACTAAACAAGTTGTCCCTTAACTTCAGCTGGTATTTTCATGACTAGACAGGACAAAGCCTCCCAACGTGGCTTAGTCTTGTTCCTTCTTTTCCTTTTTCAAGGGTTACTTACAGCATCTGTTTCCTTCCCATTAGCAATGTAGCCCTCATAAAGGCATACCAAATAGCAGGGCAGGAGAGAGAAAAGGACACTAGAATAGACCTCTATTATAATTCAATTCTTACATTAGATGCCTGGACAACTGTTGCTTAAGTCAAGTTCTGAATTTCTGCTTTTATTATTATATTTTTCTTTCAATGTGTGAGTGGCTGGAAAGACAAGATTGTAACTTAAAACAATGTGGGTCACAGTGGAACAACACCACTGGCTTAATTAGTTTACTGTTCCACTATGGCCTCTATATAAATTACATCATGGGATGGATCAGTACTCTCTCTTTAATAGTGAATAACTGGCAGAAAAAGTTAGCCCACCTATTTTCTGAACTAAAGGCAATATCACAGTTGTAGTATATTACAGATGTCAGCATCAGGAAAGGAGTTACCACAGATGGATGTCATTTGAGCTTCTGAATTCCATTGTGAAAATAAATCATGTTCATTGTCTTCACAATATAGAAATAGTCCTGCCAAGGTACTATTGTGATGCACATCCTTGCAGTATGATGCACATTTTGGTATTGCTGTGTGCTGTGGGCAGTCTGCCTGATTGTTAAAAACCAGAGAAGGAGCCAGAAATATTGTACCACACCCTAAAGTCAAGACAACACCACAAACATGGTCCAGGAGACCTTAGTTAATTTCTTCCCTTTTGTCCTACTTCAAAATTAAACCCACCTTTCCTCCTAGGCAAATTTCCAGAATTTGTATGCTGAAATTATCTCTATATCCATTTCTTTGACTTTGTGGCTTAAATAAAGGTGATCAATCAATTCAGTTCTGTCTCAATACCTCAGCTGTAAAATGGAGACACCAACATCTCTCTGAATCAGATATTAAGATGCCCAGTTATAGTTATAGATCAACTATCAGCACTGGAAGGAAGCCTACAAGAAAGATGGGGAGAGACTTTTGGCAAGTATCAGTAAGAGTAGGACAATGGTCAGTGGCTTCAAACAGAGAGTTGTTTAGATCAGACATTAGGAGAAAATGCCTCCTGTGAGGGTGGTGAGGCACTGGAACAGGTTGCCCAGGGAAGTTGTGGACACCCCATCCCTGGAAGTGTCCAAGGCCAGGCTGGATGGGGCTTTGCCCAGCCTGGCCTAGGGGAAGGTGTCTCTGTCCATGGCAGGGCAATTGGAGCTGGATGACCTTTTGGGTCCCTTCCAACCTAAACCATTCTGTGATTTTATGATTCTGTGATTCTATGATCAGATGTAAAGATAACAGAGAATATTGCAAAGCAGCCATGTGTCAGAAGGAGGTATCAGACACAAACAGCCCTACCTTGAAACCCCTGCTCTCCAAACATGTGGCATGGGGTACATGGACAGTTTTGTTCAATGAGAAAAATAAAGTGTTAAATGAGATTACTAACATTTGAGCTGTCTCCATAGACATTATATCTCTCATCCTTTGGCTGTGCTGTTTAATATGTCCATATGCATTGGCCATTTCCCAGGGGTTTGGAAAGAATCTGATGTAATGCTCAGCTAAACCCTGGCTTTCAAGCAAACCAAAAACCTATTTCTTGCAAAAGTAAAGAAACTAATAAAAACATGAGATAAGTCAAATACCCTCAAATGTGCTGGACAGCTAAACAGCTGTGTTGGTTAATGGTTTGTGGATATCAAGGTAATATTTTAATTTACATGTTTCTCAGGCTTACCCTCTCCCACATACATGGTATGCAAATGGGCCTCAGAAACAATGTGTACCAGCATATTTTTAGCTTTCCAAGTCAAGCTTCTCCAGCTTGTTTGAAATCCAGAGTCTGAGGCCCATTTCCTCTGTTTTTCCATTGTACAACACAACAGAAACAGGGTTCCAGACCATAAAAATTTCAAGCAGCAAAAAAGATGGCAATGACAGAACCCAGACAATACCCATGTCCAACAATTATTTTTCTGGTCAACAGTAAAAACTAGAGTCCTTACTTTCTTGGCCAGAAATAGGAAGTTTGACCTACATGGGATTTCCCCCCTTGCTTTTCTGTCTTCATCTGAATCATGGAGGGATATTCCAGCATTTCCAAATAAAGACTGAGATCTTAGATTTTTATCTAAGTTGTTAAAGATGTTTTGAGTAGACATTTTGCTCTTGATTTAAAAAAAACCTGTACTAAAATGAGTTTCAAATGGCGTCTGTGCTACTGGGAGCTACTGTAGTTACAAAGAAAAGAAACAAATAACAATACCACATGGGTAAGTGATACCTGGAATTGGCAACCCATTAAAGAGGTGGACTGAGACCAAAGATCATTTAAAGACAGTGGTAACATATCTATCAAATGTGATGCCATGAAGATATCATTTATAATGTTAACCAAAAAGAAAACATTTGCTCACTTACAGAAAGAAACCTAAACCATTTTTTCCAGCAGTATATTCCTTACTAACCAAAGCATGATACAATGCTTTTTAGAGATACCATACTGTTGAAAACAAGCATACAAGTATGCTTATCATACAGGTATGATAAGTAAATAAAAAATAATAAACATAAATCTCTGGTATGAAATCACAAACCTGAAAATGTAGATGAAATCTCCAGATCTAAAAGTTGAGCAAAGATTCATTACAAGCAGATTACCCAGGTCTGTCAAATCAATTTACTACTCAGCAATACTCTGAGATACAGCTGGTTCTCTATTTCTGAAGTATTAATCTTGTAGACACTAAATTGCTCTCAACAAAATATTTTCTTGTGCCCTGTAGCTTTTGACAGACTCGTGTTATCTCCTGTGTAAAAAATGTAGAGTCCACTGGAAAGGCCAACTCCAATATTAATTGTAACAATTACTCTTCTCCAAAATTCTTGCAGTTGAACAGATTGTTACTGTTTCCATCTCCAGCTTCATAATTTCAAATAAAATAAAAACTAAGAAATTTTGGATTAGTATCCTAATCATTATATTTACAACCCCATGGGACCTTGAACATGTTTTCTATTACATGGTCTGATACCGCAGAGCCAGACAGTCACTGAATATGTTCCTATTATCTCTATCTCCTTCCAAATTTGTGGTCAGATGTTTTGTTATCAAAAATATACCAACAGCAACCAAGGCTTCATTAATATTTTAGACAAAAGAATCCTTGTTCCAGCTGTCAAATGCTACAGTCTGGAGTCAGAAGCTTTTAAAATACTAGATCTCACTCACACATGTGCAGAGTCTCTGCCTAACTGACCTATTCAAAAACCAGTTGTGGTTCCCTCCAACAGTGTGAGATGAACTCTGGGATTAATTGACTTTGGTACAACTGCATCTGACTTCTCTACATGGGACACAACATCTTGTGTGCTTTCCCAAAGTCCTGGTTTGCTGCAAACCTTATGTCCTCACTCTTCTCAGATGCAGGGTCACTTCTATCTATTTTGAGGTTTCAGCTGGAGAACAACCCTACAGTCTGTGTTAGGACATCATATGTGGCACGTTGCCTTACTGGAAGCTCACTGTCCAGCCTGTGCTCAATGCAGTTTCCCAACCAGAGCTGGGAAAGGACAGTGAGTCTGCAACACACACAAGAACTGCAGCTCCCATGCTCCATAATGGAGGGAAAGAGGAGAGGAGAAACGTGGATCATTTCAGTGCCAAATGCTTTACCACCATGCCTGCCATCTGCTTCTCGTGATAAGGAATGGTCTCCACTGACTGTGAAACCAGTGAAAATATTCAACTTGCCCTCTGCTTGTCTTCATGAGCTAGGAAACACACTTGCAGATGCTCTTCCTTTTGCCCTGTAACTAGATGTGATCTGAGAGTACAATATTGTAATGACTGCAGCTACATGTCCATGGACTATTAGGTGCTGCAAAGTACTGTAAGAGAATGACAGTGGGATTCACATTCTCTCCTCTTGGGTACAAACCTTGCTCAGGAATTCTTGCCTTGCTGAAAAGTAAAGAGCTTAAAACAAGAATCTTCATGGCTATAACTTGTGAGCATTTGAAATACAGCCAGTACAGTTTTTCAGAAGTCATAATTTAAAAATAGTCTGTGGGAAAGCCCCAAATAAAATAAATATTTTTTTATTTGTAATATCTGTTGTTTGGAACAGAGAGGATAGCAGCTGGTACAGAAAGTGCCTCAGAGGCTCTGGCTTACAGATTACATCCTAATAACACAGCTTTAAAATCTATGTTCCTTTGGTTGGAAAACAAATAGGTAGGGCAACAATATTTACTTAGGACCAGATTCTGTCTTTCTAACTCACATTTACTAATACCTTCATACTTCCTCTGGAGCAAAGGTTTGCAGGCTGCATCAGTGGCTTCACTGCTCTTGCCACAAGTGAGGCACAAGTTTCTCTCTGTACCCCTGCTAGGCAGGTTGGCTAGCCCAGCTGGGATCACACTAACAGACTTTTTTCTTACAGGCTTTGAGAAGAATAATTCTGCTGCCTCAGAACCAGTTTTGTGCAGTCTGCCTCTTGGCAGAGGCACAAAGGGGAGGGATATTTTTTGGCATACTCTTATTCCCAGCCCTTCCTTGCAGCCCACTTCTTTTTTTGGCCTCTCAGGCTCACAGTTACATTAAAACTGTATACTGCATGGTCTTAAAGTATAGCTAAACACATTTAGCAAACAAAAGTTTTCAGCTGGTGTTCTGTACTAGGAGAGTGGGCTCCTTACATTTTCCTCTGGTCTTCCTCTCTTTTTAAAAGACACCATAAAATCTTCCAAATTGCTTTAGTGATCTCTGGTAAGACACAGGAAAGCACTTACAGAGCTTTTTCTGCATGGACATCAGCAATGCTAGTAAGGCAAGTATTTTATACTTTTAGGCAAACTGAAACAGATACAGCAGATGTCTTACTCTTAAAGTCACTATGGAGAGCAGTAATGAACTCAGAACAAAACTAACTCTTAACAATTAAATATTTTTTGCCTTAAAGAGATTAATGGAGTAAGCTGAGAAGATGGATAGAGGTAAAAAACAGGAAAAGAAGTTTTAGGCTCTGGTGGACTTCATCAGTCAGATAATTCCTAGAGAGATCATCTTCTCAAATGTTGAGGCTGAGATATTTTACTCTAAAAGGATAGAAACCTCTAGAGCCGAAAGGTTCAAAATGGCAGATTGATTGTGCCACTCATTCTGTGATACACCTGACACTGGCTTACTGCCCATGAGGAACTGGACTTTGGTTTGCAGACTACTGTGGCTCAGCAGTACTGTTTCTTTTTCCTGGACAAATCACATAAAACTAGTCTTGAAGCCAGAAAACTCTTTGCTAACACACCGAACTCCAGAGCAGGACTTGCACATATGTAGTGGATTGTGAGATTATTAAAGTGGAAAACAGCAATTTGGCTTTGGAAAACACTCATTTTTATGGCTCCATCTATATACCCCTACTTTGGTGGATATCCTGTGTTTAAATGTTAATTTTCCCTACTAAGTTCATTCAAAAATTTGTTTCAAACACTTAAAATCATTTTAGTTTCAGTGGATTTGTCTGAGGAAAGTATTTGATAAAGTAGTTCATGCTTTGTTATGCATTGGATTATTGTAGCTCAGTGTTCTGTCCTATTTGTGGTACAGTATTTTACTGAAAACACATTTTCCTGTTCGACCTATTTTTATATATTTATATCAAGTCTTGCAATCAATATAAATGTGTCTTTTGGGGCAAAGGGGTAGGGTAAGATAACAAATATTATTTTTTATGAAGTGTTTTTTTATTGCCCACTTCAAACCAATGGCTCATGAGCACCATACCACTGGATATGGTATTTTGGTAAATTTGTATTTGTCTGTCATCACAGCCCACAGTTGAAAGCCCCTAGCAGTAGGCATTATTTGCCTCAGGACCAACAGTAAGAGCTATCTATCCACTCACACTAGGCACCCAACATGCCTGTTTGTGCATTCAGACATTGACTCTACCTGAAAAAGAATGTCAGAGCCAACTTCATGTAATTGACTATGGTCAGCGATCTGGATTTCATATCAAAAGCTGTTCTTATTATTCTAACAGTGTGCCAGTACTCTGTGTATGTTTGGCACCCAATGTCACAGGACTGTGTTTCCACATGTGCTTTATGTGACCACTGACTTCACTATTCTATCAAGTGAGATATTAAAAACATGAGCTCAGAAACAACCATATTGGTTCACAGCACTGTGTGAACCACATTTCATCCCCATTATCTCCATTGAACTGCCAGGAAGGACAGCCCATGAAAAGGTTGAATGCTCTCCTCATAGACAAGTAGTTTCCAAAAAATCAATGAATTAAATACTTACATGTGGGGAGACAGACATTGCACATTTACTAAAGTTGCAGCAGCATCTGCCAGGTCCAGCCCTTGACAACTTGCCTAATCCCTTCTAAAAGGGATATTTGAGGCCCAGAGCAATCTCTTCCAAATTCACATTTCATGTGAATGTGTAGCTTAATTTGTATAAAGCCATTATCAGTAATTTTATTGGATATTCTTTAGTTCTTAAACTGTTCTTAAACTTTCTCCTTTTCATTTAAGGCTTATAGACACTGATATTTTATACTCTTTCATTTTTCTTTTCTTCAAACTGAAGAAACTTTAATCTATTTAACCATACCACTGATCCTTCTTGTCACCCTTCTTTGTACCTTTTACAGCTCTATTGTTTCTGCAGAAACAATACTAAATATCTACAAGTTGCTCTGATCATGATATTGTATGAAATAACCCTGAAAATCCTGTTTTTAGGCACAAAAAGGAATAAAATAAATAGAGTAGAATAAAACCTTGTGTGTGTCTCAGTCTCAGTTAAACTCTGCCATGATTTCTAGTTCTCTCAAAGTTCTCTAAATCATGTCTTTGTTTTAAATAACTCCTAAAATAGGACTTTTCCTGGGCTATTACCATGAGAGTTTCTTCAGAGAAACATGTTTATGTGGCTGATCTTATGCATCTTTCACATTTGTCAATGTTACATTTAAAAGAGCAATAGAAAAACAAGATTAAATAATTCCAGGTTAAATTTAATTCAGAGGTAAGGTTAATGCCACTAGAAAATCAATGAGGATAGGGGGCATGATCAGTTTATACAACATGATAGAAAAGATTTTATCCTCATGTGTGGAGTTTTATTTTCAGTCTAACCAGGTTATTCTTGATGCCCATATTTTTTTCACTTTGTTTCAAGAAATACTTGAGATGTGATACTTTTGAATAATTGCTTTGAGAGGTATTTAAAATCCAGCTTAAGACCTGGCTGTGGAAGCTTTACACCTACACTTCCCAAAGATTTCTGTAAGAAATCCATCAGTGTGATTTCGAGCAGCAATTCAGTGGTAAACTGTTGCTCCACACTTATGGAATCTTTTCATCCAATTGAAGTCTCTAGGGAATGTCTAATGTTTCAAGAGATGATTTTCACCCGTGTTCCTCAGATAATTCAGACAAATACCACGGAATATACTTCTTTCTGCTTCTGAAAGAGGTGCTGAACCAAGCTGAGTAGGCACTCATCTCAGACACAACAATCTAAAGAATTCAGAGAGTTTTGACCAGGCTAATGAAAAGGAATTAATACTTTAGAGCACCAACTTGTGTATTTCTAAAAATTTGCAGTTTTGAGGATAATAGTTCTGATGTCATGGACTAAAAAAGAACAAGATATGTTGGAAAGATGTTACTATCCAGATAAAGTTTTGGCTGTTGGGTTTCTGGATGTTTTCTTTTTGGTCTTTTTTGTACTAAACCTGATCTCTGTCAGTGGAAGGAGGCACATCTGGAAAATGTGTATGTTAAAACAGAGGCTCCAGTGTATCATCCAAGGTTATAACATTTTGACAACACATTCAGAGTGCTACCAAATTTCATAATAATGAAGCATGTCAGGGGGAATCTCTGAAAGGTTTTTGTGTGTTCTTCTTCTAGGAACAATAAAGAATGATTAACTTTTGCTTTTCTTAGGTCACTAAATAGTTAGGTAGATCACTCCTCAAAAACAGGCTAGTGGATTTCTTTTTGCTCAGTTGAATACTACCAGCTACAGCTTTCCTTGTCCTCATTTTGCTTTGATGTACACATTTTTCTGAGTGCTTTTCAAAAGACAATGCTTATAGAACATGGAGTTTTTTTCATAATAATAATAATAGTGTCATGAATACAAGAAGAAAAGCTGAAATCCTAACTACCTGCCAATAAACTAATTTTGTGTTACACAAAAGATGGTATCTGTCACTTTCAGCCCTGTTGCTGATCTTTTTGCTTTGCTGTGATTGAGTAAATACTATTATTCTCTCAAATTGTTTTGAGCATTTTTTTGTATGTTTGGTTTTTTGCTAATATTTCATGTCCTAGAAAAATATACAGAAGAAGCAGAATTTGAGAATAACTTTGACAGGAATTTCCCCAATAGCAAGCAAATCAACACAACATGAATTCAAAAGACCTGGAGTCAATAATGTTGTTTCTCAGGGCTGCTCTGAAACAAAGGTGTTAACTGTGGTGGAGACAAAATCTGTGGGGTACAAGGGGTCACAAGTGGTGAATGATGGTAAGTGCTGCTTTTAGAGAGACACATTTGTAGTGGACCAGAGATTATGAAAGAGGTCCTGGTTGTACTTAGGTCATTAAGTTTTGTTCCAGCCTGCACTGGCAGTTCTTTTCTGTTGGAGCAGTTTATAGAAGAACAGGGAAACAGCATCTTGAGCTTCTGCAGAATTTTGGTTTGATTAATATTTTAGATCACTTGGTTTAGCTTAAAAATTACAAAAGCAAATCCATCTTAGAGCAAAGAGACAACATTTCCTCCTTTCCTGGCACTGGCCCCTAGTATGTGAGTGTAATGCTGAAAGGGCACTACTTGAAATAATGAGGGTGGATGGTTTCCTGGTAGGAATCTCTAAATTTGATGCTTCAAGTGGTTTCATAATGCTTCTTAGTGGAGATACTAAATGCAGTTCTAAAACTACCACAGGCTTACAGAGAGGTTGGAAATCTCTTTTTGAGAGATCAGAACACAAGTGAGCACAGCTATGCTGTGTCAGCCACAGATGCTGTGACAGTTGCAGGGAAACAAAAAAAAAAACAAACAACAAAACAAAACAAAACAAACAAAAAAAAATAAAAAGGAAAAAAAAAGCAAGCTATATGAGTATTGCTAAGGCTGCTGACTCTAGGAAAATAGGAGACCTTTGAATAAAGTATATGATAATTGCTTTTTTTAAAGTAGCAATACTCAGAATCTAATACATCCAAACAGTTTGGTTCTGAAAATGTATTGATTTTTCATGTGACAAAGAAGTGTAGGCACTTAAAAAATGGAAGAATGCTATCACACACATCCCCCAGAAAACTTACAAGAATTTTGTTCCTTGTTAATCTATAAAAGGGTATTCTATAAAGCACAGTCTTTCTTCAAGTCTTCATTAAGTGGATTGATGCCCTGACTAGACTACATCTATTTCTGGAAAATACATCAAGCTTTAGACAAAAGTAAAAGAAATGGGATGGGGCAGGGGTGAGAAACAGTGGAAGACTGACTAAAAATCAGTGAGAAATATGACAAACTGAAAGCTAGTTCCTTTGGCTGTCCACCAAGTGCTCCTTTGAAGTGCTGTTTGAAGAGTGAACACAGTTCTGAGTTATTTTCCACTGATCTACTACACTTGGTATTCTATGAAATGTATATTTTCTTTCACCTCAGCTTGCAGTGGAGATTTACAGCTGAAAATAACTGGTTTCTGCTTTAGTAAAACCTAGAATGGTTGCCACATGGTTTCATCTGAATTTTTTTTCCTAGTTCCTATGTCTGTGCTTACAATGACTTTTTCTAATTTACTGTTAACATAATGCCAGGTTATGTTAATAATAATGTTGGTTAAGGAGCTGGAATTGCAAGTGATGACCTCTGAACTCACAGATTTTATAAAGTGATGTAAAACACTTTGCATAGATATAACAGTGTTATATCAGAGTCCAGTCTGTTATAACAGAGTCCAGTGATGCATGGTAGCATTTCATTATTCAGTTTTTTATTTCATGAAAAAACTAACTATTCACTCTGAATACAAGTTTTTGAATGCAACAAATTCCTCCACCAGTGAAAACACACAGCTGTTCTGCTTCCCCATGCTTCAGCTTTTTCTTTATGTCTCAACCCTTAACTGCAAATAAAATGCTCCAGATTCCCATTGTGTTTGCACCTTGTTATAAAAATATGTGCAAGCAGAATGTGTTTTGGAATTTGGGAATGCAGGCAGGAACAAACCTGCCCAAATAATTCAACTTGGCTACTGAGCAGCTAGGTTGCAATTACAACATTTTGGCTATAAAGCAGCAATTGTTGATGTCACCACTGCCAGACATTGTAGCTGTCCTGATCTGAAAATCTTGATCAAATAAAACTACTTCCATTTTTTCCATAGTAATAAACCACTAGATTTAGAAAAACCCACAAAAATCCATAGTCAGTTATGTACATTGTGGTTTTGGTGGCTGTATTACTATGTTTCAAATATGTTTGGGGTTTAGATTAACTGCTGGTGATTGCCTAGACCAATGGTTATTTTCTAGTAGGTCAATCTGCTGCTGGAATCCAACATGCTACTGGACAGGACCTTAAATAACACAGCTGACATTTATGTTTCAACAAATCCTCATAGTCACCTTGCAGTAAGATTACAACAGCTGCAAAAATGTATTGTTCAACTAGAAAATTTTGGAGGCTTTTTTTTATCTTTATTTTTTCTTAATTTTCTTTGTTTTGTTTTATTTTGTTTTGTTTGTTTTGGATTGAAAAATGGAGCCTCCAAGCATATTATTTTCCTTCTCCTGAACTGACCTGCCAGTAAGTAGCTTGGCAGTTTACTGAGGCCAGAAAATCTGCGTGCATCTTGGTAGTTTATGAGTCTTGTACCAATGATAACATTTCTTCCTCTGACCAGTAAATGCTGACAGCTGATACTGAAATAGGTGTCAAATGCCTGTCTGTTTGCATGCTGGTTTTTCACTGACTTTTATTTTTTTTTTTTTAATTTTATGGTAGTCTTGTTTTTCCTTGTAAGTTGTAAATTAATATCATAACAATTTCAGTTTGAGAAGCACTTTTCAGGTTTTGTCTTAGCAGTCAATCTTATTTTGACAAACATTGGAACATGTTGCTAAAGGGTAGAATTTCCTATTTAATGTGTGGGTTTTTAGGCATGCTAAGGGAAAATAAGAGGATTGATTTATTAGTTTGGAAAAGGAGAATTTGTTCTTGGCTAAACAGCTACTACTGGTCTGACCAGTCAACTTTCTGGAGTACCAGCCCATATCATCAAGACATTAAGCAGTTATAGGCTGTATATATATATATATATATATATATGTAGGCTGTATAACTATACAGCCCCTGCTCAGAGGTGGGGGATTTGACACTGCAGCACTAGAGAGGCCTTTTAAGCTGAAAAGGTGTTATTTTTAAAAAAATATATTTTATTTTCTTTTTTTCTTAATGGGGTGAAATTACGTACTTTTTTTCTTGAATAAAAGGATGCATGAATCTTACTGCTATAGGCAGGTGAACAATAAGCCATGTATGAATTCTACAACCATCATGTATATTTTTGGATAAGTAAACATTATCCTATAGAGGAAATTACAACAGTTTTGTATATTACAAAGACTGTAAGTAAGGAGTCAGCATTTGGGGGTTTCTCTATAACCTACCACAACAGTATGTAGATACAGTATATAAATATTATTCCAAAAGAAATTTATTTTCTTCTATTCTTTAAAGAAGGTCTTGTAGACAATGTTATGATGCATAATTTTTGGTATTTTTAAGAATTAATAGTCTGACAATTTTTTTATTTGATTACTTGTGTATTCATTTAATGTCTTGACTGGAGCTGAGTTAATAAACCATCAACACTTTGAATAAATTGATGTATATTTCCTAAACATTCTGCATGTTCTAAGACTATGAGAATAAAAAAGTATTTTTGCATATTTACAGAAGGTCACAGCCTTGAATGACATGACTTGGCACTATCTCTTAATTTCAGTCTTTGATCCTTTGAACAATTAGTTTCATAGGGAACTGGAGGTTTTGCTTTCATGTGTCTGGTGTGGGTATATATATGTGTGTGTGTATATATATATATATATATATATATACACACATGTACCAATCTGCATATTTCCATGTAAGCAATTGCCAGACTATTTTGTGGCCTTTTCTTTGGATATCTGTAATAAATAGAAGTTTTATGTAATAATCCACAAATTTTAAAAAAGGTTTTGCTAAAAGCCAAAGTCCAAAGCAGTTCAGCCCCAGGAGAATGCTGTGCATTTTTGTGGAATCAGTCTAGCCTATACAAGAAGGGAGTTATTATAACTGTTTCTTTCCTTCTCTCTTTTTTTTTTAAATACTATTTTTTTGTAAACCCCATAGTTAAAATTGTTCTGAAAGACTTTCAGCTGCCCAAAAGATTGGAAAAAGTTGTAACTGCTGCTGGAATTCATTCACAGAATGCTTGTAATTCAGTCAGAATTCTTGATTAATAAGTATGCTGAATTTGCATGTGTATCTCCCTTCTTTATTGCTTTTGAGAGTTTAATGTCCTACATCTTTGCTCTAGTGAGCTGTATGATAACATCTCCCATACTTACAAAAAATGTCTCATGACAATCTGCTTTTGCACATTTCTCCTCTTAACTGTCCTCACTCCTTTTCAACATGTGATGGCACAAGACATTTCCAACAACTCAGGTTGAACCTGTAGATTGAACTATGTGGGAGGTATAATGAGCCAAAACTAATGAAGAAAATGTTCCAAATGTCACCAGATTTAGACTTCAGATTTCTAGCTTTGTGTGAGTTGTGGACAACGAGATTTCAGATTCCTCTTTTTCAACAGGGACTGTCAAAAATAAAAAATAAAAAAAAAAAAGGCTTAGCAACAGGAAAACTATTTCAATCCTCTTGTGCCAGAGTGTCAGCAGTATGCCCAAAAGTTTCCATAACAGACACAATTCCTGATCAAAGTAAGTTCAAGGTTGTGTAACACAAACTAAAACTTGTGCTGTTTCAATCATTTCAAGGGTGTGAGGCAATAAAGCAGGTAAGGCTTCTTGCTCTGGCTCTAAGTGCATGAGCTGAAATGTCAGTGGTTAAGAAATCATTTAGGCTGGTGCACCAAGAGTGATGGGATATGAATACTCCCCATGCCACTCACCTCTCTGCCCTTGGCTGAGGATTACACTAGCTCTGCACTTCACCTCAGCTCAGGCAGAATTTTCTTATTTCAGAGGTATTATCAGAGCACCATTGTGTGTTTGCACAGGAAGAAATATCTCCCCTTATAGAGTGAATTTAGGCCACAGAGAGGTGAGTTATGCAGTTACTGTGGGCACCATTTTTCTCTCCTTATTACAAGGTCTTGGCTATTTTGTTGGAATACTTCACCACAGAGGAAAAGAATGTATTTGTAAAGTTTGTCAGTGTGTTATTCTCATGGCAACATAGCTGTGCCACAGCCTGGGCTGATTCATACCACTGCACCAGGTCTCAGACCTGGTCTGGAATACACGTTCATGGAGAGTCCTGCTGAATTCATGGGATGCTTCACCCTTCATGCCTGGGAGGGGGAAGGGTCTTTTTCCATAAGTTTTCTCCCAACATGCATTTCCCTCAATTTGCCTTCATTGAAAATCTCATGAAAAATATTTCTTTAACCCGGATACTTTTCCTAGGGATATGTCATAAAATAAAAAAGGGTTAAGAATTCTGTTGAAAGGTTTTCAGTACTTTACAGACCTTATTCAAACGTAGTTTAGCTCCAAGACTGTAATTTTTTAAGTTTTTTATTGCAACAATTTTGTGTACATTAATGTTTTAGTACTCCCTCTTGGCCCTGGAGTGCAAGCTGATCTCTTCTGAATATGCTACTCTAGATAAGTTATGCCTTAGAGAACATACTTCCTGAAATCTTTTCCAAAAAATTATGTGTATATTTATCGTTAGAAGGTTCAAATGGGATCTGTCAGAGTTTATTCAGCTGAGACAGGTCATATCTTGTGCCTATTACATATGTCTGCAGCAGAAAATAACCTTCCCAGGTACCAATCAGAACCTCATAAATTTGTCTCATCCTCCCACTCTCTGATCTGATTCTTGTCTTTTTCATCCAAGACAGGAAGGATAAGGCTGAAGAAATCCAGCCAGCAATGTAAGTATAAAGTCCATTTCTGGTTCTCTTCTAACTTAGGCTTTCAAAAGACATCCAGTCCCAAATTTAAGACTGAAATCTGTTTCAAATTTTTAAACTTTAGTATTTCTTTCAACCAACCCTTGGCACATCTGGTACCCTTTAAGTGTCAAAAGGGATATTGGTAAAGTGCTCCCTGAATTTTTGTGCTCTGGTTTACCTTTTCTAGCTTGGATAATGTAGAAGTTATGTCCTAAAGTAGAAGGTATATCCTATTCAGTGGCTCTCTAACTCACCTTGATACATGCTTAACATACATAGATATTGTAGCTGCTTTGTAACAAAGCACAAGCTGAACATTTTCAATTTCTTGACATTTGGCACTCAATCTTATTCCCACATGTAAACTAAGAAAGGTCTCTGTTGAACCTAGAAATTGGTCAGTGGCATTCCTGCACCCCTGAGTTGCGCAAAGTTTGTGAAAAGGAAGCTTCTTCCTGTGGCAGCCATGGGAAATATCTCAGGAAGGAGAAGGATCAGTAACAGATTGATGAGCTCTGCCCAGCACTGAGATCATTTGACATCTTCCTTTTTCCCACACAGCTCTGAAAGACAAAGAAGTGAGGATTGTGGTCAGTAGGAAAAGAGAAAACAGAAACAGCACTGCCTAACACCATTTGAAAAAACCGTGAACTCTGTCCCCTTTACAAGATGAATGGCTTAAAGTTCAAGAGAGTCCATACACTAAATCATATCCCCACTCTCTCCTTGATGCCAGCCCTCAGGGAACAGCTGGCCTTAAATTTCTTGTCATTACTTCAGAGAAGTGGAGAAAAAATATCAGAGGAAGGGTAGGAGGACTTTCCCACTCATTTATCAGATGGGGTTCTCCTATGTGCCAGGGAAGCTGCTATTTTTCTTTTTCATGTCTTTTCTTGATCCCAGTCCTGACAGCCTAGCTTCCTGCTTCTCTTTCTCACTTAATCTGGTGTTCATATTTCAGAAAATATGAGAGTTCTGAAAAATGATGGAGGCCAAGGTTACATGTGTCAGTGCTGCTGAGTCAGTTTGGAAGATTTAAACTTATGATAAAAGATATGGTGGAACTCAAACCAGCAGAATCAGCTTTATCAGACATTGACACCATCCAGGTAGAAATCCACAGATGCCCCAAGTGTGAGCCCTAATTCAATATAATTTTTTCAGGCAGTCTATTCAGTTCATATTCATGTCTTTCCAGTATACACTGAAAGCAGGTCTTCTCAGAGCCCATCTATCTCTTTTTACGTCCCTCTGGAGATCCAGAAACTAGGTCACCCACAGATCTAGTGCTTGACAGCTTCCTGACCTAATTGTTATGCCATAGGGACATCAGCAATTAATTCTTACATGCAAAAAAATGTATTCTTCTCCTTAGTTTAGCAGTTTTAGCAGACTTAACTATGGATGCACATGGCACAATGAGCTTCCAAAAACATCCTTGAACAATTGGAAGTTCTATCATCAACAGTCTTTCTGGACAGATAAATGAGCTCCTACAAACCTCATTTAGCACAACAAACTGTGATCATGGCTACATATTAAGTCCTTTACCCATTCAAAGATCAGTATAGACCAATAAAGTATTGAATATACCAACTTCTTTATCTACTAACTAGTTGAGTGATCTAAGATGCACTCAAAATAGCATGCAATGAATCCTTCTTTAAAGATAAATTCTTCCTTCTTCCAGGCATATATTTTGGGCAGAATATCTGGGTAATTGAAAATTGTGTCAGTGGTTACTAGCTATCCATCCATCATTCCTTCTAGGAACTATCTCAGCCAGTGTCATCAAGCTCAGCAGTAAAATACTGTTCAAGGAGCTTTTGCAAAGGCTAAACTACAATGGGTTTGAAGCTGAGGCAAAACCATGCAGAGGAATGAAAGAGGAGTCTCTACAAGAAAAAGAGACTCCTAAGTGTTGCAGAAGGTGGCCTGGAGTGAGAATTGAGACTGGCCAGACAAAGTGATTGCAGCAAGACAAAAGTTCTTGAGGATGGTGCAGCAGGTTTAAATGGAGGAAAATACCAGGACAATTTCAGACTGCTCTGAAGCTGAACCTGAAACAGACCCCAGAACCCCAGTGTGTCATAAATACACAGCACTGTGCTTCCCTGCAAGGATTGATTACTCATAGCCCAGTCAGCAGACATGAAGGGAGCAGAACTGGTCTCTCAGTGAAAACTGGCTGGGAAATTTCAGCTTCCAAACTACAACAGGTGGTTGCTGAGATTGTATAGAATGTGCCTCTGCAAAGGCTCATAAATATATCAACATGTGGACTTTCACAGGTAGATTTAAAAACATATACTATTTAAAAACACAAGAACCATCACTCCTCCAGATCTCAAATCACTTCTCTTTAACAAAAAATGCTAGATCTTTTCTAAGAGAAGATCAAAATAATTTTTAAAGGCAGAAAACATTCTTAAAGATAATTCTTGGAATTGATGGCAATTTTTGGCAGAAATTTCAAAAACATTATTCCAGCTTGGAAAACTTCCACTGAGATGGCCAAACTTTGGCAAAGTCATTATGAAACAGCCTCCAGCTATTTATGAGAAGGTGTCAGACAACCTTAATAATAGGCAGTGTTATCTCCTGGGCTAGGTAATGCATAGCTGTGTGCATATATGCTGATGTGACTAACTCTTGAAGACATTCCTGTTTATGAAAGGATTTACCTTTCCCTCACAGATCTGAAGTTAATACATGATGGTCTGTAGTGCTAAGAAAGTTTTTACTGGCAAGTATGTGATATGACTGCATTACCTACATGTGGCAAAGCCACAACTGATTTTCAAACAGCATGCCAATACAGACTCTAAGCCAGAAAATCCTAAAGTATGTGTTTTTTGTCTCCATCACATACTCTAGAAATTGTTTAGACAGTTAAAGTTTGGGGTTTTTTTTTCATTTTTTATAAATACTCCAATTTTTGTCTTTTATAACTCTTTTCAAGGAAGGAAAGGTAACTTTGACCCTTAGAAACATAAATATATTTTTTAAAAAGTATACTTTTATTTGAAAAACAAAAACATGCTAATTTTAAGATCTGACTTCTGTGACTTACCAGAGCCCAGATCAAACACTGTGTGTGAACTTGTCATGGAATACTGAAGCCTGTAGCTATGGTGATTCTTCACCCTCCTAAATATTTAAAAACAAATACTCGCTTCTCTCTGATGCACTGGCAAAGGAAAGTGAAAGGTTATACGTCTGAAGCAAGAAAACAAGAAAATTATTGTAGCTATGTAATCTGGCTACATATTATGTGACCATAAAAACAAAATAGCCTGGGATATTCTCAACTAGATAATAGAAGAAAATAAATTACTATGATTTTGTTTGTGAGGAAGTTTTACAAAAACAGAGTCTTATTGTTCTAGACTCATTGCTTATGAGAATCTGCAGTGAAATTAGGCCCTATCATGTCAAATTGTTATGACTTTTTTAGACTTCTCTCTGAGAAAAAAGAAAATCCCTGAGTATGACTTCAACATATATGTCACCCAAACTGATAAAGCAATACTGGAGAAATGCACATAGGACATCACAGAGGCATACTGATTTTTGGAAAGACAAATTAATATATGCATACAGAGGCAGGAATCTTTTTTGTTTCTGTATATCTTCATAATTAACTAGACGGGGTGGGGAGGGGGGGTGGAAGATAAACCAATTACTTTTTCAATGTCTATTAGCTACAGTTTTTCCATTTTAGGTACTGTACTTAGATTTCCAATGCAACTACCCTGCCAAATGTTTATCTAAACATCTTCATTAGAGTAAAAACCCTCAGACAGTCAGAACGTCCTGTCCATGACACTGAAATTACTTTCCTTTTTCTCTCTTGTCATGTACTAACCTATCTCCAAGGTAATTCACAGAATCATAGAATGGCTGTGGTTGGAAGGGACCTTAAAGATAATCTGGTTCCAGCCCCCATGCTGTGGGCAGGGACACCTCCACTAGACCAGCTGTACTTGTGTTGGGATTGCTGTGACCCAGATGCCTGACCTTGCACTTGGCCTTGTTGAACTTGATGAGGTTCACTCAGATCCCCCTCTGAAGCCTGCCAAGGTCCCTTTGGATGGCATCCCTTCCCTGCAGTGTGTGACTGCACGACACAGCTTGGTGTCATCAGCAAAATTCCCACGGGTGCACTCAATCCCCCTGTCCATATCCCCAACAAAGATATTAAACAGTGGTTCCAATACCAATGTGTGAGGAACACCACCCACCACTGGTCTCCCTGTGGACATAGAGGTCTTGACTTCAACTCAGAAGCTGAAGTTGAAATTTTTAAATTGGGAGTTGTATTCCTACTTTTTTGAATCAGTGGGAGCTTCAGTGTCACAACTTCTCAAATATGATGGACAGCAGGTTAGCCACTTCATCCACCAGCTCCTCCAAGAACTGTAGGTCTTGAACCTAATTTCTCTTACAGTGGGCTGTTCATTCTCCCAGTCCCTGCCTTTCCCTTCTGTGGCTGGTGTGGCTGGAGAATTTGATGGTAAGACTGAGGAAAAACAGCTGAGTACCTTAGCCTTCTCCAGGCCCTGGGTAACCAAGTCTCCCATTTTTTCTTGAAGAGGTTCCACATTTTCTTCTGTCTTCCTCTCATCAACAACTTGCCTATAGAAACTTTTCTTCTTGTTCACACTTCAGTGTCCTGCTTGGTATTTTAATTTTATCTCTACACATTCATTGCAGGCTTTTAAATACAGCTGTATACTACAAGACTTGGCCTTAATTGTCCAGTTCAGCTCAATTGAAGCTGTTCTTGGAAAAAGTAATTTTCTTCCAAGATATTTTCTGTGTTCTATGATGCTTTAATTTATTTTTTATCTATTTTATTTATTATTGTGATTTGTTTTCTCGAGTACTGCCTTGAGCGCCTTGGAGGGGTTGGAAGCTTATGGCTGTTTAAATAAACTCAGTGTTATTCCAGATGTTTGTTTCATTTGAGGGCCAAATTCTGCTCACAATTAGACTAGGGAAATCCTGCTGTCTTCAGTGTGATTGCCACAGAAAAAGGAAAGCAGGCATTGTCCCAGTCTCCTTTTTAGTTATGTTTTGTTTATCTCACATTTTACCATTTGTTATATAATACAGCCCTTTAATTTGTAGACAGGCTACTAAATTTTATTTTAGTAAAGTTCTTATTTATCTCCTCTCAAGACTCCATTCTACCTCTGCACAGATGTCCTGTTAATCCTTTCCATTACAGACATTTAGCAATATTTAAATTCCTACATCAGGGACCCAAACTCTACATCCTGTACAGGAAAAAGACTGCTCCAAATCTAAAGAACAGGTAGCAAAGATATACAGAGAATTCTAGAGGGGCTGAAGTAACCTAAAAGCCTTACTGGGAGCCATCTTTACAAGTTAAATCTTCTGCAGTTATTCACTTCTTTCACATGGTATCTATATTAAAAATCTATTCTTTTGCTTATTCTGCAGTCTCTGTTTTGATTTAAATTATTTTAAAAGCATCTCTTTAAAATACTTTCTCCCCTAAGTAAGATCCCTAAATACTGAGTTCCTAGACCAGGTGTTGGACCAGTACCATCTGTGTCATTCTCTTCATAGGAGAGAGTGGCAGGTTCTCAGAATATCCACCAGGCAGACAAATGTACAAACCACTAAAAATATTTTAAAACTGTAAAACACACCTTTTGACCTCTTTAGTGCAGAAACCTTGACTCTACACCTATACAGTAACTGGAAAGATATTATTTCTGTCTAAATAATAGCACTGGCTATTCAGATCCAAAAATAAATGCTCCAAAGTGGAAAGTGCCTGTCACACAAGACTCCTGCCAAGAAGCAAATACTCAAAAAAGATGGGAAATAAAATTCATTATTTCTTGAATAGTGTATAACATGATTCTGCATTAAATGAAAAATAAGAGGAATAATTGCTATCATTCATATTATAGTTTATGAAAAGGTGGTTTGTCGTCAGCAAATGTTACATAATAATTATAAAAATAGCTCTAGTATCAGTTTTAAAATAAATTTTTAAAACTCTTTTGATTCTTCCCTGAGGAGTCCACTATGTCAACAAACAGATTTTGCTCTGTTTTTGTCCAGTGTTGTATGAGGTGGGAAAGGAGCAGTCCTTCCAATGAACTTTTGGTTTGACACAGACTGTGTGGATGCTGAATGTTTTCCAGTGATTATACAAAGTTGTGAAGAAAACACCCACAACAGTGGTTAAAATAATGACACCATATCTTTCTTAACCAGCCTCTGTGAGCAAGGTTTTAGAGAGCTGGGAGTTTATACCAAGTGAGTATGTTTCCTTAAGTAACAGTCAGGTATCAGACATGGGCCAGTCAGTGCTTTGGTTTGCTAGGTCATTCTAACACTGCATCTTGGAAAAAAAACTATATTAAAACTAGGCAAATGTAATTTAAATCTGAGCTTGCAATATGTAAATCTTTTTGATCAAGTATTTATCTGGAGTGCCTTATCCTCCTGAATGCCCCCCTGTCCCAAACTTCAACTTCCCTTTAACTCATAGTTTAAAACATAATTGAAATCTTTCTTTAATCTCAAAGAGGTTTTTCTCCTTTTAAAGACCATTCTGTTTTGCCTACTTAGCTTATACATTGAGCTTCTGAAAAATTCAAACCAAAGTGTTTAAAATTTAGGCAACAGTATTTAAGATAAGAACCAGAGCTGTTAGGGAACTAGCAATAGGGCATATTAACATGTTACCTAGTTAAATGTTCTTTATTAATTAAATGGATAAATAAATAAATGGAAAATACTGTGAACAACATGTCCAGCAGAAAGCCTTTGCACCCAGAGTAAAATACTGCTTTGTGGTTATATATGAAAATATTTGCAAAACAGAAGACCTGGGCTGTGCCCTGGGCAGAGTCCTGCCAAGTCCCAGTGTAGCTGAGGAGGGCAGAGATTGCTGCAGTTGTCATACAGGATTTATACTACAGTCTATCTTCCCCTGCATATCACTTATGTAAGATCACTGAGGCCTCTGTATTAGCAGCTACAAACTTGGGTATTCAGGATTCAATTTTCAGGTAACATGAAAGGAGGGGTCAGGTAATCTCCTAGGCATGAGGGGTGACAGCCACAGAGGGAGCAAATTCAAAGCAAAACAGCACTAGGAGGGTGGCTTTGTAGAACACCTTTTCCCCTGTGCTCACACAGATAACTTTTACTACTCCTGAAGAGGTGGGAATAAAGAGGATAATAAGCTCTGCTACTTACAAAAAATTCTAGGTTTGTAGTTACACCCACCAGAATTTCCATTTCCTGTCCTCTCTAGCAGAAAAATGAGACAAGCAGCTAAAAGAAGATACAGCAAAAGCAGGTTCACAGGAGAAACTATTAGGAGGAACCTAAGGCAAGAATGTGTGTTTGCTATGTCCCTGTATATCAATTTACATGCATATTCTAAATAACCAAAAAGAGAAAAAAAAAATTAAACAGACCTCAGAAAGCAACTTGGCACCTCTGGAGCTACCTATCCTTGCAAAGCTATTGCACCTTAAATAGCACATCATGCTGCATAGGCTCCCAGGAGGAAAGTGCATATGTTTCCCATTTGAGGTTAATTACACAAAATTAAAGCTGTTCCATGACCATAGAAATTAACTCTTGATTTCCAGTGCCTTTGTGTCCTGTGGCTGTCTGAATGCTTTACTGAACCACAGCAAGACTGTCTAGTAAAGAGCAATTTTGACTAACAAGTTTACCTGGTGTCTGATAAATCTCAAATTCATAGTTCACACTTTCTTCACACATTGGTCATTCAAAGATCTCTCTACATTTCTTCCTAACCCATCTCATTACTAGTTTGAGCATAACTAGCACTATGAATGATTCTCCCTGGTTTTCAGCAAATGTAAAGGTCAGGGTTGCTAGTGAATGCTAACAGCCCCAGAAAGCAAATTTATGGTTGCAAACCACATACTTTTCAGATCCAGCCATTTACTGAAAATTATTTTATCTCCCTGACTCAGTACATCCAAGCAAGGCCTGAAGTTTTGTGACTAGAAAAGTCCTATGACTTTTATGCATTTATTGCACATTATAAGGAAAAGCAAAATGACACCAAATGACTTTGCATGGGAAAAAGACCTGGCATAATACCAGTTAGAAAATCTGCCAAAATATTGCTTTGTTTAAATTGGCCTAATACTCTTCAGACACTGATATCTTTGACTGATGTTCCTGCCAAGAAGATTATGAAGTGCTGAATTGTTTAAGAACACTGTATCATGATTTGCTTTAGTAGTTTCACCTTTTGAAATGTGGTGAAGCTTTCTAATGTTAGAATAAACATACAACTAGAAGTATATAGCTACAAAAAAGAGAATTCACCATTGTTCCTTGAGTCTGTCATCATAAAGGTTTGGACACTTTGGGACAGGCTTTGATAAGCATTTGGTTAAAAGAAAATCCCATACTTTCTTCTTGTAAACACTGTAATACATTTTCCCTAGCTTAATGCAAAAAAACCTGCCCCAACTAACTTGAAAATTTATCAAGTCAGAAAGGCATCTGTGAATATAAATTTGTATTTTTAAAATCATGTGTAACTCCTTTCTCTCTGGAATTTAATGGCCAACCTGCAGAGTTCGCCTGTTTCTAGAGTTCAAACACATAGTAGATTTTTTATTTTTAATTCATTATAACTAGTCATTAACCTCTATTATTTAATTGCTTGTAATTCATACAACAATTATATAAGTGCTAATGCTTTTACCTCAATTAAAAACTCACACTTAAAGTGTGTTTATCAAAACTGAAAATTCTATAGTATTTATAGCTGGAAAACTTAATTTGTAAATAGGTTTCATGCATCAGGCAGTCAAGGAGTAATACAGTTACTCATGACTTGTGTAACTATTGAAAGACAGTGAATGGGAATTTTGGATTGAAATACCATGTATAATCTGCTTCTAGTAATTTTTGAAAAGGGATTTGTGCAGAATATTAGACTTAAATATGGTCATATGACTATACTTTGGCTCATACTGTGCTTTTCTTGTTTTCACAGTTGAAATTGGGATTTGATTTTTCTGTGCCCATTTACATCCAAAGATTCCATTAAATTATGTCATTATTATTATATATAAATTAAATATTATATTTTTAGTGTAAGTATATAATATTTTTTATTATTTGTCCAGAAAGAAACATTAAGAAACGTTTTTGATAAATCTTCCTGGGATCTTTTACCTTTTACAATCAAAAGAAGCTGCATCTGTGACAATCAATGGGATTTGAAAAGTATCTGTATGCAAAAATTATGTGGTTAGCCTGCCAGCTACATAAAATTGATATATTTGTTCAGGTCTTCTCTTCTGATGGTAAAAAAAAAGGATTAATCACCACCTCCCTGAAGTCAATAATGAAATCTGTGGCTGATTCTAGTACCCACTAATGAGAAGCCTGCAAAGAAGAGGAGTGCTGAATACAAGAAACTGACTGGAAACACATTTTCTCAGATATAATTCCACACTATAATTAATTAAAATTATTTTTACTGCTTTGCAGTTAATGTAATCAATTATATTAAATATATTAATGTGCATTAATTATTTAAGACCATTTAAGATTTCAGAGTCCACTTCCAGCTACACGAGATCTCATTTACTCTGTTTTGATGGTTAATATTGGTTTTTTTTTATATTTAGGAACATTATGGCACAAATTTATTAGGGAGCATCTCTGCTAAAAGGCTGAAAAGACACTTGAATCTCAGGCTGAATAATTGTATTTCTGGTGTGCAGTGCTCAGTGAGAGCTCTTGTGGGGCTGCCATGCACAAGGAGCAGTTGCAGAGTGAGCACATTCCAACATAAAATAGTGCAGGCAGCCCCAGCCTAGGCACAGCTCACAGAACCATCAGAGCCATGGAAGCTCCTCCAGAAAGGAAAGCCTGCCACAAAAAAAAAAAAAAACCTGGCAGACTGTAAAGCAGCCTTGGTAAGAACTAAGCCTCTCTGGGAAAGCAGGAAAAAAAAGCACACAAAGTTTTAGAATGGTGGGCAGGGAATAGGTGGCCAAAATGAGTTAATAAAGGCTGTTAAGTAAGAGTGACATTTTTTTCATTTTTCTTTTCAAAGGTTTGACAGGCTTTTCAAAAGCAAGCATTTCTCTAGAAAGCACTGCTAGTGAACAGGCTATGCCCTTCAGCTTTTGGGTATCTGTCTTCCAAACTTCTGGAGTTTAATTCATCCAGACTTTTCTGAAATCTCCCTAATTATATGACAAGGCTTGTATAGTATAAGTGAGATCTTTAAAAATATTCATTGCTTCCAAAATATACACCTCCAACAGTGCTCTTGGCCCAGCAGAAAGAAATGG
The DNA here is from genome assembly GCF_029582105.1 of Oenanthe melanoleuca. Lineage (NCBI taxonomy): Eukaryota > Metazoa > Chordata > Aves > Passeriformes > Muscicapidae > Oenanthe > Oenanthe melanoleuca. The sequence continues at coordinate 31,200,990 of NC_079335.1, forward strand.
GATATCCACTAGTAAACATGCATATGTTTTATTTAATCTAACAAAATATAGAGAAGCTGATATTTTCCAAGGTATCTTGAGAATTTTAAGTTTTCACTACAATTATCACTAGGCCCTATCTAAAGAGTAAGAAAGGGATTATTATTTTGGCTTGTCAGATTTTAAACTGGTGTGATTAAAATGTGACTTGAATAGAAATGTGGGGGTTTTTCTTATTTCTGACATCATAAGCCTCTAATTCAGCAAATTTTATAAGCATGTACTTTCTTTGAGGTATATCACTAGTCAGTCCCACTGTTCATAGGCTTAAAATTAAAGACATGTTTAAATTCTCTTTTGGCTGAGACCCTAAATTAAAGCTGATTCCAGTTAAGTGTTTGAAGTCACACTGAGCTGCTAAGAACAGAGACAGACTCTTATTTAAGCTTCCTGAGCCCTGCTGAACTGAGACTCTGATGTGCCTTGGTGTTAGATTCAAAGCTGGCATAGGAAATCTAACTTAGTTTTGCTCCTAGCTTCCAGTTCAAAGGCATCATTCTTCTGTCTCTTTTTAAATACTTCAAAAACATGCAAATTTCTCTTAATCAAATTAAAATATGGCAGTGCAACATAAAGGGTGTTTTCTGAGAATTGCTCCTGTCATCAAACACTAACATTACAACACTGGTATTGTACTCAGTGTTATACAGAGAAATGTGAGTCCTGAAGGGCCTAATTCTATTTTTAATCACATTTAGCATGGGGCCTGAAGGAAAGGTAGTGTTCTGGGATGCCACAAAATAGCTGGGTAAAAGAACATTTGGGTTTTATTTTGTCACAGTTTGATATTTAGTACAACCAGAAATTTGGTTCCTGCAGCCAAATTCTAATTGTTCAGACTCTTCTAACATTAAGATTCAAATTAATTTAAAGTTTATCTCTCAAGAAGTATAACATAGGAAGCTGTAATTGTGTTTAAACAACTAGGTTTTGGTGCATGTTGACAACTGTGGCAGCCTAACTACATCACTACACACAAATCCCTAATTTCCAGATGAAAACATGGTAAACAACACATGCAAAGTGCAATACAGAGGCCACCCACCCACCCAAATTTCTCAAAACGTGGCCTCAGAAGGCAAATGAAGAGAAAGACAGGAGACAAATGCAGGACAAGGCTTTCAATCTGCCTTTTCCAAGTTAAGAGTTCTGTTTCCCCAGATGAAGACAAAGCAGCCCAAAAAACCACAACCCTCAGTGCCTTAGTTAATCTGTCTGTCAGGGAATTCCATGTTTGCTTTACATCTGTTGATAATATTCACAATATTCAACATGTAACTCTGGAAAAAAAGCAGTAATGAAAAAGCACTTGGTCTGAAGGATATATTCAAGATCCTCACTGGTTTAAACAATACCTCAGTGCTCTTGAAAAAAAATTAATGCTTTTCCTCAGTCAGTGTCTACTCAATTCCAAATATTTAAAGATTAGAACGTAAACTTTTCATCTCAGACCAGGATAAAAGGGGAAATACCAAATTTCTATCAAGCAAAGATTCCCAAGATTTTGATTCAAAAATTTCTCTATGGCTCATTTTTTTTTTTTTTGTATTTGAGGGGTTTAACAGTTTCTTGATTAAGTTTTTGAAATTACTTGATATATTAAACTTGTTTCACAGTGAGAAAATATCTGGTTTATGATAAATATAGATTTATTATAAACACCAATCCAGAATCAAGATTCTATCACATTAACCACTGAATCAATATGGTAGTAATATCTTCCCATCAGAACTTACAATCAGTATTCAACAATTAGGTGAAATACAGATATAAAAGGAAGCTGGGGCAGGACAGTGAGGTTATGGAGGGAAAAATGAGTTAAGTAAAATAATACAAATCTAACAAAAGTTCACAAGCCTTGGCTTGTCACATTAGTCCTCTCCTACACTGAAACCTTTAAAGTGCAAATCTTGTAGTTAATGAGCCTTCACTAAAAGGAAGAGGTTTGGAGGCTTTCTAAAATAAAGGCAAACATCACCAAACTCCAGTATTTTCAGACTGCAGAAACCAAGCTGGAAAACTCAGGCTGCAGGAACAGTGCCACTACATAAACAAATTATATCACTGTTTTCCCACCCAAAATAAAAGGAAAAAAAGAAGATGAACCCATAGAGACATATGTAGCAATGAATACCTAGGTTACATACTCTGCCTGGACTAAATATCCTTTTGTCCCAGCTTACCAGCTTGGGTTGTAAGAAGGCACATCAAAGTCTGCCTCACAGTCAGATGCAATATTGTGCTTGGTGCAGTGGAGCCACAACATCATTTAGTCAGACTAGATATAGTAAAACTATCCAGGGTGAGAGAGACCTGGGGTTCTGTACACACCAGCCCCAACAGCGTGCCTCAACTCTGCCTACACAGGAGCCCATGTGCATCAGTATTGTAGTATTTTATATCCACATTAGTATATGAAACAAAATCTCCCTGAACAACATAAAATAACCATGTTAAGGAAGGGCAGTTACAAGGACAGGGTAGATAGAATAAAAAAAAGAGTTGAAAATTACACTGAGAAAGATTAAAATGCTGCCATGGATGTGAAGACTTTTCTGAGTAATGCCAGGAAGTCTGGATATGTTCCCATCCAGAGTTGCTCAGAGCTGAAAAACTTTTAAGCACAACTCCCTAAGGAATAAAACTTCTAAGATAACTGGTAGAATAACAATGAGAAAAAGAACAATATATTCACAAGTACTGGGAATGGAATTGCCATGAACATTTGCCATCTTTTTATTGTGTCAAGTTTACACTTTGTTCCCTAATCTTACTAAGAATTTCATGAACAAGTGTGAGACTTGAGTGAAGAATGGTTGTATTTGATCTGATGACTGCTGCATAAGACTAAGATAAACAACAGATTATTCAATATGTCCCATTCCTCCTTTAACTTTTGCATGTCTGCCCTTTGTAGTGCCTATATAATTTGTACTACAAACCAATAAATTCAAGAAAGATTACTAAAAAAAAAAAAAAAATTTGAACAACAAAAAGTAGAGCTGAGTTGACTCTTAATTTCAGCAATAGAATCTCAAGGTTACCACCAAAGCTGAAACACTCCAGACATACAGAAAGTCCTTACAGCTGAAATCAATGAAGTGTGCACTCCCAAATCCTGTGGGATGAATGGCTTCTCAGGAATGTCCCAGCTGCAGTGAGGCTGAGGAGTCAATCTGGTCATGTGAACTCTTCCTCCATCAGACAGCCAGTGGCCCTGTTCTCACCCATTTGAGATTTGGAAGGAAAGTGAGAGCAGAGGAGAGGGGGGAAGGGTCTTTTACTATTCTATTCTTCCTTTCTTGCTCTTTTTTTCCATTGCTTTTCTCCTATACATCACAACTTTTGTAACTGTGGTGTAAAACCAACAGAGAAGCTGAAAACAGGTACCCAAATCAATTCTGGCTCTACATTCTTGGCTGGCCTGTTAGAACACAGGCTGTGCTTGAACCCTCTGCTCATGAATGTCTGAGTCAGCACCTCAGGCAGATGTTCCATTTTCTGACTTGTTTCTCTTTCCTGACCTCTTCTTTGAACACTTCCTCCTGTGGTCCACCAGGAAACATGATAAGAGAGAGTAGCAACAGAAAATCTAGGAAGTCCAAACCAGCTCAATTATCTTCTCTTTTTATCCCAGAAGAACTCTTGCTGTTTTTCATATAATCCAAAAGACATTTGGAGAAGGGAATTTCCCTATCAAAACTCACAACAGATAAAAGGGAGAGGGATAATGCTTAACTGCAAGTTCTACTCAATATTGCAAGCAATTTAACCATTTTCCCTTTGATTTGTAATGGCAGTTATTACAATGGGAGTTTGCCAGCAATAACTTGAAACAAAACCCAGACCATGCTTCACTGTTTATGTTGTAACTGTGAGCATGGGTTATGTTCACATCTTATCTTCAGACACCCTACCTTCAACACAACACTGAGGTGACTGTTGCTAAATAGGAGGAGAACCAGTCCTTGCTTTCTGTAGTTTAATATCACCATAAAAGAGCACATCCTGAACTGCTTGGAATAGCTTTGCTAAGTTTTAACCATTTGCACATTTGAAGCATTCCCTGCTGTGTATGCCTCAGAGACTTTTGGTGGGGAAAACATCAGCTAAGGCACTTCAGCCACTTCCAAGAAATAGATTTCTAAGAATTTTGATTAAAAATTGTTGAGACAAGGAGTGAGGCAAGATGTGATGCTGAGATGACTGGATAAGAGCCCAAAGGGCATAGATCCCATGCAAAGAAGGGTAAGCAATTACATTATTTATCACAATGCACACTTATAAGGAGATTGAATTAAGGTGGCAAAGGGAACTTACAATTCTTGGACTTTATAATTTATGAATGTTTGACTTGGAATTGTAATACTGTTATTTTAATGTGCTGTTTTGATATATGTTATTTTCTAAGACATTGCTGTTACAGAAGGAAAACAAAAAAAAAACCACTTCTCTTCATTATGAAAAAAAAGCCATTTAGGAGGTTGTGAATCTTTATAGAGAGTGCAACTTTTATCTGAAAATTCCATGTCCACATACTAGTTCACTGTATTGAGAATGCATGCATGGCTAACATGTTACTGAGGAGTATAGTGCCACTTGCAAGCAACCACAGGAACACAATATTTCTGATATACTCTCTCCAGAACAGGGGATGACTCCTTGATACATTTTTAATAAAAAATTAAAACATTAAGAAAAAGAAATCAGTTTTTTCATGTCTAACAGAAATCTTATAAAACAACTTGTAAATTATGTCCTTCCTTCAGAAAACTTTTGACAGATCTAGGCAATTTGGCATGTCTTGTTTATAAAATAGAATCTTGCAAACCTTCCCATGTTTTTGGGATTAGATGGTTAGGGTTAAACTAAAAGCCAATTCCTTTTTCTAGAATTTTGCCTCCCTCTTTTATTCCGTAATATACTTACTTACACTACAGAGAGCAAAAAGCACAAAATAATTTTTCTGTCTAAAACCAAATGAGAACACAGTCCCTATAGGATTGAGCTTCTTCAGTTTCCAATCATTGCAGGGGACTTAGCGTTAAAGAATCAAACAAAAAAAGACCATGACATTTCCAGGAACAAAAAATGAAAGCAACATCTTTATTCCCAGTATCCTAAATGGTTTATTTTCACTAGGGACAAAGTGTTTTGTTTCTATATCAATATGCTTTGTTGTTAAAGACAGAGAGATGTAAGTTATTATTTAATAAATAAATCAAATCTCTGAGGAAATAGTATTCAAAATGTGGATTATCAGTGTAAAGGAGAGGGAAAAATCTAGGGCAGTACTTTGTGACAGGGACACAAATGCAAATGCATTTTCTATTCAGCCTCATGTCAGATCCACTGACTTCTATGGGTGATCATTTTCACAGTTCTAAGATCTTTTTTAAAAAACCATTTCCATCAGTAATTACCTTTAATACTCTCAGTCACAGGAGTGCATTATGAAGTAATTGACCAGTAATAGGACAGTTTAACTGTTAGTGTTTTGGCAAAAAACAGAATTAAAAACAGGAAGTCCACTACTGATAAATACTTGATTTTCACTGTACTAAATACTTTGAGGGGGCTAATGAATAATGAATTTAGTTCTATATATACATCTTGGGACAGACATCTGAAACAAATAATATTTGCAAAAATACAGACCCAGCGTAGCTGTGTTACACTTCCGTGTCTGTCCAGAAAGAAATTCTGAAGGTCTGATGTACTTTTTTTCCATTTTCCATAATTTTGTGCATGTCTTTGTCAGAACACAGAAGCTGCTGTCCTGCTGAGCCAAAGCAGCAGCTGCAAGTGTTCCTCCATGCATGCCTTGGTGAGCTGAGCAGGAGTCTGCTGTACATTGCACAGGACAGATTCTACTTGTCTTGATTAGGTGAGTGAATTTATTACTCCTTGTGCTGCTCTTCCCTCTTCTCTCTCCTATCTCCAGAACAAAAGAAATCAGAGAAATGCACCCTTGCCAGCCTTCAAAGAAATGAGTCCACCAACCAGGCCACATAAATGGGTTTGCCCCACATGCCAAAAAGAAAGAGCATAAGGTTCTCAAGAATGCCAAGTTCAGGAACTCCTCCAAACTTCCCATGCATGAGTTAAAGCAGCAAAGGCCAAATGAGCACAGGGTGATGAACAACCAGTGAGCCAAATGCAATAAACAGCTGCCAGCAGCATAAGAAATTGTGAAATGAGTAAAAAGAAAACCAAAGAGAAGTAAAGCTTCTGTGGTTACCAATGATCATAGTTCAGAGTGCTACTGCAAGGAGGAAGTGATTGTTGTTTTCTTATTTTCTTAAGGCCTCACAGTTATGCCATTGCCTTCCACAAAATCTACCTGAACTGGCACACTTTGTCACTAAAATGACTAAAGTAGAAATATCATAAACTTCATTATTTTTCCCAAAGCACTTTGGTTTTCAGACCACTGGGATCCTTGCTGGACAGCTAGGAACACTGAACTGCTGTCTGCTCATGGAAGTTACAATACTGCCACAATTAATACAACACATTATTTCACAGTATGTGTCTGTAGAAATCTAAGTGCCATCATGCCTGTAACTACCTTGCTAATCTGAGTGGTTTTTATTATTCCATGGTATTGCAGAATGCTGTTGTAGATGGATCTCTTAGGGCCTTTAGTGTGAAATCTATCTCAAAGGCAGATGGCAGTATTTTTCTGTGCTCATTGAAAGATGAATTATGTAGTTCACTCTCAGGTCTCTAGTGTCATCTGAGCTGCTCAGTTTATCCCAGTTTCAGCAGGAAAGGAGTACATCTCTCCTATGGTTCCTACATAGTATCAATCAGTGTCGTTTGGATGCCTGAGATACTACAGGGAAACTCAAATGTTATGTAAATCAACCCTTAAATGACTCTTAGAAATACAGTATGGAAATGTAACATGGAAATTAATTTTTTTCATTCATTTTGGCATTACTCCTGTGTTCCACTCTCCCATTAGTCATGTCTTTTCTTCAAATGGCTTTTCCCTCATATCTAGGTCCTCACCTCCAGCAGCTGGCCACCAGTTCAAGTTAAAGTGAACTACTGCTCCAGATGACACAACTGATGTGTGTCTCTGTTTGGGTACCAGTAGAATGCTGTACTAGGCTGTGGATGCCTGTGGGAGAGTTACATGTTTGTGCTGCCTCACAGAGGGCAATGCAGGCACACATGAGCCCAGAGCCTCTGCCCACTCTGTCTGGAGGAATATGGCATAAGAGCTGAGTAAAGTGTAGGTCAGATTGGGTACAGCTCACAGACACTGACACAAAGCCAGCCAAAACCTCTGCTGTCTCGATTATGAACCCTTTTTGCTTTTGATAGTACACTGGAAAGGGCCAACAACTCAAATTTCTTGCCTAATACCACTAGAATTACTTTTTCTTTCAAAAGACAGCTTTTATTTCTGGGATTTTTTTTTTCTTTCAAAAGTAAATTATTCTTATTCTTTAATCACATGATTATCTGTATATTTTAAGGAATTACAGTGTCTTTCAAAAATACAATGCATCAATTTGGCTGGCTACCTACCCTTATTTTACACTGTTCCATCAAGTTATCCATCAGACTGACACAAAATAGTAGTCTTAAATATGCAGCAAAATAAATGGGAGCAGTATCTTCTGTTGATGAGGGAAAGGAAGTTATTTTGAAAGATGTAATTGATGCAACATCTTAGAGCTTCCTGAATTAGCATGTTTTTAGATTTGATTGCTGAGGACTGTATTTAAGAGGTGGTTTCAAGACACTTGGCTATGAAGCTGTTCCAGATGTTGTCAGTTATCCAGTGTGTTTATTAAGCCTTTTGTATTTTCCATTTCAGTGTGTGCTAAACTGCTGGTTTGTTTTATCCCCTTATTCTGATGTCAAAAGGGTTCAACAGCAACAGAGACAATGGAAATAAAAACAGATTATAAAGACAACCACACATCCAAAAGAGCCTTTAATTTTATTACAGAAATTTCATCCATTTCATCCATTCAATCAACAAGTCATAAAACCTATTGGACCAGATCTTTATAACATGTGCTAGGTATAATGCACTTGCAGATACACCAATTTGCAACAGCATACAGTCAATCCTCTATGTTTGCAAAGGGTGTTCACTCAAAAATGTCCATCCTCACAGACTAGGATTGATGCAGTTCTCATGATGAACTACTTGGATTTCACAAAATGAGAGCAGGCAGGCTGTGAATGTGCAGTTGTGCAGGCAATGTAAATTAGGGCTGCCTCTCTGAAGTCACAAAAACATGATGCAGAAGATAGGATGCAGTGTATCTCATTTATATATGTCACATATCCTCTACAGGTGCAAGTGATTATCCCTGCAAAATCATGACTGAATACTCAATGACTGTACTTTGAAATAATAAAGGCTGAACAAATAAATATATATTAATTCTAAGAATAGTTAGATGCAAAGAAAGGGAAACATGATATATCCCTCCTCTAAAAACAAAAATCTCTCAATTTCCATGACTTGGGGTATCGCTAATCTTTTTTAGAAGCTGACAGCACCAGTCAATACTTTTTCTCTTATTAAACAACAACAACAACATCGATGTGGAAACTTGCCATTGAAAGATTTCATGAATGTTCATGGCACAGACTGGTGAATGTTAATACAGCATCCTCAAACACAGGGAAGGAATGTGACTATGACCTTCTTTTAAGACCCTCCTATGACTAAACTAAGTCTGCTGATACTCATGTGCAAATTTTAAGCAACACACACACCACATTACATCATTTTAATATCTTGCATCACTTTTTTCTTTGGTGGATTAGGATTCATGCAGTAAAATCCACTTATGAAATTTTCATGTGTGGGAGAGTTGACTTTCTGGATTTCATCTTTCCTGAAGAGGTGGGGTAAAGTTTACTCTGGTTTTAATTCCAGAATAATTCAGTTTGAACTCTTTGGACCTAAAGTTTTGGCTCGAACCAATACTTAATTTTTATATATTCTGCCCAGCTTTAATCATAGTTTACCAATGGAAACCAATCACATGGATAATTTAGACATTTGATTCCCTTTGAAATTCTGTTACCCTGCACTTCTAAATAATCATTTTTCTACTTACCCCCAAAGACAGAAAATTAGGTCAATAGTTCATGCAAAGTTTGGTGATGGAACACCATTCTTGAACTTGTTCTTTGTTCTAGAAAAAAATAAACATTTCCAGCACCTAAAAATAGCATGGTCAATGGAATGCACACTGATAGTTGTATAGTTTTACCTATTCTGTCCAAGAAGTTTTGCAGTGTGTTTACAGTTGACACCTGATGAAATAGGCCTTGTGTTCATTTTTTTTCCAGCTCATCCAGAGGTAATTATCCATTTTATATTTTGTCATGAATAATGGAAGCTCGGAAGTGGATTGAGAGAGAAGACAGCAAAGAGAAATTACTGACCACAAATATGGTCCTGCCTAAAGGGGTTAATGAGTCATAAAACAGATAAATAAATGCAAATGTAGAGAAAACTACAAAAATGTGGTAGTACAATAGCCACAAGTAAATGTACCATGTAAAGGAGCCTAGAGCAAAATAACATTGAATTGGAATAAACTGCAGGAGCGAGATGTAATTTCAGAGCAAAAGCAATTCTTCTTTGGAGGTTACTTTGAGGTTTCTCTATGTGGTTTCATTCTCCTGCTTATTTTGCCCTACTCATGGACATGAACCTGTTAAGTGTTGTGTCAGTTTGGCACTGGGAATTACCAGTGTCTAGTACTTGGTTTCAAAATATTCTTCACCTGACTGTCACATCTGTAGCAGGTGACCTTGTTTAGCATTTTCAATTTTGGTCTGTTGAACTATCAAACTATGTTCTTGCATATTTGTATCACTTTGTGGAATCTGGATTTGTGATGATTATGCAATTCTCATGCTAGAACTCCCAGCAGCTCTTAGTTTCCTTCAACAAAGAATGCTTGCAGCACTGCCAATACAAAGACTTCACTGAAAGTGTATCTAAATATTTTTCAAAGCCCACATAAATTCTCAACGAAGAGCAGAACTCATTTCATCCCTGCTGCCTTTGATGCTTCCCACCCCTGATTTAGTGACATTGGAATCTTAGAAAAATAGATCTGAATGAGAAGTGAAGCACTCATCCCATATATACCATAGATCTTCTCTCTTCCATGTACAACTCAGGAGACTACAGCAAAATCACTCCCTTGGTTACACACATGACAAGAGCCTGTTCTGTAAAGATCACAAGCCTTGCAATGGGTAGCCTTTAGAAAAAAAGGAGGCACACAACCTGCCCATATTTAGGATTTGAGAAAGTCTCAGCAAGAGTTAGATAGTCACATTTGGATCTAGCAAAAAGCTCCTGGAAAAGGATGCAAGCACCACAGTGAAACACTGAGTGGGCCCATGAGGATGAAGCCCTTATAGAAGGAAGATTACTTTCTGTCTTGGGTTGCAGTACAGGATGTGACCAGAAATGTGTGTTCTATCACCATCTCTTAAAGCTGGGTGGGACAGTGATCCTTATCTTCATGGCACATATCCTCTGCTAATGGGCCATCTGTTAAAACCAGGTGGGGCAATCATCTTTATCTTCTCCACATCTCATCCTCCCTCCAGGAAGATATCATTCAGTCCCCCTGCATGACTGATAAAATTACATCATTCCACTGGGAGATGCTCCAGCCAGGGAGAGGAGCCAAGCCTTTCCTACCTAGATAAAAACTGAGATTTGGACACCAAAGCAGCCTTTTCCACTGGATTCCAGAGGAAAACGGGGCCTTCCCATATCATCATTGGATCTTCACAGGAAAACTGCACCTTCTACAGGAGCACTGCTTCAGCTGAACCACACCTGCCACTGCAGGAGGATGCAGCCACCATGTAATGGGACTGCTACCAACACTCTGACTGACTGACTGACTGGCAGGGTGTCAGGTTGTATTCTGACTCTGTCAGTGTTTTGGGATTGTTCTTTATAATACTGTATTTCTATTTTAATTTTCCTAGTAAAGAACTGTGATACTTAACTCAAATATTTTTGATTGAAAGCCCTTCATTTCAAAATTATTATAATTCAGAGGGAGGGGGTTTCCATTCTCCATTTCAAAGAGAGTCTTCTGCCTTTCTTAGCAGACACCTGTCCTCCAAACCAGGACATTTCCCTGCCGAAAAACTGTGGGAACTCAAATAACTGAAGGGAAAGGTAACCTTAACATCAGCAAATGTGTGTTTCTTCAAAATATCCCACAGAGAAAATTACTTACAGGAATCTGGAAAAGGTACTTCATGACATTTTCCTGTTTCACCATTTCCCTCCCTTGGGTTTCTCACCAAGGAGTGATTTGGCATGTTATTCTGCAGCCAAAGGTTTTGACTGCCATTTAAACTGCTTACAGCTCCTAGTCATAAAAACAGTCTTTAAAGCCCTCTTCAAACACATACTTCTTCCCCTCCAAACAGAATCCCTGTAAAGTCTTATAATAGTCTCATTATTTTTTCCCAGGTCTTCACAGTCAAACTCTTTAATCATATTAGGCATTCATGAAAGTAAAGTATTTTAAAGCCTGCTTTTAAACATTCTAAACCATGATGTTGCTAAACTTTTCCTTCATCCCTCTCCCATCAGTCTTGTTGCACTGTTACTGTTTCTTCTGTACTTGGCCTGCATTTGGACTAAAATGCTGTTATCTCCACATCTGTGGCATCTAACACAGACAATAACAACTGAACCACAAAAAACTTATTCCTAACTAAAAAATTATAAAAGATAAAAGTTGTATTCTGCAATTTTTTTAATTTTTTTTTTTTTTTAGAAATATTGCACTTTGAATTTGGTCTTTTGCCTTCTCCTAAATAATTATTCTGTAAACACAAAAAATTCTGTAAATAATTTTTCTGTAAAAAGAATCAAAGCATCAAAATCAACTACAGCATATCTGCCTTTGTGACCTAAATTTTCTTTAGCATTTGTAACCTTTCTACTAATTATTGCATTTCAAAAACTGTGAGAAAGGCAGGCATCAAAACAATATTCTCTCTCTAATTCTCTTAATAGATCAGGATGTTTGAAAAGGGAATCCCATAATTTGCTCAAGGAATATTAAGCTGCATTTATTGCCAGTATGAATTGGAAAATAATCTCTATTGTTAACTAATATAATGAGATAAATGGAACTTTATTACATAATTCAAGCTAGCTTGAACAACTTGGCTATAAATAGTGAGCATTACAGTTTCACTGGCATACTTACACTCCATGACTTCACTATAAATGATTAGAAGGTCATATTAAGTTAAAACCCAACTCTGGTGTCTCCTTTATTTTTATATTTTGCAAAGTTTAACCTTGCTTTGGAACCTATTAAAACTGCTCTGTTTACTTGTCATTCAGAAAGAAGCATGCCCACCATGATGATTTTATTGTACTGGATGTCATTAATGAGGAGATATGTATTTGCTCCAAGCAAAAAGTGGGTTTTACCTTGAAGAAGGCATGGCAGACCTGTTTAAGGTCAGAAGCATTGTGTGTAAACAAAATCCTCTGTTCACAGAGATATAACTTGCTAACACCCCACTAATCCCTGATCTGGGAGACCAGCACATAAGTTTTTTTTTAAGATACACACTCATCTGACAAGTGAAGTGCCAGTCTAGGGGGCTCTCAAGTTTTCACCTCTGTTAAGAAATTAAACTTCTGAGTCCCTTGTTATGAAGTATTTACATTACTAGTATTTTTGAAGAAGAGAAAAGGTAACAGCTTATCAACAAAATATGAGGCTTAATTCACAATTCTCTGCTTTCTATACTTTTTATGTGACTTTTGCACTTCAAAATGTAGACCCTTAATTACTAAGACACTTTTTTTGGCAATACAAAAAACCTTTATATTCTTCCTTCTGAAGCGAGACAGGAACAAAATCCTCTGTAAATATGAAGAAGGGAAAAAAAGCACAAGGAACAATAAAGCATAAGGGAAAAAAACAGCCAATGGAACTTCCAAGTGCTTTATTCATACTTTGTTACAGATTTTCAGCATGTCCTTTCCCTTGGTTCAATCCTGGGCTTGTTTAAAATATATTTGAAATGCATTCACCAAATACAAGCATAAATATAGACCATAACAGTGACTAGACTTAGGACACAGACAAAATTCCATTTGGCTGTTTCCCAACTTAGTAAGACAAAGATATTTCAAAAGACTTTAGTACATACAGCCATTTTGACCACATACAGCAGCAAATAATTAAAATCACACATGGATTTGACTTTAATTATTTCAATTTCATGGGTGCATTTGCAACTAGCACTCGAATGCCTTTTCAAACACACTCAATAGCCTGCAAAAAAAACCAGGAGAAAAACTCCAGACAAATATACAGTTTTTCCTTTTCTGGATTTTGAAATAAGAGGTTCTAGAGTTTGGTTCTGTGTCTGCAACATTTACAAGATGCTTTGGCTTTATGGTACCTCAGTAAAGATTAGTAGAAACCATCTGTTGGAATTATTACTATAATCAGTCTTTAACAACAGCAAGGCTTACAAATACTAGAATGAGGAGGCTGTGAGGTGAAGCAAAGAAATGCAACTCTTCCCCAGACAGACTGCTGACCCCAAATTAACCTAAGAACAATTTCATTGAACTAGATTGTTCTGAAGAGTTTACATCCTTAGATTGTCTAACTCTTTTACTTTTCATCTACAGTAAATCATAGGGTGGTGTCTTACTAGCTAAGGAGAGAGAAATGCTGCTAATAGTTTCCAAACAGATGGAAAATTTACTGGCACTCATAGGTCACAAAATCCAAGCACAGAAAGTAAAATTTGTTGTTGTCGTTGTTGTTGTTGTTGTTGTTATTGTTGTTGTTGTTGTTGTTGTTTTGATCAGTTCTATCACATCACTGATAAATATTGATGCTCCATACAGGAACACCTTCTTTAATAAAAGCAGACCATGTGCAACCTTCACTTTGATTTGTGTTTGGAGAATTAATTTTCTTTTCCTTATTCCAAAAGCTTTCAATAGATTTTCAATTTTCAAAAGCTCTGCTTCCAGAATTTCAGAATTCAGGTAGTTTGTGCAAGGGACTAGCAAACTGTTTTCTATCAACATAAACTCATAGAAATATCACCAGTAACAAAGCTCTCAGTGTGTCATCAGGATCCTTGGTGGCTCCTGGCTGCATACTATTTGGGCAAGTTTTATCCACAACTTCTTCATTTTGTCTCAAAAACACTGGTACTAGAGCAACATTAAACACATCAGCAAATAAATAGGAGTCCTATTTTTTAATCAACTACATTGGTTTTTGAATAAATTATTAGGTAACTCCAAGGATGTGTGTTTTCACAAATATTTTTTCTTCTTTAACCACACATATGGCATGTGCCTTTCCATTTCATAATATTGATTTCACTCTTCCATAATTGAGTACAGTTCTGGCCCTACCACTATGCCAGAAAGGCAACAACAGCAACAAAATCATGCAAAAATCACTCTGTGAAAGAATGTGATTGCAAGCTGTTTCCCTTGGAAATAGATACAACTTTGGTATTTTTCCAGGTTTCTGTAAAAAAGTTCACCTACTTACAAGCTTAGATGAAACCTACAAAAAAAGAGAGCCTTCTATACACAAAATACTTGTGATGACAAAAATTCTACACAGTGTGGTCCATGATAGGAATATCACTTTTACAAGAGTTTGTCATCTAAATGATGTTTTGCTGAAGGTTTTCCAATATTTTAGATGTGAGCCCAGGTGCCTTGTTAATTTTAAACTAATTCCTGGAATTTTTAGCCCCTTGTGAATTTTTTTATTGAAGGGCAATTGATTCCAGTTCGTCTTTTTCTAAAATAAATGCATTTTCTTTCCTTTTCTTTTATCTTAAGTTCATTCATGTAACTCTTGCATAAAATCCTATTTTGAGTGTAATGTTAGTAATTCCAAGGGATATCCCTGAGGTTTAGAGGCAGATGATCTCAGGGTACAAGGCTGAGCCCAAGCACCCAATTCTCATGTGCATAGCTCCATGCTAGCATTGAACCCAGCCCACTAACACAATTTTGACTTATGCCAGTACTCTCTCAGCCAAGGCTCAAGTATGATCTGTGGAATACTGTGAGTCAAAGACCAATTTCATTGAGCAGCAGGGATGAGGGCATCTTGCTTTCTGGAAAAGAGTGCACCATGATCTGATGACAGCTTTGTCCTACCTCTGGTCTCCTGGGGTTTTCCCCAGTTTATTTCCCAGAATAAAGGCAGCCAGTGAATCACCTGAGTTTCTAAACATAAGTAAGCACAGTCATATTACTGCAGAGGGCACTAGGGTCTTACTCATCTTGTGGAAAATTTACACATGCTGAAAAGAAACCTGCAGTCTTTGAACAGAAATATCTCCCAGGGCAAACCCTAAATTCCACCATCAAGGAGATGGCTTAGAATATCTCAGCCAGTTTTAATATCCTGAAGCCACACCTTACTCATGTACTTAAATACACCATCTCCTGTGAAATGTGATTTTCATCCCCATGGGTAGGCATTCCTTTGGACCATGCTGTGGAAAGTGCAGGGTCCCAGCAGCAATGCACCACCAGGGGTGCAGGAGCCCACACAGCTGTGATTCCCCAGCTCAGACCCAGCCCAAACGATGGAGCTCTCCCTTTGGAAGGGCTCCAGAGTTTCTCATTATGCCTCCTCCCAAGTAAATATTCCTGCTTGCAACAAAATGCCTGAAAAGGGTCAGTGCAGGAGCAAGTTAAAAGATGTTTAAAAGGTGTTGTTCACACAGCCTAAAAAGCTATGTGTGTGCTTTCCCTCCTTAATCTTGTTCCAGACCCTCTGAACCAGAAAAAATAAATAAAATAATCTTCTAGAACTAAAATCATGAGGCTCTACACCAAGGTTCACACATTACACAGTAATTTCTAAAAGGCAGAGCAATGTCTCTAGGCTGTTGGGGAAATAGGAGTGGTCATCTGGGACAAAACTAAAGGCTTTTTTTTACAAAAGAGCAGAGAGTAGGATGGGAATGCAACTCTCATCAAAAGTCAATGGGAGTTGAGCCTTGAAGTAATTCTGAGCCCTTTGAAATTCTCAGTTCAGTTCAGCAACCCAAAACCACTTAATAAATCCTAAGACCAGAGAGGGAAAGGGAAAAAAAGGAAAACCTATCCCACATAAAATGGTAGTTTCTACTAATTGCTGTGTAGGAATGTTTACTAGTAGTCATTTCTTTTGTGAAAATAAAAAATCCTTTTATTAAAACAAAAAGAAATCACACCTTTTTTGGCATTTATAGTTTAAAAAATTGGTACTTCAGTCTCCACATTTTAGTTAAAAACAGCATTGCCACTTCTGAAAACAAAGCAGGGAACCAGATTCTCACCAAAAGCATTAAGATTAAAAATATTCATGCTAGAACAAAGGCAGCATGGGAGAGAAAAACTAATTCATCTGAGGATTATTTTAACATTCATTTCTCACTAAGAAAGTAGAAGTAAAAGCTAAACCACTTTTGTGAGTTTTTTTGACTCATTCTATATCATTTTCAAATGCCAAGTCCTGAGAAGTTACAACCAGTCCCTACCCTACCTTCTGCAGCTGACACATAGAGTCTACTCAGGAAAAAGAATCTTCATTCTCAAGTTATTGATAAAACAGCCTCTGCTCCAGAAAACTTCATCTAGACTTACAAGTGTACTCTTTTTATTTCTGGCATAATAAGAAACCAGGCAGTCACCTTAAAATTTATTGCCCCCTAAGCAGCTGGTCCAGGCAACTAAAAAGTCATTAGCAGGGTGAGTTTTGGTATTTGTTCTGCTTGTTGGGCCACTCACAGGACAGAGTCATGATATGACAGGATATTTGGGGGCAATCTTGATAAGATAGAAAGAAAGCAATGCCTTCCTTTGCTCCTCTGAACTTACCAAGATGACTGCTGCTGACTTTTGCCTCTTCTGTCCCAAAGAGAGGTGTGTACAGTATAACACTCAGGTTCTAATCAGATACAAACCTCTTGTGCTGGCCTTTTACCCATCCATGATCAAACTACTTGTCCTGCTCCCTTATCCTTCTTTTTCCAGAGGTTTTCCTGTCTGACTCCAACAGCTGTTTGTCCTTTACAGGCTCTGTCTTCCCACAGCTCACAGCTGCACTAACAGACTTTTCCAGCCATCTGCCCAGTGTCTGAGTCTTTCTTTTGGCTCTCCAGCAAATCCAGATTCTCCACCTGCATCCCCGGGTTATCCCCAACACTCAGGGTGGGATCCTGCTTTAATATTACTGGCACCAATTTTTAATAGCAAGGCTCACTCTTTTATTTTCTTTTTTTCTTCACTGGAACAAAGGAAAAGCTAAGACAAATATAAGAGGAAACGAGGATGTTTTACTACCAAGCACATGATGAATATAAGTCATAAAATCCCAGAAAGTGAAGCTGGAAAAGACTGGCTATTTGGTCATCTTGTCTGTCCCTGCCAGTGTAGGACTGTTCCCCACAGTACTTTTAAGGGCAATAAAGCATGTAGAATTAATGATTATTTGACCTTTTACTATGGTTCACAATGATGTTACTGTACTGCTTGCCAGCCTATATTTTCCTGTGTACACCAAACTAGCTTCAGCATTTCCCCTTTCACTACCACCCAGAAAAGTTGTCTCCCTCTGTAAAAAAACTGATCTGTAACACCTAAGCCCAGATCTTCTACAGTGGGAAATTATTTTCTCTGATATTGACTGAAAATGCCTACTAAAAGAAAAACACTTCAGGTTCTAGAATCTGAAATGTTTTTAAAGAACAGGCACAACAGTGCTAAATCAAAGGAAAATTCCTTGTTCTACTCTTGCTGATCTCTTTGCCCTGTTAGAACCAAGGAGTCAGAGAACAGCCATGGCTGGAAAGGACCTCTGTACATCAACTGATCCAAACTCCCATCCAAGATAAGCCCAGGTCTAAACACATCAAGTTGTTCCAAGATTTGTCCATTTGAGTTGCAAGAAAGGAAAGTCAATGAGCTGCTTTGGCAATCTGTTCCATCAAACCACCACCCTCACTGGGGGAGGTTTTTCTTTCTGTCTGAGTGCGGTTTCCTGCCTAGCAGCTGCAAGAGCAGGGCTGCTCCCCAAGAGGCAGAACAGTTTCAGACAAGATAGTGTGGCTCTTCCAGGTCAACAAAAGAGTCAACAGAAAGGAAAATGGGAGGCCAGTTTACCCACAGGGTAGGTCTGGAGCCCATCCTGAAGAAGCAACCAATAAACTGGGACAGCAGGAGACAGTGCAGTACCTGAAACATAGCTCAGGCATAGCCTGAGGGTCTAGACCTGTCATTTCCCTTGCTGTTACTAAAGTCCACTGGTTCTCTTCCTGCCGCTATGAATCTCTCAGAGAGTTTAGCTTCATCTTCTCTACAAACAACCACTCACTAGGTAGGCAAGGGCACTCATTAGTCTTCTCTTCTTAGGAAAAATACATTTCCCTCAGGATTTTATACAGTATGTTTGTTCAGACCTCATTCTGGTGGCTCTCCCTGTATGTCAGTATCTTTCTTATCTTGTCTTTGTCCAGTTCAAAACCGGATAGAGCACTTCAGGTGTGATCTTCCAAGTACAATAAAGGAGAAGAATCCCAATTCCTGATGACTATCCTCTTGCTAATATAGTCCAGTATGCACTTGTCCTTCACTCCTGCAAAAGCGTGTTTTGACTCGTCCTTCTCTGCCCAAACCTCCCTGTAATATTTTCTGCAAAGCCATTTTCTTCTGAGTCAGAACCCAGCCCTTTTTGCATGAGTTTATCCTATTTCAGGATCTTGTTCTTTGCTTTGTTGAACTTCATAAAGTTTTAACACATTTAAACCTTAACACGTTTATTGAGCCTCTCAAGATCCATCTGAATGGCAGCCATGCATTATATTGGTTGTATGTACAGCTTGCAGTAGATTGGTTACAGCACAGCGTTGTCAGCAAAGCTGATGAGGATGCATTTTATCCCACCACCCAGACATTAATGAAGACCTTGATCAGTACTGACCCCAGTATTGCACCTTGAAGAATGGCTCTTATAGCCAGTCCTCAGATTAATTTCCACTGTATTTTGGGACCAGTGATCCTTTAGCCTCAAACTCCAACTGTCATGTCAAACATCTTTGAATTCTGGCTACAAAGATGCTGTGAAAGTCAGCACTGAAGGATTCAGTAAAGTCAAGGAGAAAAACAACCTCGTTTCATTCTCCAAATTAGCCATTTCCTTACAACAGGTGACATTATTGGTCTGGCATGATTTGCTCCTGGGTATCCATCTTGGGGGCTCCCAAACACTTCTTGTCCTTCATGGGGCTGGAGTTGGCATTGAGGAGACTACAGCCCATAACCTTTCCAGGGACTGAGACTGACATGAAAAGACCCTTCTTGCCCTTCTAAAATGTGTGCATGGCATTGCTGTTTTATGGTTGTTAGGACACTTCCACAATTTCATGATTCTTCAAAGATGATAGGTGAAAATCACTATTTCTCCAAGAAAACAGAATTTAGAACAAAGAGAGACACAAGAAATTGACTTAAACCAAAATTTAAGTGTCATTAATTTTAAGGGCATCTGTTGGAAGGGAGAATATACACAAGATAATATACATAAAATTCAGGGAAATTTCAGTCTGGAGACTACTGGTATAGTGAAAGTATAACGTCTAAAAAGTAGTTTTTATAAACATAGAGGTTTTCCTCCAAAAAATGGTGAAAATCCACACTGATAGCTGTCAGCCTAGTAAGCTATATGAACATCATAAAAATTAACCTTGGGATTGTGTGCTGGATTGGGTAAATACTGCTTTTATGATGTTAATTTTGAAAAACAATTCTGCCATCAAAGTAGACAGATTTGCCAACAAATCAAATAATGAAACAAACAAACAAACAAAAAAAAAACATAAACAAGAAAACACATACACAAAAGAAACCCAATTTAAACTTTTCCAAATCTAAAGATTTAATAGGAGGATATATTCGTCAAGCACTTTCAGGTGGCATTTTTACTCAGAAATTGCTGAGACATCTTTTTTTTGACATTTTGTCTGTGTACAAACTAAATAAAAATTCAACCAGGACCTTAAAATTGGGCTCTGCTGTTTTGGCTTTTCATGATCCTTTGGAAATATGACATTTTTCCACTGATTTTGCCAGCTGTGGGAATTCTGTTTCAAGCTCAAACAGTGAAAAACTCTTCCCATCCCAGTTAGGCACAGCAAGCCTCAAAATTTCAACAAGTAAATCAAAACTTTTCATTCTAATATGCAATGAACTCAAAGTTTTTCATTGATTTATCCTGGAGCATTTTATTATAACTACTTGTGACCTTTGAGAGGTGCTTAATGAGTATTTTTGTCTTACTAATGCTTTTTTTTTTTTACATAGTTGATTAAAAGGAGTCATAGAGTAGATTTTTATGATCTACATTTATGTGGGTAAAAAAAAGCTGAGAAAATGGTTCATTAATAATGCTGAGTCAAAACACATACTTTCAAGAACAGAACAAAACAAAACAAAATAAAAATTAAAAAACAGAAAACAAAAAAAAAACACTGCTGATGCCAGACATAAAATCATTAGTGCTTCCAAACCATAAAGTCTTTCAATATGTCATTTGTTTGCTAATTTTTCACTTGATTTTTTACCTTTCATGTAAAAAAAATCTTGCCCCATACACATTTTTTCTCTCTTGCTTCAGTTGCTAAAATGCAACCCATAGTATAGCTTCTTTTCATAGCTACTGAGACTTGAGTAGATCCCTTTTTTCCAGCTTTGTAAAAATAGCAAGAAATCCCAGACAGGGTCTTCAGATGGTTCTAATAAGCACCACTCCAAAGAGTTCAAGAAACTGTATTAATATAGACCAGCTGAGAATCTGGTCCCCTTTATGTTAGAAGAGAAGGAAACCAATTTTTCGTGGTCTTTCCTTGCCTCCTTAAAATGTAAAAAAAGGATGATATTCACACTGTGTAAAAATCATCTCCCCTCAAAAGCATCTCCTTGCCAACTTGTGCACCAATGGGGCATGTCTTAAAGAATTTATGTTCTTGTAGGCAAAGTTTGTTTTATTCTACATCCTAGTGAATCCCTCCACAAGTATAGCAAGCTCATCTTGAGAGGAAAGCCAAGATTCCCATGAGTGTTGATGGGGAGTTACACAAACAGCCACTGGCCACTGACCTTTCTAAATCCATTCTCTGGCATCACACCATCAAATAATGCAGTCTGGAGGAAAGTACCTGAATTTAAGCTTTACAGCTGAATATAAAGACACCACAGGGGATGTCAGTCAGCAGATTGTGTTTTGGGAAGGCAGCTCTAAGCTTTGTCCTTGCTTGGAGCAGGTCAACAATGTGACAGCAGTAGCATGTCCATGTACCTAAATCCTAATGTGAGGTACAGTGTATTCAGTATTAATGGGAGCCACCTTTTCACAGCATGTTCCTGTCACACCCCTTTGGAGTTCAGGCAAAATAAAATTGCATTTGCCCCCAAATATACAAAGAGAGCTACCCAGTTATCCATGATCCTACCATGTTTTCATAGAACAGGGATGTAAGGCCCCAGCCCAATAAAACATTCAAGCCCTGATTTTCAGAATATGAGACGTCAGTAAGACTGTTCCTGCTTTCAGTCAAGTGCATAATTAAGTACTTTGCTGGTCCATGGTCTCAAATCATTGTGTACTAGCCCTATTCCAGACTGAATCACAGCTACCACATTCTGCCTATGTAAAATTCTATTGCCACCCCATATTTCCCTTCCTCAGAATCAATTATGGGTTAAGTGATGGGGGCAGAGCAGTTCTGCTGCACAGCTGACTCCATTCTGGTAATTGTAAAAGAATGTCTGTGCATCTCAGCTGGAAATCTTTGCATGCATGTGTTGCTATATTCAACTGCTAACGTAATGTAGTGAGCATATGTGTGAGGAAAGGGAAAGGACAAGTGGGTCTCACAGATGGTACAACAGTTTTGTTCCTTTTTAAGGAACTAGAAGAAGTGTTGCCAAGTTCCAGCCACAGAGCTGAAGTATCTTTGTTCATTGCAAGACCAAAAAAATTTGCACAGCTGAATGTATAGTGGTTGCTTTCTCTGTCCTATTCTTCCCATCTCTCCCTGTCCACATCTGCTTTGTGACTTGTGCTGAATGAGGAGCACTAACTGGGGATAAATGCTTTTACAGCCTGCTACAAATATGATGTATGTATGTGTGCAAGGCTTTTATTGAACACAGGCCCCTGATCCCTGGCTTTTTTTACTCATCCCTACCCTATCATTGGGGCATCTCTTTCCCATTACTGTTTCTTTGACATCTCCACTGACTGCAAGAGAAAGATGACCACCTCCTTCTTCTGGTATTGAAATCTAGTTGTGGTCTACAAATGGAAAAGATTAGGAAGGCTAGTGTAGCTATTATTGCTACAACAGGAACAAATTTGCCCAACAAGAACAGAGCTGGCTGTGTGTCTCACTAATCAGCCTTCCTGGTGGTAGCTGAGTACTAGTCCCAGCTGAAAAAAAAGGACTAAAGAGGCATATTAACAGGAAAAGAAACAAACCAAAAGTTTAACTAAACAACTTAGTACATGAGGAAAAAAAAAGGAAGGAGAGAAATCTTGGTTTGAGTTCAGGGTAAAAGTTCATGTAGTTCTTGCTGTAACTGAGCCATTTCACACAGAACATCTGTAACTGTTCTAATGGTCCCCTAACACTTTGTCATTAAAATACCTCCAAGTGAATAAAAATGTGATTTTTTTCTTCAGGTAAATTGCACTGTTTTGTACAAAAGTCTCTTAAATCTTTTCCCACCCAATCATTCCCATTTTTATATCCAAGAGACCAAAGCCCTTGGATGGATGTTCAAGAGTTGGATTGACAAAGTAACCTAAGCACTACTAAAGCACTATAATACAAATCCCCACTGGTGGGGAGGGTCATCAACCACAAGCTAAAAGTCTAAGCTTCTTACATAATGATTGAGTCCTTCCAGATAGTAATGAACAGGCAGCACATGAAGGAAAATATCTCATGCAGCCAGCAATAAATGCCAGCATGGTATTGTAAATCAGGAAGAGAAAGAAAGCATCTGTGTCTTCCAGAGCCTACAAAAGCATGCTAGCCACAGAATATTGTATTAAAAAATAAAACAAAAATTGGAAGTAATACTCACTGAATCACTACCATCACCACTGCTTATTTGTTGAGGAACACAATGGCATTTGGTTTGCTTACACTGCACCCAACATTCTGGTTTTTTTAGGCTACACAGGCAGAAGAACATCTCATCTGTGGATGCTCAAAATACTTGACTATGAGACAGGCACCCCCCTACAGGAGACACTTAAAGTTAAGGCCTGGCTGAGTATGGTTCATAAAAGAAACATAAAAATATAAGAAATGTAAAAGTTGAAGGCAAAGGTGTTTGCAGACTTCAGCTGCCTACAAGCTGGAAACTGCTCAAGAGGAAGTTGAGGATCAAGAATTTTCACTTGGGCACCTCCTGTTGAGGTTAGATGAGTTCAGCTCCAGATCTTTGAGGGATTTAGATCTGACAGCTCTTTCCTGAGGCTTTCAGTCTGGTAGAAGTGTGTAAATACTCTCTCATATCCGCACTATCCACTTCTTTTTCATCTTCTTTGGTAGCTGTTGGCTTTCTCTGTTGTCTTTCTCAGGAGATGTAGCTATGCACAGTCATACTCTGAGGTACAAATGCTGTCAGATTCCACCCAGAGCTTAGACCTGCTGGCACTGGCTGCACCAGAGCTGTGCATGGAAATGTTGTTTTCCAAAGCTGGAAACAGCTTTTGCATGCAGACTATTACCCCACAGTAACATTTCTGCACAAGTATCATTGGAAGAGATTTCATTTATTTCATTGCCTGGAGTCGTCTGGAAAATCCCATGTCTAATCCCATTTAATATGATAATTAGTAAATTAGTTTGCTATAAAGGAAAAAAAAATTAATTCTGGATAGCCCAGCACTGGAAACAATCCAATCCCCTTGGACTGAACACCTTCAGCTCCTACCAAAGTAGAGTGTACATACTCAGGTCAAGTCTTCTCTTTCTTGGAGACATTCTTTGTTTTGCCACTTTTTTCTAGCTGTGCATAGGTTAAATCAGAAAGTTCAAAGGACATTTTTATAATGGCATATTGAAGGTAACACAGTGACTCAGATGGAAAAAAAAATTGACAGAGTATCAAAGGAGGTAAAGAACAGCCAGTTATGGAAAAGAGACAGAAAAGAAACCCAGACAATGGAAGCATATGCAGACTCAACATCTTGGTGTTGCCATGAGTACAGGATGATAGACAAGATGGACTAAATCTATGGGCAGCTCTAAAAGCCAGGGATGTTCCTCCTCTTTTCAAATCACAGTTAACACTGATAAAACCAGAGAGCTACACAGGCCTAAAATTGATGTGATGAAAAAAAAAGGATCAGCCCTCAGAAATGTAATTTGCATTTTAACTTGATGATGGAAGGAAGCCAGAGGAAGTTGCACAGGACAAAGTGATAAAATTCCTGAAGAAAAGAAGAGTCTAGTGATACCATTTTGGATGTCATGCACTTTAGATAACAGACATGTAAATGGAGAGATGAAAAAAGAAACTGCAATAGTCAAGAACGTAAGTGATTAAAACTTCAATAAAAATTTCAGCTGAGGAATCTGGTACCTAGTCACAAGTTGTCTTGTGATATCACAGCCAGCTTTTTACCATAGGTACTCAGCTGAATGATTTAGACCTTTCCTCTTACCCTGCCATCATGGGTACCAGTTTTCCAGTCCAATTAACCCATTCCTGTAATTGTCTCTCACTATAAATGTGTTTTATTTTTCAGGGGCAGTGACCAAAGAAGCTCCAGAGCTCTGCTAAGATGGATCTGTGAGATCTTCACAGCTGCCATTATCTGCCACCAGCAGCAACATGCTGATGTGATGTATTTTGGAGGAAACTTTGTGGATGCTGGAAGTCATCATTCAGTGAAGAAAGATGTGAAGTTCTTACTGAAGTTCAGAACACCAAACTGTGGGAGCCACCACATAAACACAGCCACTTGCAAGAACCATGACACAATAATCTAATGAATCATAGGATGTTTCAGTGGGTGTTTTTTAATCAAGTACATGAAATACAGAAACAGATGGAAACCATTGTGAGAGAGCCCAACAAAAAGGTCAAGCAAATAGCAAGAGAATTAATTTAAAAATTGGCCCTGGGAAAAAGGAGAAAGAGTGTGAACATTTCTTGGGCAGGATACTCTCAGGAAAGGGTGTTTGAAATTACACTGCAAGAATCTGCCTTTTATTTTTTAACTTAAATTATTTTCCAGCATCAAGGTGGTCATGTGCTTATGCCTCTGAAGAACTAGAATAGCAAGAAAACATGATGAAGCCTAACTCTTCTCAGCCCTAAGAGTATTCACTTTTCTGAGGATAAATGTACCACAGAAATCACCTTTGCTTTTGCAAAGCAGGAATTAAATATCCATTTTGTCAGAATCCCTTCAAAATATCCCCATATTTACAGAGGGGCAATTTGAGTGGTTTTCTGAGTGGCTTGTTTTCTTTCAGTGAAAATCTTTCAACAGGAAAGAAGATCTACCACAAATCTGGCTTTTCCCAAGACATTTTGGATTTTGTCACTCTTTTAAAGCAAAACAATATTATCCATGCTTTTCAGCTACCAGAAATTAAGTTTTGTAAGATGAAACTCTTTTCCTTAAGAAATTGAAAACGGTGAGACAAACCACATATACTTCTGACTGTAACCATTCCATTTGAAAGACAAAAGGAAAAAAATAGAGGTTGGCTTACCTATTGATATAATTTAAAATCCTGCCAGGAATAGGCTGGCTGTTTCCTACTAGCATGATTTTCCATTCCATTTACCTATCTCTGTATTTAATAGAAAATTTATTTGAATTATAAACTCTGTACAAACAAGTCAAGTTCTTTTCTCTCCTAAGACACAGTAAATCAGGAATTAGTTTGCTCAATTTATCACATATTCCAGATTTGAAGCAGTAAAAATCTGAGCAAAATTTGACTGCATATCTCAGGTTTGGTGTTACTTCTGATTGGTAACATGTTAATAATTTAAAAAGCCCAATGAAGAATTTCTAGACACTAATTGTTCTGCCCTGACAGAAAGGGACAAAATTACCTATTTTTTAATCATATTTGACAGTGATAAAATTTGTGGGGATGACAAAATATATTCTTTACTGGATCAGGGTAGGCTGGGAAAGATTAGCATAATGCCAGTTGGAGCAAGGCAGAGGATACCAGTGACATTGAGGGGCTGGAAGATATCTGCAAGGAGCTAGAGGATGAGGCTCTCCCTCTGCACACTTTGCTTCTCCAGCACCCACTGGTGCTCCATTCTACTCCATTTCACTCCATTTCTGCAGTCTGTTGAGGTCCCTATAAATGACAGCCTGATGCTCTGGCACATCAGCTACTCCTCACAGGCCATCTGCAAACTTGCTGAAGTGCATTCTGTCCATCATCTAGATGACTGATGAAGTTGTTAAACAGTCTTGGACCCAGTATTGGTCTCTTGGACTGCTATTTCACGGCCATTGGTGGGGTACACCACTATTTACCCATTTTTTAGAGAGACTTCCAATCCCAGCAACATGAAAGGGGAAAAAAGTAATATGGAGAGAGTATGTACATGCAGCTCTTTTCCCACCTACACCCTGTTCTCAGCACCAACAGGAGGGAAGTGAAAACCATGCAAACAGAAGAGCCAAAGCTGCTAGAGTGGTCTCAGCTCTAAATGAAGCATGAAGCACTGTTAGGCAATTATTCTTCTGGTTTTGCTAATGTTGTGCCCTGGTGTCACGTTATGCAGTGACGTGAGTGAGGAGTATCTAGCACACCAAACCACGATTGCACTCTGCAAATGCAACTTCATTACATAATCTCTGAGAAAAAAACTGTGTTCTCTGCAGCTGTTCTCACACTACTCAAAAATATAACCCCTTGACTGCTGCTGAATGTACTCACATTCCCATGTCAAGCCAAGATGACACATACTAAACACCACAATGACGCATGGAAAGGTCTGGTACAGTGCTTCCTGTCTTTATGGCCATAACAGAGGGTTGCCACATGGATGATGTCCATTCTGCTCCAAAACACTGACCTCCAGTGGCCAAACCAGATGTGAAATACAGCCTCTGCTTTAGGACAGATGTGCAGTCCATACAGAGGTCTCTTTTCCTAGTCCTCCAAGTTGTGTGATTTTCGTAAATGGGTAGAGGACAGCAAATTTCCTCACAGAAATCTTACCTTATACCCCAGGACTGCCTCAGAGCACAGTCCTGGCTGGAGCACGTCCTATAAAATGGCATGGAGGATTCTTTTGTTTACACAGTGAATGCTCAAAACCAACAGCTGGACAAAACTGTTCACAGATCTTGCAGAACAGGCTGCAGCTAAAAAGAGAAGATTTTCAAAGGCACAAATGGTCTAAATTCACATTAGCATTTCTTTTTCTGTCCTGAAGGCACTTGTCCATGGGTTTGAAATGCTTTGCCTCTAGAGCCTTTGATGTTTACCAGAAAAATACCACTGGGACAGCCCTGATTTTCAGTGATCTGTCCTACTGGCCCAGTAAAAAACCAGGACGCCTTTAGAGCAGCAAATTCCAGAAGCAACTGTGATGTTTGTCTCTGGGTGCATGACAACATTTTAACAGTAATTCTTACAGCTAGGGGTAGGAATTGAACAAAACCCCAGAAGCACACCTGTGTCTTTAAACAAACCCAGCTTTGGTTCACTGTGCTTCCATGATAATTCCACATCAATACTACAATGTGACAGCTCAGCCAGAACAGGAAAAATCTAGTGGGTCTCTCCCATCACTTCATGAGCCAACAGAAGAACTCAGCCTTCCAGAAAGAGATGTAATGATTAAAGTCCCCTTTGCATTCCCACATTCCTAGTGCTTGCAGGGATCAAGTTGGGACAACTTGTAGTGACTTGGTGTGTGTTTCCTACAGACATGTGGCCAACCCAGTAGTCTAGAAAGTAATTGTGCAATTTAAATGTCTAACCCCAACCCCTTTTAGGCATCTGTATTTAACTGAAAAACTGAACTTTAAGATTTTGTGTGATTCTGAACTTCCAAAAATGCAGTCTTTATAAATAATATAAATATAAATATAAATATAAATATAAATATAAATATAAATATAAATAGAAATAGAAATAGAAATAGAAATAGAAATAGAAATAGAAATAGAAATAGAAATAATAGAAATAAAATATAAAATAATATAAATATTATAAAAATGTTAGTATTTTCTGGATTTTATTCACACGTAGTGAACTGGAGGAGAAATGGCAAAAACCCCAGGAGGCTTTTTTAGATACTTTTCATATAAAATAATGGGTTAGATGGGAAGTTATTGTTCTCAAAAAAATAAAGAATATGGTTTTACTTTGCCCTAAATTTAAAGATTCTGTTCTTTACACTGAAAAACAGTTCCAAGACACAAAAGTCTCCATTTATTCTGAGGCAGGTGTACACAGAGCAGTTGCACCTGGTGCACAGGCACCTGAGCTAACCAGCCCTCTGTAAAGAGAGGCACCTGTGTCAGAAGTGGTGCATCAGTGCTGGTACTCAGCATCCCCAAAGGTTGGTACCAGCCTTTTTTCCAGTCCATGGAAGGCTCAGCAGCCATGCTGTCCTGAGATGTAATCCACAACAAAGTCTAGGTGTGTGGAAGGCCCATTGCCCTGCAGGGCTATGTTTGTACAGACCAGGAGAAGCCAGAATATGCAGCCAGATGGGTAAAAGTGTAGTTGAAACACTCTCATCCACACGTGCAAACCCCAGGCATGAAAGACTAAATATATCCTCAGTGACAGTGTGTGTCTGTGTGTAGATATGTGCAATTATGGGCAAGGATCTCACCTTGACCATTGCTATTTCTCCACCTAAAGCCTTTGCATGATGGTGGCAGGGATGCTGCTGCATTTGTAGCTGCAAAGGGCAGGTATGGCTGCAGTACTGCAGGAGGCTGCCTTGGAAATCTTATTCTGGAATTAAGGACAACAGGTTACTTCAGAATAGAAATGCCAGCTTCTGAAAGGGAACATGTGCAGAGGGACATGTATCTTAATCATCCTGCTCTCTCTCCTTCTGTATGGATACAAATTTAGTAGTTGCTATAGTAGAAAGGGTATTAATGTTTTAAAATCAGGAAGTAACACATTCTCTCCATTTTTCAGTATTTACTTTATGCATTCTAATGTACATTCAAAAACCAGTTTTCAGATATGAGCATTGTCAAAGATTACAGGTTTTTTCTCTTTTTCCTAGAATTGTCTTTCATGTAATGTCTTCCAGACCAGCTCAGCTTTTCATAAACAGTGTAGTGAAACTATAATAACATTGCTGCAGGTTTGTTGAGAGTAAAGCCATATTAACTCTGATTGGCTGTTGGCTTGACAAAATTTGCCAGCAGTATGATGCAAGGTTACTCTTTTACTTTCTTTTTTTTTTTTTTCCTTTTTCCCCCCAGCACCTTCCAAATTTCTTTCTCTTTTCCAGAGTATTATATCATTTGCCAATGTTTTTTTCCAGTGCACTTAGCATAATGTATCCCTTAAGCAGAGAAACAGCTGTATTTTGACATTTGGCAAAGATGAAGCAGGGAGAATAATGACTCAAAATCAGTGTAAGACAATCAGAGTTGTCTTCTGAAAGGTGCACAAAGAATGTATACTTATGACTGCAGGCCAAGCTTTTCAGATCTAAAGGCCTAAAATTAAGCACTGAATGAAGAGTGGGCCTGGTCTGCATCACCATATAGAACATACTAAAAGTACAACCATATTCATGAGGAAAAACTAGAGAAGAGGCATTCAGTTTTACTGTGGGTTTTGTGTTTTTTAGTAATCCAGTTGAAATAAATGGTCTCCTTAAAGAAGGGAATGCATTGCTAGCTAAAGGGTTATTCTTCAAATGCCATATATAATCTCACAAGAAAACAAACTCCTTGGCATTCTTATGGTTTCTTAATGCATTCCAAGTGCCATCATAGCCAAAGTAAGGAAAGGTAGAAAGAATCTCAAATAGGTTCTGGAAACAAAACCAGAGGGACAATGCTGAAGCACAGACTTCCAATATAATTAAAGGCTAGGAAGTCTTTTGTTGGTAGATGAGCACTTGAATTAATGAGTTCATAAATAGAACTGGCCATGGAGATGAATTTCCATTCTGTGATAATTTCCAAATTTCCAGAATACTTTTCATCCTGCTTTAGGGGGAAAAGCCAAACACTGGAAATTTTTCACAGAACTGAAGTCCAGCCATATTTAGTTTCAGAAACTCTTAAACACAAGGTGTTTCCAAAATAAAATGTGTTTCCTAAGATTGCTGGCAGTCACCAACTGGATTGAACACAATTATCATTAATAGTAACAGTAACAGCTGTGCAATACTGAATGCTAAAATCTAAAATGTGTTAGTGTAGGGCTCCTGCATAACCACCATGATATTACTGTGCTAATTGCAGTCTGCACTGGCCAGAGCTCCTCCACAACCAGCTGCAGAGCAGCTCAAACTGAGATGTGGGACTTGTGACCTTCAACCTGAGGTCATCAGCATGGCAGAAATGGTTCAGAGACACTTGCAAACTCACACAGACTTCCCTTCCCAAAGCATGGAGATGCCTGCATCCAGGATGGACAGTTTCTCCAGCTAATTGGAAACCTTGGAGCTCCCCAGGCCCCAGTTAATGCTCAGATGCCTCCCAAGGAGGCAGGAAGGGACTGACAGGAAAGCTGGTGAGTTGCTAACTGAAGCCTGCCCAGCGTTTAAAGTTCAGCTCCTACCTGTCATCCACCAGCCTGTAGAAAAGGTCTGTCCAGCTGCTTCCCCACACTCTTTGCACCCTCCCTGCACAGGAAGCACTGTGCTCAGGCTGTGCACAGCTCATTTGCTCTGGCAGCCTGCTCTGGCTGCCTTGGAAGGGAGATTTCCTCGGAGCACCCGCCTCTGCAGCCCTGCTCTGCAGAAATAAAACCTTACGTGACCCAAACACTTTGAAGTCTACAATGTGAAACCAGAAACGTCATACATCTTACTTTACAAAGCAAGCAGCAGCAAATTCTATTCTTACCAAAAAGCCTATTCTGTTTCCTTCATTTTAAACTTACCCTACCAATGGGTCAGCTGACATTTGCACCATTAGACTCTTCATTCTCTGCCAAGATGATAGTTCTGCTGCCTGAAATATCTCATAATGAAATAAAAACCAAAACCACCCAATTGCTTGTGGATCCTTTATCACTTTGATCCTTTATCACCCATTTGATATATATGGCTCAATCTATTCCAGCCTGCTTGCTTTTCTCAATCTGTGAAAAGGACAGACTCACTGCTGAATCTAAAATCTGAGCAACTGATCATCTCAAACAAACTCAATTTCTGTGAAAGACAGTGGAGATAATGTGTCAGCTGCATCACAATCTGTGAGGATAAGATGAATGTTTCCTAGGTGGACTCACACATGATTAAAAGGGCTTTCCATATTAGAAGCCTTGAGTTATCCCAAAACACCTCTGACTGTTGCTTTGTGATGGATTGACCCATTCTGGCTGCCAGGTGCCCTCAAGGCTGCTCTATCACTCCCCTCAGCTGGACAGGGGAGAGAAAATAGAACAAAAACCTCACAGGTCAAGATAAGGACAGGGAGAGATCACACACCAATTACAGTATTGGGCAAAGCAGACACCACTTGGGGAAATTCTTCAATCAGTTACCAATCAACTTGGAGTAGGATAATGGAAAAAAAAAAAAACAACAATAAAAACAACAAAATCTTAAAAACACCTTTCTTCCTGCTTTCTGGGCCTAATTTTTGTCATGGTTTAATCCCAGTTGCTAAATAACCACCACAGCCACTCTCTCACTCCCTCTTGGGGAATAGGGGAGAGAATTGGGAGAGTAAAAGAGTAAAAGTGAGAAAGCTTGAGGGTTGAAATACAGTTTAATGGGAAATCAAAAGCTGTGCACGCAATCAAAACAAAAAAAGGAATTAATTCACCCTTTCCCATGGACAGGCAGGTGTTCAGAGCTCTCCAGGAAAGCAGAGCTCCCTCTCACATAATGGTTATTTGGACAGACAAACAGCATCACCCCACTGTGCTCCACCATGCACCTCCATGGGCTGCAGAGGGACAGCTGCCTCCCCAAAATCATCACCACAGGCTGCAATCTCCTCCTTCACCTTCCTCACTGACCAGAGAGTCTGCAGAGTTGTTTCTGACAGAAGCCACCCCTGTAGCCCCCCACTACCTAAACCTTGCCATGCAAAATCAATCCATGACTCTTTATTTTTCCAAGAGCCTCTCTACCAAAGTGCTGCTTTCCTGGCTCCCTCAGAACGCCTGCATCCTCTTTCAGGCAGAAATTCCATTCCCTTAATGTTTCTTGTACAGCTCTCAGTAGGCTGTGCTTAACTTTTGGCAAAGTTGCTTCTTACTGTCTCTTCTATCCAGACCACAAACAGTTTAAGTACTCCTCCTAGAGACTCTCCCAGCATCACAAAGCTGCAGAAAGATGGCAGAAAGCTATCTTCAAGAATTAATTAAGTGTACAACTTTGACTATGGACCACCCTGACAAGGCTTTGTTGCCAGAAGAACCATAGAGTCAGTTAGGCATGACTTAGAAGCTTAGGACAAAAGACTGGGAGGAGCATCAAATCCAGTTTCCTTTTACTTAAGGCAACAATTTACTATGATTCCAGTCCTGCAATTATCATATAATTCAATTTCTCCTCAGACTTTATTTTGGTAGGGTAAACAAACAAAACTGTCTTGGAGTTTGTGTACATCAGTCACAGTGCCAGCCTGGGCAGCCACAAGCCAGGTCTGCCCTGTCAAAGCCTCACACGCACTGAGCTGGAGTTAATATTCCCTGCTGAGAGCCTGGGCAGGTTGTCTCAGGCAAAACTCTGGGCTAATGCTGCTCTATGGCTCTGATGAATGCTCTTCTTGGGAAAGGCAGACCCACAAGAGCTGGATGCAAGCCTGATTGGTTCTCCTGAAAGACAGTGTGTGGCCCTGAAGCATGGAGAGCCACAATACAGGCATCAACAGTTGCTCTTAAAACAATGTTATCTTTCTCAGTCAATGATTTCTACTGAAAATACCAAGTAAGACTGGCCCAACATAGATCGTTTATGACTGCTCCAGTAACTTCCTCTTAGCCTCAGAATTCCCTTTTAAGCAAAACACATGAAGTTTTCCTTTTAGCCAGCTCCTTACTCACCTTGCAATTTTTCTTCTAATTCCCATTTATTTCAGTTTAACTAGTAATTTCCTATGTGGCAGCATATCAAACACTTTACTGAAATCCAGATAGATCTACTGTATTTCTCTAGTCTAAAAAATCCATTTTTATTAAAGAAAAATATTGGGCTGAACTTCAAGATCAGTTTCTGGTAACCTAATATTGCATTTTATCCTATTTTCCTTTTACCTCCATGTGATTAATTATTTTTTCTTTAAAATTATTCTTCAGTCTTTTAATATACTTCAGGCTATGCTAATACATTTGACATTATCCAGAGCTTTTCCCCCCTCTTTTCTCCATTTGCAGAATAATACCAATTAGCTCAACTTATTAAATATCATTGTTAGTTGATTTTGAAATGCCAGTGCCTTCACAGTTTAGGTTAAAAATGAGTTTTGCTTCCAACTCAAGTGCCTCAAATTTACTTGAGCCCTTAAAGACATTAGCTGGACCCTTGTGCTGCATCACTGTCTTTATTCAAAGCTGAGGCTCCTTGTTTCACAAACTGTGCTGGGGTCTGGTCCAGTCCCAGCTAGCCCCAGGTCTGTGCAACCACAAAGTCAACTTACAATGTCTCTAGCCCAGAGTGATTTTGCTCTGTGAGGTGACACAGCTTGAACACGCTGTTTATTCAAGTGTTTCTGGGATTGTTTATTCAGAGCACTGTACACTTCTGATGTGTAACATATACTGGGTTGGTTGAGAGTGTTATATTTCTCACTGCTTTAAAATCACAAATAAATTAGTGTTGTCTGCACTCATAGAAGTACATAGTGCCCAGGAAAAGTTGACATCTTTTGAAGTTGTGTGTAGATCTTGGAATAATCTGCAACACCATGGCATTCATTTTGATGTTTTAGATATCAGACTGATAACAGAGCTCTTAAGAAAGCACAGTACCACAACTTTATGGCAGCTATATGGATAAATCACATGTGAACTTGTTGTTCTTGAAAAGGCCAAAGAGCTCTTAAATGCTGGATTTCTTTCAGATTAAGGAACAGAAACCAAAACAAATGTTCTTGTACTTTGTTCCTTATTGACTAGATAATAGGAGGTTACTTTGAAATGACTTTGTGCAGTTATTATTATTGGAAGGCTGTTTTCTACAGCACAGACTTCAGAGTCTGCAAAACAGCCTAGCAGTCCTCAATCTTTTATACTGAAAATAGTTTTCCTTGAAAAAGAAACCAAAATTAATGCCAAGATCAAAGAAGCCTTCAGCAACCTTTTGGCCCATATCTTTCTAAAGCACCTGCAGTGATACAGGAAGAAAAAAGATAAAAATCAAGTCCTTCACAGGATTCTCAACACAGGCTGTTAGTGAGCCTCAGTGGAAAAGTGCAGACAAACACACACAAAGCCATACACAGACACACACAGTGAGCAAGAGGGGCCAAAGGAGCAGGTTACCCTGACAATAAAGGGATGTTAGCCAAATGTGACCTAATTTCTCCACAGAACTATCCAGGCAGAATTGCTTCCAAGGGATTTGCTTACACAGAGAAAAATCCTCTTTTTGGTATCTTCATGCTGGTTTTTTCAGGGGGAGAGGAGATGTTTGTTTATTTTAGTCTTTTTTTTTTAAATTAGCACCCCCCCCAAATATTGTAATGTAGTTGTCTACCCATTTTCCCAAAGTATGTTAGTTTGACCCTTAAAGTATTTAATCAACAAAAATGCCCTAAGGCTGTACTCACATTTAAAGTTCTGTTGTTCTAGGAACCATGCATGCATATGTGAAGGCATGGACCTGTCCCTAAATCACTTGCAATAAGTAAAGAATCCAGTCAAGATAAATCCAGATTACAGCATGCAAAGAAATAGTAAAGAACAGGACATAATCTTAGCCAGATCTGTGTACATTAGAATGATTTATTGGCCTGTTTTTTCATTCTAAAATGTAGAAATAAAATATGTAGGATATAGCTAGGAATATATATGGCAAGATGACAGTCTCCTCAAGCTGTCATTTTATTAGCTTGGCAAATAATGGAAAGTAAAATTCTGGGGAAAGTTCTAAACTTGTAAGAGGTTGTATAGATTATTCTAGAAGTGACAATTCCCCAGTAATGTCTTTTAGAAAAAATAACTGCTGCACTACACCAATGCAAGTGGTATAACATTAAAAACATTTTTTTTGGCTTTTTTCCACAAGATGATATTATAAATAAGGGGAAGCTAGCAAGGATCTGGGAAACTATTGTCTACTCCTCAGAGTGACCATCCCTTACCATGTGACTGTCAAACTGTGTATATTTAAAGAGTTTTTGGTAAGCTTCGTCTCCCATCTTAAATTCACTTTGAAATATTAATAATACTGTGACAAATATAGCTATTACCATATCCTGTGTGAATTTTGTCCAGTACAGAGCAAATATGTTAATGGCCTGATTCTGCTCTATCCAGAAATTATAGCAAACTCTCTAAAAAAATGCAAGCTGTCATCATAAGCCAAAGATTCAGACACTATAGGGATGATGCACATGCAGGACTTAGCTCTGTAAGATTCTCTTAGAAACTCAGAGTATGACCATACAAAAGAGGTGCAATTATTACATGTTGCTTTTTGGCTTAAAATTTAAGAGTCTGTACTAATGAATGGCAAGGTATTAGGACACTGTTTCAATAAAAATATATCTAAGTCCTTCTAGTATAAATATGTATACATGGCTGCATGTATATATGTGTGTGTGTATAAACCAAGTGGCATACTTCACTTCAGGGCAAACTCAAATAAAGTCCTTAAAACTCTGAAAAAAAACTAATCTCTGAGGGTTTTTTAATGCATGTCCATGCATGATTTCATATCATCCTTGACTGCTGATAGGGGAGATTCCATTATCTTCTGAAAGTTGCTTTACTTCTTGAGAACCCATTCAACAGCAGTTGAGCAGGATCTAAACCCATACAATTTCCACACATGTTTTGTTTCAGGAGGGAGTAGGAACAGGACCACCTCAGCATCATGCTGGGTTAGGGACTGGTCACTTAGGGGCACCTTCTCCTGTGGGCTCTGTGGAAGAAGCACATTTGTGGTTGGACACTGATGATGAACATGCTGATCTCCACAAAGTGCAGCAGGATAGAAAAAACAGCATTAAAAGAAGAAAGAAAATGCAAATTTTGAAGAAAGACAACATTTAGGAATGTACTGTAAGATTGAAGGGTGGGAGAAATGAGATCTGACATTCAGGCAGCTTGCTAAACCATGGCAATATGGAGGAGAATACCACAAAGAGACCAAATTGGGTGTAGAAGAGGAACAGTTAAATTAATTTACCTAAATAGTTATTTTCAACATTTGTGAATCCCTAAACTGTCTGGGACAGATGTTCAGTTTGATGTCCAAGACATGAAGGTGCACATCACCTTTGCAGCACTTCAGCTCTGTTTCATGTCAGGAGCTGATTGTGATCCCAGTTATGTGAACAGAGGTTTAGGACTCTGCTACTTCAAAATCCAAACAAAGAATTAGCAACAGAACAAGTGTAAGCATGAAGATATTTCCTTCCTTTTTCCATGCTGTCTGACACTGGGAAATCTGTAAATTCAAGCTCAGTAGCACTGAGAGATTTTGTCTGTACTGATAAAACTAACAGAGATCATGGTGAAGTCCCACTGATATCAGTACCTGCTGATGTTGCCAGATCTCCTGCAGTGTTAAGGGCAAAAGACCACACTTTAAATGTTAGACAGGTCATTGATCCATTTTTTTTTCCTGTGATTTTCTCAGGCTTGTTGTCTTTTTCTATTCCAGTAATTGACCTACCACACAGGATGAATTTTATGCCATATAAGCCTTTAGTGTATCAGATACTTTCCCATAAACACTCCATTTTCCAATCTAGAATTTCTTAAGGGAAATGATTGCTACAAAGCAGAAAGACATTGAAATTATTATGGGCTCCACATTTCACAATGGCTGAGCATTTACTTGTAAATATTTTAGTTTTACAGAATGAAACTGAGCCTCTTTTGTTTGCCTATCCTCATTTGTTTGAAATGAGATCTCCCTTTCACACTGTGTCTCAAAAAATGATAATTAAATGCTTCATGCATCTTGCTTCACTTTGGAATACTGGCACTCACCTCTGGTTTATGTTGAGAATTTTTGTCTATTTTTGGCATCCATAAAGCAGCATATTGCATCCAAATGCAGATGGCCTAGATCCAATATATTTCAAGAGCTGTTGTCATATTTCCAGGTATTTCTGTTAAAGTCTCTTTAGCTCTCTTCTAACACAGGAAGTATTTTAATATGGAGACAGGTATTTTTACTTCATAAGAATTTTAAATATTGAAAGACAAGGGAGGAATAAACTGGCAAGCAACAGGCTTCCTAAAAATGAATGTGAGATTCAACAGAATTTTGCATATATTTCAGAGTGATGGTTTCAAATGTTGTCTTTTGTCCCTCTTTCCAAATCTACATTCTGCCATCCTCCTTATGAGTCTGTTTCTAATGTTTTGACCAGACACAACTGAAATTTAAAATAATTCAGTAAATAACTGACTTTTCATTGGGAATTATTAGAAAGCTGGCACTTTTTGGCCAAGACCAAGGGCAGCATTTAGGAGTCTTGGGAGGCTTTGTTTTCCACAGACAAAGCAGGTCTAGAGATACACGGCCACAGATCAGAAATGGATAGATGAGAAGGAAAGCCCAAAGCTACCACTACTTAAATATTTATTTCTAGCACTCCCACAGCATTTGTCAAGGAGCAGAAGGTGCTCAGCCCTCCATGTGGCCAATGCCATTGAACCATCTGCTGTGAGCATTCCCTCAGGCAGGGCTGTCACACAGACACCTTGGCTGAGCTCCTCTCCTTGGATGCTGTCACAGACACAGCTCTGAGGGGATATCCTATCACACCCATTAGCAATTTTTCATACATTGAAAACCTCCTTCAATCCTTCTTGGTCATGGTCAATCTAGGTTGACAGGGCTGGTTTGTTTGAAGTTATTTAATATGCTAAGCAAGAAGGATCAGCTTTATGGCTAAGATTGGGCAGTTTCATGGGCTTGGGAAGAATTCTCACCACCTCACTGACCTTTTGCTCAGAAGCTATGGTTACATTTCAAATATCTCTCACTCCAAATTATTTCCAGTTTTCTGAATTTATTTATTGAAGCACTGCATTCCAGAAATTCTAGTTCCTTGGTATTTAAGCCATGGGATAACTGGTTTACAGTGCCTTAATTTGCTTTTGAGAAAAGTTTCCTATAGATTGTGTACACCTTTGTCTATAGAATCTCACATTAAAATCAGGGTGAGTGGAAAGAAGCAAAAATATTGTTTCAGATTTAAAGCCCACAGAGCTGACAAAGCTCTTTCATTTCCCAGTTCTATGGAAATTCCTCTGTCTTACTTGTGCTCATGGGAGGATTTATGTGATAGTTTTCTGTGGTAACAAATGACAAGTACAGGCTCAGGGGAACCCTTGGTATAATCTTCCTTTACTACTTCTGTACTTCTTAGTCCAGAAAGAGTGGGACAGTTACAGATATGGAAAGGCTTTTTGCTCAGCTTTGCTAAGGCTCCTTCTTACTTCCAGCTTTTGACTTGTTCCCTCCTGCTCAACTGGCCATGAATAATTTTGAGGGAAATGCACTACTTGGCAATCAAGAAGGAAGCACACACTGTGCTTAATGATTAGCTGGCATTTCACTACACATAAATCTACTATGGGATTAAAATCTACCAGAACATAAATCCATTATGGGAATAAAAACCTATCACAGTGCCAGCTGCAGGAAATGAAATCTGCAGCTGCAGAGACTACTGGGTGAGTGTTCACACAGCCCCCTCCACCTGTGCTGTAATTATAGGTACATGATCCATTTCCTGAGGTGCTCTCTGGGAAAATGAGGCACAAACGTTTAATTTTGGATTGTATTTATAAACAGAGATTAAGGAAATCCCAAACAAAACTTTAGGATAAGTAACAATAAACAGCTTTGTCAATAAGCAGAGTGAGGCATTAAAGCTGTCATTCCTTGCCTCTTACACACACAGAAAAGTGGTTCATGGTTTGTGAGTCTGAGACACTAAACCACCCCCACTGACTATCTCTTTTATCCCCACTTAAATATCTTTTTCAGCTTTTATTTCATTTATAAGTTTTCATTTTGGATAACTTCCTTTTAAGTCTGACATCTAGGTCACTGTGGAAAGAGTCATTATTTTACTTTCTTTTTAGTTTTTGGTTGGGAGGGGGGATATTTTATGATGTAATAGCATTTCTCCTGTTCACAAATAATTTCCTGAAGTAAATCTGGCCAGCTTGTACACATCTGTTTGATTATTTCTTCATTTACATACATATAGATGTGTAAGTTTGCCACTGTTTGCATCTTTGCTTAAAGGTGCATGAAGTAGATAAAAAGTTATCTGTTATGGATGATCTGAATGAATCACAGAATAATTGAAGTCGGCAGGGTTGTTGGTTTTCTTTGTTGCAGAGGCACTTGCAATAAAAGGTGCAAATGTCCCTTGTGCCACCACTTTCCTTCCCTGCTAAAGAAAATAAAAACTTCCAGCATTTTTTCTCCAGTCCTTCTTGCTGACTGAGCACTGGAGACATCCCAAGGTGTTCTGTATGCACCATTATCATGGGGATTCCCATTACCACCACCAATACTTTGGGAAAAAAACCGCTTCAAAACAAGACAAAAAAACAACATCAATTATTCATCAATTGTCATTGATATATAGTGGCATCTTGATGAAAAACAGACTATATTCATGTGTTTTACACCAAGATTTTCCCCATTCTTCAGCTGCATTTTAGACTATGCA
This sequence comes from Oenanthe melanoleuca, assembly GCF_029582105.1. Lineage (NCBI taxonomy): Eukaryota > Metazoa > Chordata > Aves > Passeriformes > Muscicapidae > Oenanthe > Oenanthe melanoleuca. The sequence goes on from NC_079335.1 coordinate 31,241,174, forward strand.
ACAGGTAAGAATCAAGAATGATAAGGTCAGAAAGAAAGGAAAGTCCAGTTTTACATACTTAAATTTAAGAAATCAAGAAGGAAGATTAATTCTCATGTTTTAGGCCCTGCTCAATGTAACATTTATAAGCAAGGCTAGGAACACCAATAGGAAGTAAAACTATTCCAAAGAAGCAAAATTCAAGTGTCTTCTTTAATTTCTGAATAATAGGGCAGAAAATATATGGTCCACAACAATGAAAAGTTTTCCTTAAACAAATGTCACTTTACAAACAGCATTTCACTATTTAAAAATGCAAACTGCCCAAGAGGAATAGGGATGAGACAACGACATACAACTGAAATATTGATGTAGAGCCTAAAATAAAATATTTTTTTGGATGGAAGTCTCAGCCAAAGTTGAATTTAGTAAGCCCTAAAAAATGTTTCTATATGTCTTTGTATCAGTAATTTGTGCATTATACAAAAAATTATATTATTTAATGTAACTTTCAACAAAGTGCAAGGGCTCTAAGCATTTGGAAGCACCCATATGCTCATCTTACCCTAAATGAAAGATCTAAAATAGGTCAGAGGAGTCCTACATCAAAAATGATGACTTCTCCCCATGGTGTGAAAAGAAAGTGGGAAATCTTACAGATTGTAAGAATGAGAACAAGCTTTAGCAGAATAAATTTGAAAAGTTGCAAGACAAGGTAGCTTATTCTGTGACAGATGATGCCATTAATTACTTGAAACACAACCACTTTCTTTGCCACCATGTCCAATAAAGCCAGCCCAATTTCAATTCTAACTTTTCAGCCACATCTGCTAAAGGCAGATGACTTTCTTTTCAGAAGAGCTTGAAACAGAAACATTTAACAGCCAAGAAAGAATGGAGAAGCCCTCAAATGGAAGCACTATTCAATTATTTTCTTAACATTTCCTACAATGAACTTTATCATGTCTCAGCTTTTGCTTTACAAATATAGAAAATCTAAAACACAAATCAGGACAAAAAAACATGACAATTTTTGCTTGCCTATGCTCAGCATAAAACCTAGGATATGAGAAAAGTATTTCACAAATATAACTTTACTGAATGCAATTCAAAACTCAGCTTGAAAAGTTACTGCCAGTCAGACTTGCCTAAATTAGCAATCTGTATTGTAGCAACTTCTCAACCTAAGTGTGAAACAGAAATATTTTAAGGATGTCATAAGCAAAAAATCCTGCATATAAAGAAAATGACTGGCCAGTTCATGGATGGATTTGCAATCTGACCATTCTCAAATATTACATCTGTGTTCTGCACTTTTCAGGATAAAACTGCTATTCTGCCAGAGCAAAATATTTATTTCTCAAGCCCAAGCTAAGACTCCTCAGAAACATCCACCTCCATGCCTCCTTCCCAGCTCAGGCTTTTGTCCCCTCCAGCTCCAGCAGCAGGGCTCAAGCTCCCTGCCAGCTTCATTTCAAGGCTTGCTGTTTTATCTCTCTAGTAAAAACTGTTTCAGGTGAGGGTTTAGGGGTTTGGGGGATTTTATTTTGTTAATGTTCTTTTTAACACCTGTGTTATTCTGTGACTTCCCTGTTCAGCTGGCAAGGAAAAAAAAAAAAAAAAACAGAATTCCACTTCCACCCAGCAACTGAAGCCTACAAGTAGAGGTCCTATTGTGGCTCTGATAAAATATTATAAATTGCTCAGTGGGCTACAGGCCTCTCTGAGGGGATAAGGAGATTTATGTCTCAGCAATGAAGACCAGGCAGTATGACTGCAAAGACAAAGAGTTTTGTCCTTCTCACAGTTGTTTTGATAGAGTAGAACCAGCATGGGGGAGAACACAGAAGTTACCTGGTCTCTTGTGATAAATGCATTACAGTGGTTTGGCTCATGCCAATACAGAGTAGGAAAGATTTCTATGTGGATACTTTGTTAAAATTCAGGTTATCAAAAATGTATTATCTCCTCAATAATAATGAGACTTACAGCAAGACTTTCTCCTGTACACTTAATATTATAGGACATGATTGCATTGCAGATACAATAGAGTTACACTGCATTTGGCTTAGTATTCATAATAAATCATGCTGCAGACAGTTATCTCTCAAGAGACCATTGCTTATTTAACTGAAGTTTTGCAGATGGGATCCAAACATATGGTTGGCTCTCTGAAAGCTGTTGTTGAAGTCCAGAGGACTTGGCAGGCTGAATGGGGTGCCCATATGGGCACACTGACAAATATCTACAGGTTCAAGCTGACAAGAGAATAATAAAATGCAAGCTGAACTGCCAAAAGCATAATTCTCACTCTTGTCTTTCTTTTTTTCTTCCCCTCTGCATGCAGGTTTCACTGTTCTTCCCCAAGAATTCTAGAATGTTAGCAGAAAGAATTTGCTGGTTCAGATTCTTGGATAGCAATTCACTTTGATGAAAACTATTTACATTGGCAAGAGGTTTTCAGTTTTCCAACTATCACTAACACGTGAAGCCAACATCTAAACCAACAGATACTTTATGGTTTAATGGTGCCAAAAAAATAAAAATAAAACCAAACAAAAACAAATATGTACAAATTAGTTTTGCTCCAAATATCAGCTCATGATCCCATTGATTTTTATTGAAACCAGCATAATGTGTCCCATAAGAAGAAGCAAAATTCTCTTTTCATCCATCAAATGGAAGCATATTTGGCTCTAATTATTGCAAATTAAATTTCTCTTTATTTAACATCACACAGGAGAAACTGAGTAGTTTCAAAAAGACAAAAAGCAAAGAGTAAGCAAGCTGCTGCAGTCTTCATAAAAGCTATCTTGTCTGTCAATGAAGCAAAATGATTTTCAACATTGATTGAATGGAAATTATGCTTCATGAAGAGAGATCAAAGACATCTTAATTGCTAACTGAAGATTAATAGAGTTCAGACTAGTAAGGAAAAAAATCTTTGTTAGTCTACTTGGACTTTCTGCAATGTGTTCTACTTAGAGAAGGTGGTTTTGCATTCACTCCATAGCCATTGACATCAAAAAAGAGCCTTTTAGTGTTCTGCAGTATTGTGAAATCAAGTCCAAAAAGAGTAGGAAGAGAAGAAACCATGAAATTAGAGCAAAGCAACTCCAGTAATTTATTTTAAATATTTCTTACACTAATCATAGAATTTTTTAGGCTGGAAATGACCTCTGAGATCACCAGGTCCAACTGTTAATCCAGTACTGCTGAATCCACCACTAAAGCATGTCCCTAAGTGCCACATCTACACTCCTTTTAAATCCTCCCAGGGGAGTGACTCAATCACCTCCCTGGGCAGCCTGTTCCAATAGCTGACCATCCTTTCTATAGAGAAGTATTTCCTAATATCCAGTCTAAATCTCCCCTGGACCTGAGGCCATTTCCTCTTGTCCTATCACTTGTTACTCAGGAAAGGAGACCAATCCCACCTTGCTAAGCTCCATCCAGGCAGTTGTATAGAGCAATAAATCCTCCCTGAGACTCCTTTTCTCCAGGCTAAACAACTCAGGATCCCTCAGCAGCTCCTCATAAGAGCTGTGCTCCAGACTCTTCACCAGCTCCACTGACCTTCTCTGGATATGCTCCAGCACTTCAAAGTCTTTTTTAAAGAAATTAAGATAAATTAAACATAGATGAAAAAATGAATGCATATCTTCAGTACCATGATTGTGAGATAATGGCTAATTACAACATCAGTTACTAATACTACATTTTGGGATTAAAATGCTTCAATGTTTTATCTGAAAATAACAGATGGTTATTGAGGAGATAATACAAGACTTTTTCAAAAAATTGATGGTTTTAATGTAAGAAGTCATAGAATCATAGAATCATAGAATCATAGAATCATAGAATCACAGAATCTTAGAACAATTTGTGTTGGAAGGAACCCTAAAATGTAATTTAGCCCTGCAATAAGCAGGAACATCTTCAACTAGATCATCACTTAACCTAACCTGAAGATTTCCAGGGTGGGGCATCCACCATCTCCCTGGGCAATTTCTCTGGGTTCCAGTGTTACACCAGACTCATTGTAAAAATTACCTCTATATCCACCCACCTTCAGGTACAGTGATTTAAATCAGAGGATGCAAAGACGTTTTTGTTGTAGCTACCTCTGTGTAATGAGACTCATTCCAAGGCAGCCCTTTCCTGTGGACATGTGTCATGACTTTAACTCTGCATTGCACTGGATCAGGGAAGCACCAGAGGGAGCTCCAAGACAGGCTCAAACCCCAAAAAGCAGAGGCTCAGTGGGACACAGCTGTGAGCACGAACTCTGGTTGTGAGGGTTGTATTTGCCTTCAGTGCTGTCTCTCATTATTATCACTGGTGTTACCTCCTGATGTTGATAATCCTGCAGTTTGCAATAGCACTAGATTTCCTAGTGATAAAACAACTGCATTGTGCTGCCTCTCCAGGACTTTGTCAGGAGAGAGCTAAAAGCTGCTGCAGAATCAGGATTGGGCTTCCTGGTTGGGAGTTCAGAAAATCGAATGGTTAAAGATTATTTTGCACATATGTACAAGAGGCAAATTAAGGCTGAACAAAGTTTTTTAATTAATGGGGGGTTGCTGCGGGTTTTTAGTTTGTTTACATGTTTTTTTACTTCAGAACCCTTGACTCTGTAATACTACTGCTCTCATACCCAAAAGAGTCTAGGAGATGTATTTCATTTTAGGAAATGAGCAGACATTTTGTAGGCCAAAACTGATGCTGAATGCCCAGAAGAGATATTGCAAAACATCAGCCACAACTGGACTGTTTCAGTAACATAACACCTGAAGAAAGTAAGCAGATCAAAATAAAGGCTTGGTTTGGTTGTTCTGAAAATTATGAGCTGCAATGCATGAGTGGAAAGTCCCATCTCTGGAATTCAGCCTCTTTGGAGGTGGTCCCAGGGCCTTCCAGGGTAAAGAACCAGGATTCTTTCTTTTTTTCCAATGCTTTGTGAGGTTCTTTGTACAAAGACTGTCTCCTGCACTGCAAATAAAAATCCAACAGCAACAGAGCCCGTGGGGAGATGCTCTACAGCAAAGTGAAAGAAATAACTCATCTGCAGATTTAATATCTGCAGAAAGGTATCCTTAGAGTTTAGTGCATCAAATGATATGATTTTACAAGAAAGTAGCAACTAGCAAACTTCTTAGGCAAAGACTAAACAAGTAGTCTTGGAAACCTTGGAGTGAGATTGAAATAGCTCACAGAAAGAACTACTTTACTCCAGTTTATATCTGTCAGTGCTCAGTGCTACATACTGCAATGGAAAGGCTCCTAAAAGGCATTCATGACACAGAACCTCCTCTAGAGAATTTATTCCACAGGTTAATAAGTGCTTCCCTATACCATGAGAATTTACAGCATTTAGTATATAGAGTTTTAGCTCAGCACTAACCATGGAAGATGGCATCAGCAAATCCTGAATCCTTTTCAGATCTTTTATGTAAACAGATTTTTATCAATAACATCAGTAGGAGCAGAGAGAGACATTTATCATTATTTTCAGTTTTCAGCCAATCATCTTTTAAGTCTGTGAGACCACATTAGGGAAAAAGAACTTTAACAAAAAGACTATAGAAGAAACTCAACAGTTCACCATTCTGTCTTCTAATGGTTCCCCCCCTAAATTTAACACTTTCAAATCTACTCTTGCAGCCTTCAGAAACAAATATCTGCACAAGATTTTAGTAATGCCTACCTCTCTTATCTTTGTCCAGGATTTTAGACCCTTCCTCAGAAAAGAAACTTCCCTTTCAAATTTCCTTTGTATTTTTTCACTGTATGTTTTGCCTGAGAAATTCCTCCTCACCTAAGCTTCTGTGTAAAAGTTTGTTGCTCTGTAACAGCCATTCATTGGATAATGACACCCTCCCAGTTTTATGAATAACACTTTCAACCAAGCCCTTGGCACAAAATCAACACTCCACATTCAAAGTTTCCATTTGAAATCGAATCTTTAAAATAAAGTGAAATTCACATCTAGACAGACCTTCAAGCTAAACAAGCAATTTTCCCCTTCTTATAATCTCTCCCAGGTGGTTTTGCTGGTTTTTCCTACTCTCTACCACTCTCCAGGCACACCACAACATTCTTCTACTGCTTCATCCTATTTGGCATTCTCTGTAGGCAGTGCAGGATGATCCCATCAGCCCTGCCTCCATCCAGGCCTCTCTGGAGATGACTGCTCATCTACAGGGCTGTATGGGCATGCCTAACACAGTGAGTACATAATGTGAATTCCAACAGCTCTTCCTCATGAAATCCACATAAAAGCACTGATTTCCATAGACACTAGAATACTAGCATAATAATAATAATAATAATAATAATAATAATAATAATAAGAAGAAGAAGAAGAAGAAGAAGAAGAAGAAGAAGAAGAAGAAGAAGAAGAAGAAGAAGAAGAAGAAGAAGAAGAAGAAGAAGAAGAAGAAGAAGAAGAAGAAGAAGAAGAAGAAGAAGAAGAAGAAGAAGAAGAAGAAGAAGAAGAAGAAGAAGAAGAAGATCATCTAATTTCTCTATTCTCAGATTGCCTATGTCAGAGTTTCAGTTAAGTTTGAAAGCATCACCTTGTTCCTTCAGACACAATCAGTGCTCAAAAAGTACCTTATTAATCTACATTTAATTTTGGGGTCTTTTCCAAGTGCCATTCTGAGGCTTCTACTCCTCAAATGATTGCTGCTGCTACTGCATGCTATTTGAATATTACTAGTCCTTGCAAGGACTAAGAATAAAAATTAAGTATTTTGCATAACAAAAGTGTTCTCAGTAGTAAGACCTGGAATTTCATTACCTACAAAATCCAAAAATCATATAAAGAAATATTTCAGGATGAGTTAAAACTTTGAAACAGATTCTGATCAGTTGATTTCCCAGGCATACAGCAAAAATACAGCAATCAAGGAATAAAATACTCCAGACAGTGCATATTGATATGATTACTGCATCCCTCAGGTGGTACTCTAAAATTTACAGTCAGTTTCAAACTTGAACCACCCAAGAAGAAGAATTACTCCATCAGCATTGCCTGGGAAGTCAGCATGCTGTTGTGGAGGAACTAAAGCATACCTGTTGTATGCATTCAGTTATAAATAGCTTAGGAAATATGACTTTTTTTTTTTCTTTTTTTTTTTTTTTCTGTCAAGGGATGTCATAAAACACACCTTTTTGTAAAACTAGACATTGGTAAGGCACAGTAATTTGAAATTACCTGTTCAAAGAAATCAAGAACAAATCAGGAAGACATTGAATTTCCAGAATGGGATTTCTAATGTGGGAGATCACTCTAATGTACTCCAACTGTGAGCTAAGAGCAATCTCCAACTGAACAAGTCTGAGTTGGACTCAATTCAGGAAAGAAGAGCTCTCTCAGGAGTGTGCCTGAACTCTTGCTTAGTCTTGAGTAGAAAAACAGGTCTCCAACCTTTCCAAGAATAAAATTTAAAGTTCTGTTACCTGACAGGGTTTCAAATGGCAATAAACATTTGTGTTTGTGGTATTGAGCCATACTTGCCTTCAGAGCCTTTACTCTTAATGCTTTGACTTTTAGATTAGAGGAGAAAATAATGCTGATAGGATAGAAAGAAGGGGAGACACAGCAAAGCTTAGAAAACCCTGCTGACCTCCAGGATCATATCCTGCTCCTTCCAGATCTCTCTGAGCACTTCCAGCTGCTCTCATCTGATCTTAGTTCTCAACAGCTGTAGGGGGAAGAACACAAGATACTTCATGTGCAAGTACAGGAGCAAATATGAACGTAAAGAAGTCAATTAAAAGTTTTAATTTGATAAAAATGGGTTTGCTGAATTAAAATCAACCATCAAGTGACAAAGGCTATCCTGGCCTGGCCAGGATTATCAGCATTACTCGGTTTTCTATTCTCTTTGGCACAAATTAAAGTTTACTTCACTTCAATCTGCAATTTTTTCTGCATAATGACCTTCAAAAAAAAAAATTATATAAATCAATTAGATACCATCATAAAAAATAAATCTTCAGCATCTTAATATTTATTAAATTTGTACTCTAAGCAAGGAATTGAAGTCATATGATAAAGAAAGTGAGAGTCAGGGAAGTTAAGGGAAGCTATGAATCTTTCTCAGCCTTCACATCCCTGGACAACTTGTTCCAATGTTTGACAACCATTTTGATTAATAACCTAATACCCTATCTAAACCTCCCCTGGCACAACTCTACACCACTTCTTCCCATCCTGGATCCCCACCTGGCTACAACCTCCTTTCAGGTAGTCACTTAACCTTGTTGAACCTCTTACCTTTGGCCTTGGCCCATTGATCCAGCCCATCTAGACCCTTCTGACCCTCCAGCAGATCTGCACTCCCACCAAAATTCAAGTGCATATTAACTCCATTCACTATCACCCTCTGGAGCCAGACATCCAGCCAGGTTTTTATCCAGAAAACTGCACCTTTCCAAGCCATCAGCAGCCATTTTCTCCAGCAGAATGCTCTGGAAGATGATGTCCAATATTTCCCTGAAGTCCAGGTGAACACCCACAGCCTTTCCTCCACTCACTTGTCATAGAGGCAGATCAGGTTGGTCAAGTAGGCTCTGCCCTTCATAAATCTTCATAAACTCAGGCTGACTGGTCCCAGTCCCCTTGTCCTGTTTGTGCCATGTGATGACACTCAAGACAATTTGCTCTGTTATCTTCCTTGGCACTAAGGTCAGACTGACAGTGCCCTGGATTTTCATTCCAGCTCCTCCTGTAGATGAGCATTACATTTGCTTTCTGCCACCTGGGATCTCAGTCAGAGCTGATGACAAATTATTTCCTTTTTTTAATATTTTCCTTAATAGAGGGACATTAGACAAATCAATTTACAACAGACTGATCTGGAGTAAAGGATTACAATTTTTCATTTTTTTTTAACTTTCTTAAACATACTGTCTAAGCAAGCCAAGACATCTCACAAAAAATAGCTAATTGCCAGATTTCAGGATATTTGTCACCATGTACCATGCTAACCTTGAACTGCCTGCTCAGGACCACAGCCAAGGATGCAGGGATAAGGATTAAAGGACATGTACAAGGCCAACAAAAATTTAGTTGTATTGTTCACAACATTACAAATGTGGGCCCTACCTGGGATTCTCAAGTTTTCATGTAAAGCTGGATAGAAGGAGAGGGGTATATTTGTATTTCCCTTCCTTCTTCATAAAATTAAAAATTCTAGCCTCTACAGCTCTGTGTGGTCACTTTATTAATTTTTCAGGTAACAAAACTTTGCATTACATTGATTGTGTCCATATTCACGTTCCCTTGATCTTAGGATACAAAATTAAGAGGCATATCAGAGAACAGGCAGCAACTTCAATTAACCAGCAACATACAAAAGAATGAAAATTCAAAGCCGTTTCAAATAAGCTGATTATTAAAAATTATCACACAAGTTAACACCATGTAAATAAATAAGGAACCATCTTCAACTGTCCACAAGCATGATCATCAGAAAATGGACAACAGGCATATTATGGGTGAGTTCAAATGAATGTTGGTGTATGTCCTGTTAAACCATTTTCTTTGGTAGCATTCACATGCATGAACCACAAAAAGACTGATGTAAGTGCAGTGGTGCTACACCAAAATTGCATTTCCTCCTGGGAGACTGCAATCTGTTACTGACGGTCTGTTGATAAAATCTGCCATCGTGGTAGCATGGTGGTTTCATCAGAGGACAGGACACAAGGGGACAGTTCTGCAGAACATTTCAATAAATGAGAAGAAAATAACAGAAGTTTCTAGGTGTTCTGAAAAGGATAAATAAGTGGGAATTCTGATGCAAACACTGTGTGGATTGACAAATGCACTGACCAAAAATGTCCTCAGCTCACCCCCCATCATATTAGATACTCTGGTTTGACAAGTAGGAAAGCCTGTTGGGAAAACAGCTGGATTATTCTTACTCCATCTGATTCACACTTCCTTTATCACAAGACTCCAACACCAGGTCCAGTTACCACGTTTCAGTGTGTATTTCAGTGAGCTGCAGTGCCTCAGATAAACTGCCAGAACAGGCCAGAACCAACTTTCAAACTCCACCTTGCAGCAGTTAATTGTGTTCACCTGAACATCTTTTACAGAATCACAGAACGTTCTGAGTTGGGAGGGACCCACAAGAACCATCTCTTAAGTGAATGGCCCATACAGGAACTGAGCCCACAACCTGGGCACTATTAGCACCATGCTCTGACCAACTGAGCAGATCTGCATCACAGTTTGAGGGCAGTTTTCAGTTTGCATTTGTGATGGGCTGGGAACACTCCCCACAATGGTTACTGCCATCCAGCTGATATGCAAGCACTGTAACTTCATCCACCTTGAGTCCTGGAAGCTCTAGGACACAACCATCACTCAGCTGGCTGCAAAAACCCCAGCATATAGTGATTGCTGAATTTAAAGGTTATAGGAAAAGATTACAAATGGAAAGAAAAAACAGAGGAAATCTCAATGTGTATGTGAAGCAAGAGTACCACAAGCAAAAAAAAGTGTATTCAGATAATTTATTTTTTGTACAGCAGCATCCCAAGGAGATTCCCACTTCCACATCTCAGATTAAGGATGCTGAACTAGTTGCAGCACCAGGAAAATAGAGAATAACAATACTTTTCTCAGGGGTAAAGTAAGCCTTCTGTGCAGTAGATGCACATTTTAAATGAAACTAACAATGAGGCCTTAGGGTTATAGTGGCCAAGGTGTAAAAAAGACTGAGTTACACTTTGGTCCTTTTTGGGAGAGATTTTAGGAAACTGCAGTCTCCAGCACACAGTCCCTTAGTCAGTATGTATGTATGTAGGTACAAACTACAAACATGTCAACAATGAATTAAGAAGTTGACTGAGGAAATCCCCTATCTGTTGTTTCTTTTCTCTCCACCGTTGTTTCCTTACATGCTGCAAGATGATGAAGTTGCAAGTCTTTTGCTGTAAGGAATGAAATTAAAATGCTGGTTTGAAATCATTTAGCTGCACTATCATCATTTTGCAATTACTCTGTTTAATCTGTACTATGTTAACTAACCACAGATGTTTCCCTTGGCTCATCAGTGATTCTTTCTCAATTTATGTTCCTCTTCAGAGGAGCTGAACTCTTCCTGGAAGGCAGTGCAGAATTTTCATTTATCATGTTTCTCTCCAAGAAAGTGTAGCTGTTGATAAGTATCAGAGAACTTGACTGCTTTCGAACACCACATGTTCCTGCTCTTTGCTCTGAAATGTGCTTTTCTAAACCAAAGCTTGGTTTCATTGACAATAATTTCAATTCAAAAAGATGACCTAAACTGGCAAAGATTTCTTGGCAAAGATAAGCATTTAACAGCTTCTTGTGGCATCTTTGAGGTTGGGGTCTCAGACCTTAGAACATTTACACTTACTTAAACTTCACCCTTCTGTAAGATGGATAAGTGAAGACAGAAAGCATTTACTGTCCATGGGATATGTGCAGCTTGAAAAGAAAACCAGTGAGATTGTGACAATATGGGGAAAAATATCTCTTATTAATGCAGCACTTAGCAAGACATTTTTATTCCTAACATTATATTTTCTTTTAATCACACACTGGTTTCAACCTGCAAATAGTCAAGATTTCTTAAAAAGCATTCTTAAAAGAAATACACCACTTGCAGTCTGACTTGTTTGCCTCATTCTTTGGCTAATCCAGAGGAAGACAAAGGATTCTTCAGACTAAGAAAGGAAAAAATATAAGAAAAAGCCTGAAGAATTCATTGCAGTCACACACATCAATTCCAAAGTGGCTTTTTCCCATTTTGATATATTGATATATAGCTTATAAATTTACATATTCCTACAAAAAGTACAGAAAGTACAAGTGAAGTAATTTTTCAATTTAACAGCAAAACTTGATCATTAATGAGCCTTACCCTCACTGAGTCAAGTCTATCATTAACTATCTCCAAGGAAATAGATGTACTCAGTTTGTTGACAACTGTTGGTGTTACTTGCTATCAAGTTGACTGAGGGTCAAGTGCAAATAAATTCGTCCCAGTATTGGAAAACAACAAGAACTATGTATTTCTTTTCCTTCAAATAAGATATGACAACAAGAAAAATAAAATAAAATATTCATATAATCCATTTAAGAAAGGGAGAAAAGTTTGAACTATAAACTAATGTTATTCTCATATGCCATGGCAGAAATAATTACTACAGCACTACAATTATGTTTTGTTTTACCAAAATACAGTGGGAGAGCATGTCAGCAATTAGTGATAGGGTATACATTCTTAAATTTCCACTTAAATACCAAATGTCATTCCATTCATAAACACTGGCAGAAAATGGGATAAAGCACATGCTGACAAAACACCATCATGTCTCACTAGTGTATTTTCCAAAGGAGGGAGGAAGTTGCACTTTATAATAAAGCATATCTTGGCTTTTGTTAGTTGTTTGTTAGTTATAATGTTAACATTCAGGCATGGAGAAATACAATAGAGTGAAATTATTATAGGTTGCATTAACTTGCTCAAGCTGTCATGGGAAAATAGAACATGTATGGATTTGTTTGCAAGGATTTAAGGTATCACCCACAAAATGAAGAAGGAACCATTTCCTTATAAACAACATAGGAATTGATTGCTTCAGATGGCAGCTGCAGGTGGGATTACGGAGAATTTCATTTCAAACTAGTGTAAAGGGATGTCAGATCTTTACTGAGAACAGAACTTGTAGCTACTCTCTGAACACTTGATTAATCAGCCTGTTAAATGATTCTATAGTTTGCAAAGAGCTCTTAGAAAATCCTGTCTCTGATGAAGGAATGAGCTGATGCCTTGAAATTAGATTAAAAGAATGTGAGTGAATTTAACTGGCTTTACCAATTCAGTTTTCCTAGTGAAAATCACTGAGTTTTGGACAGTTACACTCACAACCAAGAGGTGCTGGCTGCCTACCTATGACTTAGGAGGCATGTCATAAGGAAAGCAGTCCATTATTTTTATTGAACACTGGCACCATTGGCTTCAACTCATAGCAGAGACTAGTTTAAAATTGCACTTTATTAATAGAAACAAATGACAAATACTCTATTGCCAATATTAATGTGGATTTTGTTTTTATCTGCAAGTGATGATCTCATAATAGGGGTTCATTAAAGAACCCATTTTCAGCTTGCTGCAGTCCAAATGCTTCTTAGAAGAATGGTCCTCAAAGCTTCTGTCTCTTCAGGGTGTCTCAAGGGATATATCTTTACATACCATATACCAGGGTTTTACTGCTCCTGAAAAAGGAATTTGCAGTTTTGTGATGAGTAGCCCAACATTCCATTATTTTATATATAGATATCTATTAAGGCCTACCCATAAGTAGGACTCACTTGATGTAAAACATGCAGCTCTGTCTTTTGGGCTGAGTACCTGCTCAGAACCTAAAGGTCCTCAAAAGGATAGAAATACTTCTTTGAAGTAATTTTCAGTATCTGTCAATAGATGAAGTATTTTTTCATTTCTTTTTTCTCTAGCAAGTGTGAAGGACCTTAAAGCCATCAAGCAGAAGACTCAAAACAAACAAAAAGAGAGAGGTCATACACAAAAATGTGTAAGTCACAAAACTCCTTGACTCAGGATAGTGACAGCCAGAAGTGTACATAGGTATAAGAAGATACTGACATGTACATGAAAATTCACAAGAGGCATCAAACCCACAGAAACCATTTCTGCCTCAGGAAACCCCTGTGCCACAAGCCATTGTCAGCTGGGACTTTTCTCAGAGCAGTTTTCATTGTATCATTCCTCTAATCTTATCTTCTTTTCCTTGACATTTGCTTGAGATCATTGTTCAAGACAAGAGAGTGACCTAATACAGCCTCAGTTCTCTGATGTCCATTGGCTTGTTTTCATATACAAAGCATCAAATGGGCTTTAAAACAACAAATACTGGGACAGATGCTTGCCTGATTGTCCTCTCTTCCCAAGACTTATCTGTTCTGCAGATCAAGTGAGATACCTTCCATGTCCAGACTCTCTTCAGTTTCTGGTTTTTCTTTCCTTAGAAGGACTTAAGAGGGAGTTCAAGCCCTCTTGTCTCTTGGTTGTGTAACTGTCTTTAAATGTTTACCAAGTTATGGCTTATCTCTGGCAGTTTTTTCTCCATTTGCTTTTCTTACGGCCCAGTGTCTAACTAAACAAACAGCCCAACAGTCATCCCCACGGTCGTGTCAACACTCTGTATTCATTAACCACTTCTGCAGCTCCTCACCCATCACAGTGCTTATTAGAGCTTGACCTGGACATGGAAATCATTGTCTTTAAGGACAAGCATCTGTGTGGTTTCATGCTCATCCAGCTGAGTGGGTTTGAAGTGATGATAAGCACAGCTGGGCTTATTTAAATGTGGAAGATTATAATCTAAAACACACTTCAAATACATAGATTCAGATCTTCATTTTTAAGAAGTGCAATTAACTACTGAAAATGGGCTAGCAAAGGAAGTAAGGGACTGTTTCCCAGAAACTTTATGGGAAAGGTTTAGTCGAACATGTGTGATACAAATGTCACTTGTAGTGCAGGAGGAAAGGGATGAAGGGGGTCAGAAGTTTGATTCTTTATGTTTTACCACAGGTGACAATAAAATTATCCATTCTAGCCTGTATAAGATATCTGGATTTCAAAATCATGTTCTAGAGGAGCAACCATCCCTCTAGTGTTTCCATTTTAAGCCAGATGACTTGGATTATTCAAAGATCCTGTTAAATCTTCCGTCAGATTACATAAATTGGTAAGACCAAATATAAAATAAGAGAGAAGGTAGGATAGTCTTCCATTTTGCTTTTACTTACCTCTTTCATAGATCTTTTTATCTCCTGTTAAATCACTAACCTGATAATAAATTTATCATTTAAAAAGAAGTGTCTGGTCTACCTTTTATATGAGAGTCCAAAGATTTTTCTTTTTGAGCTACCATCATCATGTTTTAAAATATTTTCTAGTGATTTGTTATTTACTTGCCCTACAGTTCTTCATTCAAACACTGCAGTGTTTATGAATTTTCAAGCAACAGCTGTAACATACTTGATATCAGAAAAAATACATGTAATTATAGATGTATTTTGCCAATAAAATCCCTCTTTGCTCCCTGTCAATTCAATAAAATAACTGCAGTTCTTTCTAATTGTATTTTTCTTGCACTTTGGAATTGTGTATGATGAAACTGAATGAAAAAACACATTTTTTTAAATTTTACTGTAAGTGGAAACAGTGTTTGCACCTGCAACACTGCTCAATACTTTCACATGAGGAGTGAGATGATCCTTCCTCAGCTAAGGGAGTGCTCCAGGTACAACCCAGCCAGAACTAACTGCACTGGACTGGGCAGGAGCAGGGACACAGCTCCATATCCCAGAGCCTGGTGTCGTTCAGGCACCCAGGACTGGACTGGTGAAGTGGCAAGTCACTTCTGCCAATTAGCAGAAAAATTTGATGAGAAAGAGTCAGAAATCCACAGGGAGGAAAAAACTGAAAATGGCACCATGTGCATAATAAATAGGGCACAATGGAAACAGAGGCAGGCTGTGAGATTTATTTATATGTCACGAAAATGAAATATTATTTTTCCCTTTGAAGAGAAGGCAAAATTATATGTAGAAAAGATGATATATATGTTTGTTCTACAAACCAAAATAAAACACTATTTGAACACTTGTCAAAGCACAGTTTCCAAAGGAATCCCAACCCAAAGATTATTTTCTTACTTTCTACTGTTAAATATATTGTATTTTTTCTAAAACTGTGAAAAACAAATATTTCACAATTTCCACAGTGGAAAATACCTAATGAGAATAGGTCCTTGAAGTGCAATCTAATTCAATGGCAGATATTCCAAAACAGTCATATATTGAAAAATATATTTATACGTAATGCTGAAGAGATAATAAATGTGTTTTACTTCTGTATTTTATTAAATCTGAAGTATTCATAGATGAAGCCATGCTGTGCAGATTTCTCATTACAAAAATACCTTTCAGGGAAAAGCATTTTTCCTTTGTCCAGCCAAGGCAGAACAGCTTGGCACAGCAAAAGAACTGGAGAAGCACTAATTTGCTGTTCATCCATACACTTCACAGTGATAACTGTTTTCTGAACACCAGCTCCTTGCCAGACATGCCTCTAATGTGAGTCTGCCCTCTGCTTTTTAACCCATTGCACTAAATCCAACCCTGAGCAAAGCTCACAGTCCCAGAACCATCCGTGGCTGGCACAGGGCAGCTCATGCTGCCCACACCCTGCCACCCATGGCCAGCAAAGCATCTGTGAAACAGCCAAACTGGAGAGCAACAGAAAAATGGCACTTTTTAAGGGCAGGATCAGTGTGGCTGTCCCATGGTCACCCAGCTAAGGGACATGGCTGTCCCATGGTCACCCAGCTCCTGCTGTGGTTTTGGAGGGACTCTCCATAGCCTGAGCAGTTCAGGCTTATTCAGTGATCCCAGCTGATGCCACGAGGCCTCAGGAGGGGTTACAGAGAAGAAGCATTAATGAATTTTGATAATCTGGAAATTAACTACATAGTAATATAATTTATTGCTAGGACTGAAACTATTTTGTCATGGCTAGTGTACAGTACTCCAAAGCTGCCAATGTCACTGACACATGATGTCATCTTCTGGGCCAGAGGGAAGCTTTCAAAAGACTCTGAAATTACAATTTTTATTTTAATAATTCATCACAATTTCCTTCATGGTCAAGAATGCCTTTTGTGAATGATCACATTGTGGGGATAATTAGAACAATATGAAATAAATGGGATGAGTAAATGTGTTTTTCTAACAAAAATCAGAATTGAACAAGGAGTACTCTTTTGTAACTGGGTTTCTATATACAGCAAGAGTGTTTATAGCAGTACAGATGCCTTGTGATTCAACCTTAAATTAAGTTTCTGGCTGGATTATGCTCTGTATCAACAGAAATTATAATTTTAATACCAGTCCTGTATTTAATTCCAAAACTGGTGGAGTTGTGTGTTTGTTTACATATTTTGATCCAAGATAAAATCTCAATGACAGTAAATAAACAGTGTAATGAAATCACTATTTATTTATCACTGCTAAGAGAAATCATTTGTGTTGAACTGTTTTTCTAAAAGGGTTTTTAAGGGTTTTGTGGGTTGATTTTATTTTGGTTTTTTTGTTGGTTTCTTTTTTTACAAGTATTTTAACTTATTACCATGTTACTGAAAATGTTGGCTTTGCACTGAATACTGCTCTCACTTGTGTCCTTCTGTGTAACAGACTTAGTTAGTAAACACACTTTGAAAGCAAGGGTTCCAAGTAGTGGTATTTGCTTACAATCTCACCTTTGGGAAAAATATTTATTGGGGTAGGGCATCCTGTGGAAATTTTCTCCTTCTGTAAAATACATCACTTTAATAGTTTAACTCTACTATTTTGTTCTGCTATTTTTATAGGACAATTATTGCATGTAGATACATAATGGGAATATATACCAGGAAGAAGGAAAACTTGCTGAAACTGTAACATTAGTGGTACCCAAGGACAACTGGGTATGACTGAGCCATGACATTTGAAAATAACCTTAGTTTCAAAATTTTAACCATCAGAAAACTAAGGTCATGCTTATTTTTATAATAAATGATGGGGGCCAAAAAGCCAAACTTATTTTAAGACACAAACTGGCAGAAAATTTTGACAACAGAAGAGTTTTTTTGGAGGAGGAGGAGGTATGATTTTATGTGATAAATGAAATGGGTTTCTTCCATGGCAGCAGTTTTCAAACTAACCTGTGCAAAGAGCCAAGACTTTCCTGAGTATTTAGTAGGATGCCATGTTTTCAAACCCTTCTATCTTCAATCTCCACAACTAAACAAGGACTTGGTACAGCCTTGAAATGGATTTTATAAAGGCTTGTGAAAAGGAGGGTGGAAGTCATAAGTTTCACAAAGACACAAAGATGGAAATTTAAGGAAGCACATTTCAGACTTTCATAGTCTATGCTATGTTTTCCCCGGATATGAATGTTAGAAAAAGGGGAGTTCAAGAGATCTGACAATGTCTTAAACAGTCTGTGCTAAGGATGTCAACTATTGTACTAAGGAAGAAGGAAAATAATGTATCAAGATCACTCCAGGCAGATTACAAGCTCTTTATTGTCTTCAAAATACAAGGAAACATTCAAATTAGGCCAAATTGCAACCAGTTTTGACTAACAGCTTAAGGATTTAGGCCAAATTCATGGAATAAAATCTCTCTTGCTCCTCTTAGTTATGTCACAGATTATCAGAAGATAGTTTTAGCTGAAATTATGAAGCAGAGGCTATTTATTCATCCTTCTCTGTTGT
Organism: Oenanthe melanoleuca; assembly: GCF_029582105.1. Lineage (NCBI taxonomy): Eukaryota > Metazoa > Chordata > Aves > Passeriformes > Muscicapidae > Oenanthe > Oenanthe melanoleuca. Next base: position 31,259,492 of record NC_079335.1, read on the forward strand.
GCTGTTTCTGTTAAAGGTCTGGAAAAAAAGTTTTTTAGGAACCATACCTTCTCTTCCTCTGTATACACCAAATCATTCAGGCTCAAGAGATTAAAGGAAAAATAGTTTATCATATATAAAAACTTCCTGGTCTAAACATGGCCATTAAGGTTCATATTCTAACAGAGGGACTACCATTTGGAAAATCATCCAGTGTTTTCTTAAAGCTACTTAAGCAACCAGTGTGGAGTCACTGACACTTGAGAAAATCATGCAAATGCCTTACCCAAACACTGTTGACCATAAGCCATGTACCTGTACTGAGCTCCTTTCAATGAAGCACAGTGACCACACTTCATCAGCAAAAATACAAGTGCAGGCAAGTAAACTCCCTAAACATTTGGCATGTCTGAGCTAGAAAGGAAAATTCCACCACTTGCACGCATCTGAAATTCAGTTGTCTCACATGTAACACTAAAAACAAAATAAATAGTACATGTAGGAACTTACTGACCTTTGCTCCAGCTTGAGGAAGGAGTCAATTTATGTTCCCAAACGGCTAACTAGCTCTTTTGGTGCTTGGGGCTTTTTAAATCTATCCTGTGTTCAATATTTCTTTGCAAGGGCAGATGTAAAAATTTTTAAAGTACAAACTAGAGAAGTAAGCATTTGCCCAGGTGATGTACTGGAACAATGGCAGAATGATTGAAATACTATTACTAAGTATTTTTAAATACTTCCTAATCAGACCACTTAAATGAGTTTAGTAAGATCCATGGATAAAAAAAAATTGCAATTGCTACCCAGCGAATTACCTGGCAAAGGTTTGATAATGTGTCTAAATTTTCTGAATATGAGAATTAAAAGATAAACCACAAAAAATTCTAGTGCAACTATAAAAGAAATAAAGTTTTCCACAAATTTGTGTAAAGTGAAGCATCTGCTTTTGGGTAAATCACCCATCTATCAATCCCTGCCATACTGTTCTCTCTCAGATATGCCCATTAAGCAATTGGTTTAGGGAATTTTACATTTAAAAGGACCTGATTCTAAACCTTACCTGACTACATTATATATCATAATGTGAGCATCAAATGTGGACCTGATCCAGAGGTCCTAACATTCCACAGTCTCACTGAGCCAGGTGAGAGCTGTAAGTTCTCACAGGTTTTGAGATGTAAACTGATTAATTCTAACAGGCAGTCTCAAACACATCATTGCACTACAGATGAAATATTCATGTTATTAAATGTATCTCTGTCATTTAATGTCTGAAAAGTTGCCATTTTCTTTTGCAGATTACCACAAAAAACTTGCAGTTATAAGTGGTGGAATTGGAGCCCAAAGTGTTGAAATAAGTTGAAAATACACATATGCTTTCTTCCCAGAAAGCTAGTCAGTACCAAAAGTATCTGTCATATCGATTAGCACTGATGCCAAGCAGCTGCTATGACCAAGAACCATGCTTCAGAGCATATAAAGCCTGGTAAATTCTTTGCCTTCTTGAGCTCAGCAAGCAAGGTGGCCAAGAAGGCTGATGGCATCCTGGCCTGTATCAAAACAGTGATGCCAGCAGGACTAGGGCAGTGATCACCCCTCTGTGCTTGGAACTGTGAGGCCATACATTAAATACTGTGTGCAGTTTGGGGACCCTCACTACAAGAAAGGCACTGAGGCACTGGAGCAGGTTGAGAAAGGGGCAGTGAAGGTGGTGGAGGGTCTGGAGCACAAGTCTGATGAGCAGCAGCTGCAGCTGGGAGGAAAGGAGTCTCAGGGAGGAGCTACAACTACCTGAAAGCAGGTGGTAGCAAAGCAAGGTGGGTGTCAGTCTCCTCTCCCAAGCAATAAGGGGTGGAACAAGAGAAAATGGCCCCAAGTTGCACCAGAGGAGCTTCCTGGGCTATTGGGAAAAACTTTGTGGAAAGAGTGGTCAAGCAGTGCCCAGGGAAGCAGTTGAGTCACCATCCCTGGGAGCATTTAAAGGTGTGCAGATGTCAAACTGGGGGACAGGGCCTAGTGGTGGACTTGGCAGTGCTGGTTTAACAGTTGGACTCGATGATCTTAAAGGTCCTTTCCAACCTAAACGATTCCATGGTTCTAGGATGCAACACTACACAAAGTGCCCACAGCCAGCAGGAGCCTGGGGAAATGCAGGTTATACAGCAAACAGCCCAGATTAGAACCAGCCCTGTACAAACAAACATGAGATGAAGGACTGCAGTGTAGGAGAACAAAACTACTTTTGAGGCAAGGTCGTGTGGTGGGATTAATTATAATACATGCAAAAACATAAAATTTGGTAATACCTAATAAATTGTTAATGGAGGCAAGCAGGGAAATTACTGCTATCTTGAATTAGAGTTTTCAGAATCTCTCCTTAAACAGAATCATTATTGAAAGAGTCAATGAACCATGTAATAATAATACTTGTCTCCTCATATATTTCATCCCCAGCAGAGGTGTTCAGATAAACTCTCATGCACAGAAAGCAAAGTCTTTACTCCTTCTTCAAAAGACAACATCTTGTGATTGCATTTCCCTCTCAACAGCAGTGTACACATTGCAGTTTAGAACTTTATCAGGTTTGGGTTTATTTTTTAATTAAACACCAAACTAACAAAACCAAATGAGGCATAAACTTTAGGATATCAGTATATGCTAATATAATATCCAGTTTCTATACACATATATATATTCCCTCCTCCCACCAAGAGGTCCTTTCTGAGTCTCCATTACTATCTTCTCTGTCCCTTTTCTCTCCCATAACATCATGGTGCTGAAGCACAATGGTGTGAAGTGTGAGGCTGAAGACCACACTTCAGAACTAATTATTGCTGAGAGCAGGGTATGAATATGCTTTTGTTCACTAGTACACCTTCATTTTTTATACAAATTTAAGCAAAAAATTTTCCTGATTCTGCAATGAGCCTCTTTCAGTTGCTGCTGGACTTCCACTTCTGTGGGCTGCTATGGGTGTGGAACTGCAGTCTCTCAGCCAATGTTGTTGTTCTGCCACTTTGGGAATATTTCCATCTCTTACTTTGTATGAAAAAGACACTGTTAATTTCTTATAACACACAAAAGGCAGAACTCTTATCCAGTATGCTTTACCTAAGAAAATTAAATAAGTGAAGTTGTTTTTTGTATATATATAAAAGAGAAATCTGTTATCTTTTTATTTGCTGGAGCTTCCTTGTATCACAGTTATGACTGGCAGTTAAGAACAGAAAAATTAAGTCAGCTATAGATTTTTGGTTATCTTTCAAATCCAAAGAATAAAAAATTTATTATGCTGTTCTGGAATCAGTCCTAAACATACATTCTTGGACTTGTTTTAAAAGAATTCTTTATTCCAAAAATAACTCCATATTCCAAAAATTTTGACTCAGTATATTCTGCCCGTATTAAAAGCTTACACAGCTTTAAAAAGCTTAAGGTATGCATAATTCCTTTGTTTCAGAAAGATACTGTACAGCTTTCACTGTCTCTGTAACAAATAGGTTGATTAAAACAAAACTTGTCAAGGCAAAGTTGTAAAATGTGATTCATGGCATAATGACTTTAAAATCAAATTCAGATCCCATTTAAGTAGATGCACCACTACATTTTTTGTAGCAATGACTCATACCAGATCTGAACTTGGCTCTCTCTTAGAAACTGAAATCTTGATACCTCCATTACTGCAACATCAGCCAATTTTGTTTCCTCTGTAAATTTTAGTGGATTCTGTGTTGTAGAGCTATCTTTAATTCAGCAGAAGGGTGCACAAATTCTTAAGGCACAAAATTTGGACAAAGAGCATCTGGCACAGACTTCCTGTGAGATCTTTGGAAGTATTTCTGTTTGAACACCTAAAAATTCAAACAATAGGTCTTTCTGCTTTTACTGCCTCTGACTCTGGGGTGCAATCCAGACCTCTAATTTGAATTTTTCTAGTTTGGTGTCTAGGCTTGTGTAAAGGTGTTTGAGGAGAGTTACACAGTTCAACACATGTGCTTTCACAGTACCTGTCTGAACAGTGATCCAACTTAAATATCTGTATCAAGAAGCTGGCTTCAGCAGAGACAGATATTTCTTCCTTTTTTCATTGATTTCAGTTAAATAGTTAAAGTGAGTTACAGCAATATGTCCTCAGAAGCAGCAATGCAAAAGCCTCTCTCCACCTGCACAAAAATCACACAGAGCTGGACCACAAGTCACAGTGATGGAACTTTTCTGAACAGTTTTTCCTTGGCTTCATTTAGGCTCCAGTGTCTGGAACTCCTTCCCTTTCCCCAAACCTGTGTAAAGTAACTAAAGAGATCCTTACCTAGAGCCTGGCATTTGCCAGCTGCTGCTGGCTTTTAACTATGGCTGGCAGAGGAAGATGTGAGGCAGGTCCTGCTCTCCATCAAGTCTCTGAGTGACTGACAATCTCAGTCTCCAAACTACGTTTTGTCAAAGGAATGGCCTCTGGTTTCTGTAAAGACAGATGTGTTTTGTGCTGAGAAAGAGGGAGCCTGACCCTACTGCACAGAGCCTGGGTCTGTGAGGGAGGAGTGTTGGTCTCCACCACTGGGTTTTACCTATTTCAGTACAGTGGAAGGACTCCACTTTCTGTAAGGTGAATGCCTCAGCCAGCAGCTGACAGAACCAATGGTCCCCTCACATCTGCTCTGGCTCCATGAATGATCTGTTTTCTGCTGCTTGCAGAAACACAGGCATCATCTGCTCAAATGTTTGAAGTCAGCTAACCTTTCTGAAACAAGCCTTAAATGAGCAATTTTCAGGATGGTTTCTCAACAGGTAAAGCTTTCTATTCAGTCCAAATGCAGATTCTGACCTGGATGATCAGCTAACATGAAGTACCAAGTATGTTTGTGTATACTCTCAAGTCCCTACAGTCATGATGTAACCAATGTTTTCAAATGCTTTTATAATGCTATCAGAGTAAATAAGGAAAGGGGAACACATCTCCCCATGGCAGGGGAGTTGGAACCAGATGTCACTTCCAACACAAAACTTTGTATGATTCTACAATTTCACGGAATTTTCATAATTTTACCTTTATAAATGCAAATTTATTTTATAAAGGCAAATAATAAAGTAAAACATATAATTGTCAATTAGCCTTTTTAGAAAATGAAATATTAAAGGGATAAATAGGAATACTATAGTGTGTCTTTTTACAGAATATCAATATATATTAGTACATATAAAGAAGATTGATTTATGCTATTATGTGTTAGTTTACAAAATACACTTTTATATAATTATTTATGAGTATTTAAAAATAGTAAATGATAATGTTGATGTAAAACACAGAAAGTTAGGCCTTCAGCTCTGCAAATTCCAACAGATTCTTCCCACAACACTAAGCTTATCCACAGCCTAAGTATTTCATTGTGCAACATTTTTAACTTCACATTAAATTGAGCACCATGATTGTGACTTAGAAAGAAAAACAGAAATAAAAAGGCTACTGAAGTATTGTATGAGTGAGTTAAGAGTATTGTAAGAACTCTGGCTTCTGGAATTTCCTGAGTTTTGAGTGCCTGACTTTATGACTTGGTACTGCACCAAAACTAAAAATTTCTTTATAAAGAAAAGAGGGAACAAAACCCAGCATATTTTCTTTGGGATTTCTCTACATGCTTTTGACTTCCTCAGTACATCTTATAAACTGCCTAAGCACAACCTTACACCTCTTTGTCTAACATTGGCTAAACAGAGAGATAATAAGGAGGCCTCAGCAAACACTAATCTGTCATACACCATATTGCAGAGCACAGTGTGCTCCAGCTAGCCAGACCCACTACTTTTCACCTACTTTCCATCTGTTGCTCTCTCTAATCCTCATGCATTAGGGCATGCCAATCTGCTCTCTAAATCTTAGTAGCTCCTTGCTCCCATAAAATTCAGTCTTAAGTAAAAAATGCCTTTACAAATGTGACATGCAAAAGTAGATGTATGGCTCTGTGAATCTGGACAAGGAATTTATACTTGCTGTTCTTTCCTTTCTATTCACTCTTGCCTCTTGTCTGTTTAGACATAAGCTTTCCCCTGCAACAGCTCTGTGCACACTTCTGCTTACTGCTAAAGCATCAAGGCTACTTCCAAGTTGGTGCACAGTGTACAGGTGTCACCATCTCCTGAAATTCAAACCCTACCAGCTGTCTACCTGATCCTAGAAGCTTCCCTGACTTTCAAGATACTGTGAGACAATGCACACAAGCCTCACACACTGTTATTTATTCCTCTGCTTAACAAGGAAGGAGGCCCAATACAGACTCCTACAGTGCAAGAAGAAAAAGAGGGGCTTAGTTTATGGCCAGACTAACACATATTTATTTAATGGGGCACACCATTTAGTCTCACCAACAATAGTGTCAGTGTGGACACAGATTATTGTGCTTGTCATGCACCTTACAGAAAGAAGACCCAGCTGCTGCAGCTCAACAATGACTTAGGAACACACTCAGAAGTGAAATGGGGTTGGATTTTTTTAAATGGATTAATTGAAGGTACAAAACTCGCTTGCCCTCCTTTTTTTTTTTTTTTTTTTTTTTTTTCCTTTTTTTTTTAATTTTATCAAATAGCTTCTGTTGGACCTCATACATATACAGCTCAGACAGACAACCTAAGAAAACATCATTACTGCTCTCTCCATATACATGCAAGGCAAACTTTAAACTGGTTTAAAAGATGTTCAAGGGCTTCTCTGCTTGAATAGCATCAGAGTCCTTATAGCAATACTGTGTAATCCAAAATGTGCTTTGTTTTACTGACACAGAGAGTATGAACCAGACTAGAAAGTGGTCTTAGAATCAATGTTTATTGTGCAGGTCCCACATAAATATATGAAATTTATCTGATGCATGATATGAGAGCAAATAGTAAATGAAAACTAGAAGATTGCTTCTGTACCCAATTGAAATAGTGTACAGAGCTACCAGAAAGAAAATAAGCCAGGCTGAAAAGAAACTTTACAAGCACAACAGCTATCCTGCACAAAGAGCCAAATGCAGCATATGTGCTTCTAAATCTCATCCTATTTTGAGGAATTTAATCATGGATAAGCCTTTTGCTGCCACCTGTACAGAAATCAATGTACAGAGTACTTCAGGGCAGTGAAAATAAGTAAGATACCAAAGAATTGAATTAACAGACATGAATCAAATCAGGGATACAAACTTTTCCACAGTAAAAGTTTTATCTGCACTCATTCTTGCAGATGGCAAGTTCAATTGCTGTTCAACAACATTCATTTTCATGTGAAATATTATTTCAACTTTGGCCTCTCATTTACCCAGTATAGAAACTACACAAGCATAAGTGTCAGGTGTCAGAGCACAAACCTGTGGTAGAATCATACAGCTGTTTCTAGGGCTCTGGAGAGGCTGCTAGTGTGATGAGGGGGCCCACAGCCCTCTTGTCTTGAGATCACAAACTTTTTCTCTGTGAAAAGTAGTTTTCCTGCCTCAGAGGCATGCCAGAGCAGAGTCCTGGAGGACCACTGACATCTGGTGGTCACTTCACTCTAAAGAAGGCTAAGTCATATATATTTAATTTTACTGTGACTTGATCAAATTACATTTTACAGGTGGTCTGACAGAAATACATGCCAGGCAAGCATTAAGTTACAGGTCTTACTCTATGTTTATTAACTTAGTGGAATTTGATAGCTACAAGTAAATGCAGATGAACTGCAACACATAAACTCAGTTAAAGCTGCCAGTATGTTAAAAGTACTGTTGGATTAAACCCACTTTAGAGATAATAAAGCTTTTCTAAATAGACCACATTTAATTCAACAAGTTCTTGAGAGCCACTGGATCATGAAATAGAATTATATAAAGCTGTCTTTTTGACAAATAAAAAAGCACATTGTTTCCTAGGTAAGATGTTTCTTATTACTGAAAAGGAGTAATGAGATTTAGGTCTACTTTTGCTAGACAACTAGCACAAGATTAAATAATAAGCAGGAGTATCCAATAATTTTATCCATATTGATATTAGATGTTAGATGGTGAGACTGCCCAGGCAGAAACTGCCTCAGTTCTCTCCAGAAAACTTGAGATGATCCTCTTGACACCTAAATGTAGTTGTGCAGAGATCACAGCCACCTAAAGCACTGGACCTAAAATGCACTTAGACCTGTTAGCACTGACTGTTGATAGGCAAACACTTAAAGCTATGCTCTGTTTGTTGCAGCTATGTACAACTTGTAAACAAAACTCTGAGGCTTTCAGACATTCATCAAGCATACAAAAGTCTTACTAAACTGTCATGAGAATTTTCAGCCCTTCCCAAATGCTTTTTTTGCTGCAAAATGATTCAAAGTCTACTTTCAGGTAAATGTACATTTCTTGTTGAAATGGGAGCTCAGTTCAAAACTAATAAAACTCACAGCATCTATTGAGTAGGAGGAAGCAATCCAAATGTTTTTCTAGACCTTTCCTCCATGCTACAAGAGTGCAGTTTTGCAAAAATTCAGCAGCACAAATCGTCTCCAAACTTACTTCATTTTTCACTTACCATCAAGATGACCCCTATCCATAAATAAACATATTGCTAAATTACAGCCTTACCTTCAACCTAGGCTACCTAACCAGACTGATAGATAGTGAACTATTTTTAATTACTTATACAAAAGGCATTGCTCTGCTTGTGTTTTCTAGTTGGTTGTGCACGTTGTGAGCAAGCATATGATAGAGACAGGTGCAATTGCTAATGCTGCCAAGAAGTGTGCAAAAAACAGGCAGTGCTCAGAGTGAAACTCAAAAAGGTACACAGGACAGACATTCATATGGAGGCAACTGCATCAAGCCACCCCAATGAAAGCAGCAAATGTACACCAAAATAGTTTTATTTGATTCTGCAGAGTTTGCAGCTGAGCCCAAAAGGCTTTCAAAAAACGAGTGTCAGCTGTTTCACTCTCATTTGTATTTCAGCAAAATTCTAGTACCTGTTTCTAGTACCAGTGGTGCCTCTGGAGAATTTCACTTGTGTGGTACACAAATCACTGATGTTCTTACCTGTTTCAGGTCTTTTCCTGTACTGCTGCATGAACATACACTGGCAAAAGTGGCTTCACAAGATTTCTTTTTAACACATTCCTAAAGGTCCAATTGCATATGAACAGAATAATCAGTATAGAGAAACCTTCTTCTGCACACAACAGGCACAATGTTCCAGTTAAATCTTACTCTGAGCATTTAAAGAAAGCTTTTTTCAATATTTTAACAATGCTGGTTTCTGCACAATAATGCATTTCATCTACAGTGAAAAGCTGTCACATCGCTGCACATCTATTAAATAAAAGCATTTTAATTAGGTCAGCTACTGGGTAAAGGAGACAATAACCACTTTAATAAAGCACTGTCACAGTTATAGGCCCTTGGCTATAGAGAAAGTCTCTTCTTTCCTTTGTCATCCCCCCAACACATATTTTTGAAAAAAATCTCAGCATTGCCAACCCAATTATACAGCAGCGGGAGATGATTACTCTGTGACAATGTTCTAATTCACAGATATAATCATTCTTCTACATTTATATTTTATTGAAGATATTTTCCTGAGGGGTAGAGACGCCCTCCACTCACCACCAGGGACGGACAAGGCTTAGAAATAATTTTGCCTGGTTCTAATGGCTAGCAGCGCGTTGGCGAATCTCCTCCGGAGGCAGAGGAAAGCCAGGTAGCCCAGCCCTGCCAGCACGCTGACCAGCAGGGAGGTGCCAAGAACCCTGGGAGCCCTTCTCTTGGCCACACGGAACGCTGTTGGCAGCACAGCCGAGATTAGGATATTGTTGACGTGGCCCAAAACTTTCTGAAACGCTTTTCTCTTCACGACACGCTCATAATAAGCTTCCAAGTTGGGCCTCTTTCCATTCCCCCAGTTTCTTCTTGCTAATCCCAGAAACTTCAGGCGATGTAATGTGACAGCAAGGGACACGTCTGCCAGGCTGAAGAAATCACCGCAGAGCCAAGGCTGATTTCCATCTTCTGAGCAGAGATAAAACATAAAGCATTAGGAGCTAATGGAATATAAGCACATTTAGTTTAGTGCTTCTCCAAAGTACTGTCTGATAAAGAGCAACAACACTTGAGCTAAAACATGACTTAAATCAATGAACATTTTACTAATCCCTGTCCACTCTTTGCACAATATTGCAAAGTCTTAGGCTCAGCAGTCTGGCCTACATTGCTTAAGGAAAAAAGATTCACATTCCAGGTTCATAAATTAAAACCCACAGTAAACACTATTTCCCTCAACTACATTTCTCAAATCTGGATTAAATTAAACAGGATTGGAAAGGAGAAAGGCAGTTTAGCTTTTACTGAAAAGCTACCACTTGTCTGAAGGATTTATAATTTTTCCTGTGTCACTCAGGTCTATGACATTCACTCAAGAACTAACTCCAGCTAATTTGCTGGAGGCTTTTAAGTCAAAAAGAAATGGATTAGATGACTGACTTGCATGAAACGTATCAGCACAGTGAGATGACAGAATTTGTTCTCTTAGAACCCAAATCATGGGGATTTTACACTGAGGTGTTTGATAAGTGACAAATATTCACACTGCTCACCACTAGTCAGGAGCACAGATGGAGACCCCAGGTAGCCTCTCCAAGGGAGAGGTGAATTTTCCTGGATGGCTCAGAGCAGGCACTGCCAGGCAGCCTCACACTCTGCTGTCAGTGATCTGAGCCACCACCACCTGAAAGGGCTGACATGTACTGACCACACCAAGAGCTTTTCAAACCCAGGATATGAAACTTGATAGCCAGCACAGCTGTCATAGCTGCCAGAATAAGTGCTCTGTTCTAGCCTAGAACACAAATTGGGAGGACTATGCTGTTCCCATCTAATTTGTAACTTTTGCAGTTCATCCCACACAAATATGCTGGCTCGAACACTCAGCAGCACCCCTCTGGTAACAGAGAAATTTTACAATCTTCTTTCCAACACATTTTCCACCAAAGAAAAGCAACATCTTGGCACAAAGCTATACCAGTCCATTTTGACTGGCTATGCAGGTCTGGAAGAAAGGCCTCTGTAGAAAAGGAGTGTATCCTAGGCTGCTGAAAGGACACCTGGGAATTCATCCAGTGCATTAAATAAGATCATGGAAAAGAACAAAATATCTATCCTGCTTGAAAGAAAGGTGCCTGCAGTGATAGCAGTAGTAGTTGAGGGCTTCAAGCAGTTGCAAGAGAAGCAGGAGCTCTGAGTTTGACCAGGAACTGGAGAAGTACAGATCACAAACTTCCAAAGTGGGAATACCTCAGAAAAAATTCCAAGAGGCAACAGCCCCATGCTTTACAAAATCCTGTGATCCCAGCAGTTTTCATGAGCTCATCAATACTGTATCAGTTGACTCTTTGGAAAGGCTACTTAGCAGAGAAAGGGGTTGATGGAAATGGTGGCAGGTGGAGTTTTCTGAAAATAATCCTTCCATCCTTTATGAGTTAAACTATTTTCTGTGGCTCTTTCACTGTTGAGTCAGTAGAAAATGTAATCTAGATTTTCAACTGCTGGTTCAAACCTACAGTTTTGATACTATCACAACCAGTAATTATTACTACTGCTATTTATAGAGCTAAATGCAAAAAGTTATTGATTTGGGCAGATGCAGTTGATATTGACTGATGCTTCATGCAGTTCCCAGTGAAGTTAGGGGAAGGATTCCTATTAGCACCACTGGGAGTTGAACCATGCTGTGAATAACCAAAAGGCTAATCTCATTTAAACAGAATTTAGGATGCTGAAATGGTTAAGTGCCTGTGGGTATAGATCAGGAGGAAGGTCAGCATTGCAGATGTCTTTGTAGGAGAGTATTACAGACCTGCTAGCCACCATGAAGAGGCAGATGATGCATTCTACAGGAGGCTGGCAGAAGTCTCTCAATTTCCAGCCCTTCTACTTGTGGGAGATTTCAGCCTGTCACATGGCTGCTGCAAATACAACACAGTGAAGAGCAGGAGATTCCTGGAGTGTGTGGAAGAAAACCTAGTCTCAACTGTGGAAGGAATCATGGGTGATGTGGTGGGCACAGCAACCATGGAATGATGGAGTTTTCAGTTCTAGGTGGAGTAAGGAGAGGCACTGGCAGAACTGGCACCTTGCACCTCTGCCAGGCACACTTTGGAGTGCTCAGGAGATTGATTGACAGAGCTCCTTGGGAGTCAGTCCTGAAAGGCAAAGCAGTACAGGAAGGATGGGCAAGATTTAAGGAGGAATTCTTAAAGGTACAGGAACAGGTTGTCCCCATATGCTGTCAGAAAAGAAGACCAGCCTGATTAAAGAGGGAACTTGGGCTGGAACTCAGGGTAAAAAGTACTCTGTACCACCTCTGGAAGAAGGGGGGTAACTACAAGGATGTCATGAAGTTATGCAGGAGAAAATTAAAAAGCAAGCCAAACTGGAATTTAATTTGGGCACTGCAGTTAAAGACAACAAAAACAGTTTCAGTAAATACATTGGGAGCAAAAGGAGGCCTGAAGAGTCTTGATCCTTTGCTGGATGAAGGGGGAAACACAGTGGGGGATGAGGAAAAGGCCAAAGTACTTAATGCTTTCTTTGCCTCAGTCTTTAACACCAAAACCTGTGGTCCTCAGGATATCCAGCTCCCAAAGCTGGAAGTTGGTGATGGGGAGCCGAGTGAAGCCCCTAAAGCCCAGGAGAAAATGGTTAGTGACCTGTCATGCCAGTTAGACACCCACAAGTCCATGGGTCAAGATGGGATGTGCCCAAGAGTAAGAAGGAAGCTGCCAAAAACTTATCAACTATTTCAATCATTTACCAGCAATCCTGGTTAACCACAGAAGTCTCTGTTGGCTGGAAGTTAGCAAATGTAATACTCATCTACGAGAAGGGTCAGAAGGAGGATCCAGGAAACTACAGACCTGTCATCCTGGCCTTGGTACCAGGAAATGTCATGGAGCAGATTGTCCTGAGAGTCACTACATGGCAAGTGCAGGACAAGCAGGGAACCAGGCCAGCCAGCATGAGTTTACACAGGCAGGTCTTGTTTGGCCAACCTGACTCCTTCCATGACCTGTGACCCCCTTACTGGATGAGGGAAAGGCTGTGAATATTACCTAGATATCTGTAAAGCTTGTGACCTGTCTCCCAGAGCATTCTCTGGGTGAATGGGCTTGGGTGGGTGCATTCTTCATTGAGTGAAAACCTGGCTGGATGTCCAGGCCCAGGGAGTGGTGGTGAGCAGACTTATATCCAGTTAGTGGCTGGTCACTAGTGGGGTTCCCCAGGGCTCAGTATTGGGGCCAGTCCTTTCTAACAGGACGAGAGGAAATGGCCTTAAGTTGCACCAGACAAGGTTCAGATTAGATATTAGAAATGTTTTTCACTGAAAGGGTGGTCAGGCTTTGGAATAAGTTGCCCAGGGCAGCAGACAGCAGGATATAGTTTAGGCATGGTTATGATGGTGCTGGGCTGACAGTCAGACTAAATCATCTTGAAAGTCTCTTTCAACACTGATGATTATGTGAAATTTTTTATTTTAATTTGAGGGGAGGCAGGTAAACAGGACTGCTTTCCAAGAGAGTGAGGGAAGGGGGTTGCTGATGATTAGAGCAATTATTCAGATTGCTTATTCTGCATATACCACAAATATCAGCAGAGTATCTCACAAGAGTATAATAAACCTGTGCTGAACATTAAGGTTGTGATCATTATCAGTGATCTGAACCACTGACTGACTTCAGTGAACTGATGCCTACACCTATAACATCGATATTCTGTAGTTTGTTTTTTCTGATTTTGTTGATAAAAATACTAAAAAAAATTGTGCAGCTAATTGTTCTGCAGCTCATTTTACTGAAAATGTGATCAAGCACTCTCATGAGACAGGGAGAACTCACTGACTGGAACAGTAAAGTAAGCAAGTGTTTAAAACAGTATTGATCCCTTCTGTGATGTATAGATCAATATATACTAAAAGTGTCAAATCTGAGACATTGAAAATTGTTTTATAATGGTGCTGTCAATACGTTTACTCAGTATCCTCAAAAAGAAATATTAAAAAGATTTAGCAAGAAAAATTCCTTACCTGGTGTTTCCTCATTTCGCCGCTGCAATTCAGTCTCAACCTGATCCAAAACTTTTTCCAGTTCATCCAGTATTTTCTTTAGGTATTTGATATTATCATGATCCAGCAGTTTAGACTAAATAGACATACAGATTAGTGTTTTAACTATCATACAGAGTTTATACTTTTATCAGAGAAGCTTATACTTAGGATACTACAGTGTTTATTCATAAAATGTGATTATTTTCACCACGTAGTCAGCTGGATATTACATGAATACTGGTGACAATTCAGAAAGCAGAAGAAAACTTTAGAGATGACAGATAGTAAGGGTTGCCTACCCCTGCAGGGTGCTCAACAGCCCCACACCAGCACTGATGTGTACTTACCTTTGAAGTCAGTGGGACCAGTCCAGTATTTCAGCACACACCTGAAGTGTGTAGCTGATCTGAGGACAGGCTGTTTCATGCCTTGAAGGGTTAAGTACTGCATGACATTACTGCTAATGACAGGTGAAACAAATGTTTATATTGTGGCCAAAAAATCTAACACTAACAAGCTCATAATAAAGGGGGCTCATAAAAAGAGGTTTCCTACCTTAAGGCGCTTCTGTTTTGCTATGTAGGCATCTTGAAGGTCTGGATTTTCTTCTGCAAGTTTCTTCAGTTCTGATTCTGTGTTACTTATTTGGCCTGGTATTAAAAAAATAATAAAAAAAGACAAATATTAGATATATTCAAACACACTCATAATGCAATGCACAGGAACTGATTAATAGCCTATGTACAACTATCATACCAAAGAAACTGGAAGTGATGCTTCAGTACAGCATTTGCACCAGGTTAGGATTTAAATACATCACATTTTGGAAAACTTAAATGCTTTTTAAATTGACCCACCTTCAGCTCATCAGTTTGCAATGTGAAAGTGCAGGTAGGCCCACACTGAGATTTTTTGTCCCTGTAGGCCATATGCATAATTTTACAGTAAAAGCCTAAATGCCACTGAATATGGAGCCAAGGTGTTTTCATTTAGTTAAAATGTGATGCCAGAGTCTGTGATCCTTTTCGAAATATTCTTTAAGGACTGTGTGCATCTCCTAGAAAAACATTCATTACGTGATTTAAAGAAGGAATGATGTGAAAAGTTTAACTTAATTTTACTGATTTCTACTGCAAGTATATAGTCTTTTCCTTAAAATGAGGTTTTGCTTGAAAATGCCATACTTATAAACCTAGAATACCAAAAGACAATGATTTATAAATCTAAAAATAAGTATTTCTAATCATAAATCAAGAACAAAATAATTATAGAGCATGAATCACTTCTCAATTGGACTTGATAATAAAGTTTAGTTACAATGAAGTCTAATAAATTAAGCTTTTAAAAATTCTTTCTAGGGAATAACAAATTCAGTTTTTTATATATTCATTTCAACATGACTGTGAAAGCCATCCTTTAATACAGTGTATGAAGAAATTGAAGGATGTACTCATACAAATAAAATCTCACATATGCAATTAATTACTTGGATTTGGAATGCATAAACATAATACACAACTGACTCATGCCTTATTATATCTAGCAGTCTGGAAAAAAAAAGTTTCGAGCTGAAAATGAAAGCATCCAGGAGAAGTTTGAACATGCAAAGGAATTGTTAAGAAACATCCATTTTTCAAAAAAATGCTTCAAATCAAAAAATGTAGCTATGCTTTAAGCATAAAAAGATAAGAAAAAAATCTCAATTTAGATGACCAATAATGCTAGCTCCACCAGTATGAACATGTGCAAAACTGAGAACAATTTACACCAACTAGAAGCTAGAGCGGAAGAATACATACAGCAAGAAAAGCAGAAGACAATGTTTTAAAATGAACTGTAATAAAAGCACCGGTTTTTACCATGTGAAAACAGAAAAACTATCCACAATGCCTATGAGTGAAGCACAATTGTTCAATAAACAGTTAGCATCCACACTTCAAGAAAAACAAACAAACAAACAAACAAACCAAAAAAAACCCAAAACCACCAAAGCAGACAATGCACTGATGTAAGAGAATAGTTCATGTTCTTGGACAAGGGGAGTGGCTTTAAACTGAAGGAGGTAGATTTAGATCAGATATGAAGAAGAAATTCTCTCCTGTGAGGGTGGTGAGGCAGAGGAACAGATTGCCCAGAGAAGCTGTGGAGTCCCTATCCCTGGAAGTGTCCAAGGCTAGTTGGATGGGGCTTGGAACAGCCTGGTCTAGTGGAAGGTGTCCCTGCCTACAGCAGGGAAATTGAAACTGGATGATCTTCAAGGTCCCTTCCAACCTAGGCCATTCTATGATTCTATGTTACTTCAGTAACATCAATCATGCAACTATATGGAAAATTTACTGCCCACCTTCACTTCTGACAACATAAAAGTGTGGCTAGTAAGAGAACTGACTTACTAAAAATTTTAAGGAGAAGGATAAGACATTTTGCTGGAAATATGATTTCTCAAACTAACACAATATCACCTTTTATGACATCATGGGCTTACTAATAGTATAGTTGCATGACATTTCAAAGACTCTGCAGCATCTGACTTTGTTCAACAGAGCATTCTAAAACTTCATACCAAAAAAAAAAATCAACACTATATAAACCACTGACGTTGAGAAAAAAATCTGAGATCTCAGAATAAAACTGCAATCAGGGAATCATCATCCAGCCGTGCTGTCAGGAGTTGATGCTTGTCTTAGAACTACTTAGTACTTTTGTAATACAAAGAAGGAAACATAAAGGCATCAATTAAAAGGTCGACATAGTCCAAAAACTATCTCCACAGACACCTCAAAAATACTTCCTCTTCCTCACTTCCTCATTTCCTCTTTCCTATTTTCAAGTCACAACAGAATACACAATCAATAAGATGCACAAATCATCAAGGAGTGCAACTAAAATTCATAAACTGTGCTCAGTATTTTGTGTCTACGGTGGATTTAAGAAAGAAGATGAGTGTAATAAGTTACAGGCATTCAGAGCTACAGAACAGTACGTACTACGGATTCTGCTGGTAGCATAGGCTGGAATCATGGAGTCCACTGTTAACTCGGGGTGCAGGATGCAGCCATGTGTGTAGGCATCCATAGGCAAGGAGTCTAAAAGCTCTCTGTAGTGTTGCACCCTTGGGTAATACATGCTCCCCTCTTCTGGCATTAATCTTGGCACTTCCTCTGCAAAACAAAGTCAAAAATAAAGTCAAGAAAAGATGAATCATCTAATTGACCAAAGCTCATTCAGTTATGTCCAGCTGGGACAGGTGACACAGACACAGGCAAGAAAGCTTCACTAGTTCCCCAGAGTTATTCCCCAGAGACTCAACTGTGTTGAGCTACCCAGAACTTAACTGTGTGATTGCAGCTCAGAGAAACGTGCATTTGTAGTTCATTTTAAAATGTTTTATAATTCCAATTCCTATGCAGCAACCCACATAAACACATAATTAAGAGGCTTTTAAATCAGAAAACCACACTCAGTTCTCTTATGAACATTTAGGAATGGATGACCATGATATACAACCCTATAATGCTCTCACAGTCAGGCACAGCTGAGATTCCAGGAAATTGTTATGGCTGAAATGTTGTTGCTCCTGCAGTCATGTAAAAATTACAGTACAGGAATCCTATGCAAAGCATGACTGGAAGTATTCCTGCACATCAATGAGTTTTACCCTACCCTTGATTTTTCTGGGCCCCAGCTCCTTTTCTGACTAAAAGACAGCACAAATTATGCTCACCCAACAATGAAGTTTTCTTCATGCCTCAAAACTCACTGTACTAAATCCCTGAAATACAAAATGCTGCTATCTTCACACATATACAAAACATAGCTCTGCATTTCCTTCAAAAATTGAGGTAGGCTTTTTTATTGGTGTTTGGTTTATTTTTTTTCTAGCAGTACAGGCACAAAGAACTTCAAAACCCTGCACATGATCCTTTCCAAGGCTTATCTTCCTGCTTTTTTACCTCTTCATTCCATTTTGTCTGCAAAAATAATTTGCTTATTCTACTTTCATTATTTTACAGAAAATTATTCTGAAATTAGGCATGTTTCTTCTTATCTCACAGGGAATCTGGACCTGCTCGACAAAGCAGGTCTGTTCAGTACGTTATTTTTGATGGCAGCATCACACCCGGGTTAGTGCAGCACAGTGCTGCTGCCATTCCTGGCCTCTCCATCCCTCCAGGGCTAAGGAGGACAGTGGTAGCTTTTGCTTATAAAGGTTTACTCATGAAGGTGCTGGAAAGCCTTCAGTTCACTTTGGAGGAACATGTTTTCTAGCTGCCAGGAGAGCCCGTTGACTTGTGAGCCTGTAAACATTTTCTGCCCTGAACGAAGAGTGACACAGAGCTGCTCCAGCACTGCTGCAGGCTACGGAATGAGGGGAAGAGCCACATACTGAAATGCCCGTGGGATTACCATCCACAAACGTCGCTTCAAGGTAATCAATGATCTGCGTTGCCTCACAAATGATGTTTTCCCCGTGGATCAGGACGGGTACTTCTCCAGAGGAGCTCAAGCGCATGAACCACGGCTCGTTGTGCTCGCTCAGCGGCAGGTTCACATCGTGCTCCTCGCACTTCAGCGCCTTCTCGGCGATTGCCAGCCGCACCTGGAACAGGCACTGCCAGGGTCACCCGGCAGCATCCACAGCCGGGCAGCATCCACAGCCGGGCAGCATCCCCGCCCGGGCAGCATCTCCGCACGGGCAGCATTCAAAGCCGGGCAGCATTACTGCCCGAGCAGCATCCCTGCCCGGGCAGCATCCCCGCCCGGGCAGCATCTCCGCACGGGCAGCATCCACACCCAGGCAGCATCCCTGCACGGGAAGCATCCCTGCCTAGGCAGCATCCACAGCCGGGCAGCATCCCCGCCCAGGCAGCATCCACAGCCGGGCAGCATCCCCGCCCAGGCAGCATCCCTGCACGGGAAGCATCCCCGCCCGGCAGCATCCACACCCAGGCAGCATCCACACCCAGGCAGCATCCCCGCCCGGCAGCATCCACACCCAGGCAGCATCCCTTTCCGGCCGCTCTCCCGGCCCTGCCTCGCGGCGCCCACGGCCGCTCCGTTCCATCTCGCATCCCTCCAACCCTCATCCCTCCATCCCGCATCCCTCCATCTCCCAATCCCTCCGTTCCGCATCCCTCCATCCCCATCCCCCAATCCCCATCCTTCCTTCCCGCATCCCTCCATCCCGCATCCCTCCATCCCGCGTCCCTCCATCCCCCAATCCCCAGCCCTCCATCCCCGGTGCCGCCGCGGGCGCGCAGGGGCAGTGGGCAGGGCGGGAGGGGCGATCCGGTCCCGCTCCCCCGCCCAGCCCTCACCTTCTGCGAGGAGAAGGACTGCGTCCAGTGGTACAGCACCAGCGGCGCCATGCCCGGCTCGGCTCGGCCCGGCCCGCGGCGCCGGGCGGGGCGGGAGGCAGCGCGGAGCCGATCCGCGCTCGGAAATTACCCGAAGGGGATGCCCGCGGGATGCGGGCACAGCCCCGCCTGCCCCCAGCCTCAGCGCTCGGAGGATTGCCCTTCCGAAGGGGAAGCCGCCTGCAAAGCCGTCCGCAGCATCCCCTAGGGAAGCGCAGGAAGATGGATGCGCAAGTAGGGAAGGTCACATGGCAGGATTTAGCTTTTTATATTTATTTTGGTTTTGTTTTTGTTTTTTAACCAGCGCTTCCAGTATGAATTTCAGGGACATCAGCAACATGCCCTTGGGGGGAAAAAAAAATTACTATTAAGTCACCCTGAATTGGACCCTGTGGGCATAGATCCTCTATTGCAAAATGAGTCATAGCAAGAAGGAACAAAGCTTTCTAATAACTTCTTCTGCCTCTGTATGTGTTCTTTCAATCTCAAGAGATAAAGCTTCTTAATTTTCTTAAATTTCTTATTTTTTCCAGGACAAAATTAGAAAATATAAGAGTTTTGCAGGGCTTTTTCATTTTCCCTGTGTGAAGCAAGGTCCTTTCTGAAAAGCATTTGATAATGAACAATGGCTTACATCATCAGGAAATGCCTCCTCCGTATCTTACACCGGAGATAGTTTAGAAGATGTGATTGCTGATAGTACATTAGACACTATCAGCAACACCAGGCAGATTTTAGCAAAGTAAAAAACCACAGTGAGATTACAGAATCCAGAGTATTGTTCTCTTGATTCTGACTGCTCAATTCCCAGTAAAGGCAATTACTTAAGTCTGATAACTCAGCCCCACGTGCCATTTGTATGTAACAGATGAACCCCATGATCAGTATCTTAAAGACCTGAAGCTAGTATGTTGAGAGCTGTATCTCAATAACAAGAACATTTAAAGGAAGTTTTGACTAATGTTAAGCAAGGGAATGGATTTAAATACTGAGACAAGGTAATGGACAAATCTTATAAATAAAAAGAAAAGCAAAAAGCAAGCTTCCAGCCCTGTACTTGTTATGGGAGTGGGCACAAAGGCAGCCCCATGTCTTCCTCAGAGACCACTCCCTGCTACAGTCACAAGCCAAAATAATCTATTCAGAAGGCCATGCATGATACAGGTTTCTCATAAATCTCAGCTGATAGCAATCAGTGTTACTGATGGCAAATCCCACATTTGGGGGAATTTAATTGTTATTCTTCAAAAAGCTGGAGAAACTTTGGCTTAGAACTGTCAACAAGAATGCATTTGATGGCATTACAGCTGGATTTACTTCTCTTTAAGATACATGTCTAAGGTAAGAGTGCTGGAATATCCTTTTATGCACAAGGGCTATAATCTGTGACCCACCAATGCACAATTATTCTCACAGGTCCCTGCCTAGGCTGCTGTACAGCTGGTCCCCACAACTAGAACTTACAGTAACTCACGGGAAAAATCTGGGAACTGTTTGTTTGGGTTTTTTTTCAGGTTTCTGTTTAGCTTTTTTTCCCTTAATTTTGCCTTTAAATCAAAATGTTGTCATTTTGTCAATTACCACATAGACCACTACTCCATTTCTCTTGGTACATCTAAATAATATAGCATCACACATGGACTTCTGTGTTTGACATATTTTGTTACCTGGATTAGATGTCTAGAAAGGCAAGGATATATCTATCTTATAATACAATAAAGAAAGAAGGACCAGTGACAACAGTATTTCCTTCTTCAGACTGAGCAGTGCAATCATATACAGGTGTTTCTTCCTCCTAACCTAGTCATCCATATTGCTGTGAAATACAGGAAGGACATTGACTTGTTGGAGCGGTCCAGAGGAGCAGATGATTAGGGGGATGGAGCACCTCTCCTATGAGGAAAAGCTAGGAGGATTGGGATTGTTCACCCTGGAAAAAAGAAGGCTGACAGGTTAACAAACTGTGGCCTTCAGTACCTGAAGGGAGCCTACAGGAAAGACTAAAAAGGGACTTTGTACAAGAGCATGTAGTGGCAGGACAAGGGGGAACGGCTTCAAACTGAAAGACAGTAGGTTTAGCTTAGACATTAGGAGGAGATTCTTTACTGTGGGGGTGGTGAGGCACTGGAACAGGTTGCCCAGCTGTGGCCTCTCCATCCCAAGGAACGCTTAAGGCCAGATTGGAAGTGGCTCTGAGCAGCCTGGTCTGGTGGAAGGTGCCCCTGCCCATGGCAGGGCTGTTGGAAGCAGATGATCTTTAAGCTCCCTTCCACCCGGGGCCATTCCATGGTTCTCTGATAAATACCCCCGGTGTCCATCCTTCCAGTCCTGGCTTAGCTGCAGGAGCGGTGCTGGGATCCCTGCAGGGCTGTTCCCAGCCTGGCCACACGAGGCCTCCCTTTCCCAAAATACGGCGCACAGAGCCTTCCTCCTTCCAGAGACGGAGAAAAAGGGACGGTTCCTTTCTCTTCGGGACGAGCACCTGTCCACTCATTTATGTTTGCCCCTCTACCTTCTCATACACAGAAAAGCAAACAAAAGGGACAACCTATGAAAAAACACATCCTGAAATACATAGTTCCTTGTTGCACAGGGGTTTACACAACCAAAATAAAAGCCTCCTTAAAGGCATTTTTAATGTTTAAATGCCATGAACACATAAACAGCACAAATGCAAATCTGACTGGCATCTTGGCACCTTGTGGCTTCAAGCAGACCCTAGGTCTGTGTGATAAATCATTTTTCCTAACACACTGATGTTCTTGCCCTGTTTCTCTACATGGCCTCTCTTGAGCCTTTTTTAGCATCCTATACATTTTTACAAACATATCTGTATATATGCATGCCCCACTACAAGTTTTTTTAATGCACATATTTTTACATCATGGAAAGAAAATAACATTTACAGCTAATTCTAAAAATGATAAATATTTGATATAAATTGGGTAAAAGATCTGGAAATCAGTATTCTGGTAATCAGTTTTCCTCTTTACTTCACTTTTCACTCCATGTTATTAACAAGAAACACCTGGGTCAGACGTCTCATTAAAATAATTGATGCAAGTTAAAAAACCACTTTTTTTTCCTTATCAGATCAATTAATTTTGCATATTGAAAACCAAATTTATTAGACTATGGGGCAAAAAACCCTCTTTTTTTTCTACACAGCCAGAGCCATTATAGCTGAAAATTAGCTGGATTCTGTGTTTGAATCATTAACAGATGCATTGGTTCAGTTCCAATTGACAGTATTGCAGGAGTTAATACTCGTTGGGAAGTAAGACAGGTTCTGTTCTGGACTTTCTGTCATCAGTGGTTATTGACTAATTTCTACTGGCAGATGCTGCTTTACTGGTGATGATATGAGTCAAAACAACATAGCACTGAACTCAGGTACAAAGCTGAGACTCAATACTGACACAAGAACTCACCAGAACTTTCTTTAATATGACTGAAAAATTAGATATGCAACTATATAGAAAGAGTGAGAGCAGGGTTATGTCTTGATAGTCACAGCTGAGACTATCTGTGCTCTAATTTAACTGCATATAAATCCATGGAGTGATGGCAATTCTATATAGCTGATTCATGTTCTCAGGAAATATAATTAGTTAGTTACCATTTTACATCCAACAAAATCAACTTATAATAGAATTTATTTAGTTACTTTCAAAGTTACTTAACATAACATACTAGGTTTTATTCAGGGATTTCACTACAAAATTCTGCCAAATTTTCCCTAAATACTATAGTATTCCTGTTCCATGCAGGAGTTTCATATGCAAATACTTCAGAAATACTGCTTAATAATTAATTTTTCTATAAAATTCTAAGATGTTTTATAGTAAACTATTTCAAAACAGTCATTAGTAATTTTGATTTAACAAAAATATTAGTTGTTCTAATGATATATAAATCTCAAGAGTTTTGATGATTGAAATTAATTTTCCTGAAATATAAGTTTTTTAAAGCACACACACACAGATTTAATATATTTCCATAAGGTGAAAAAAGTGCAGTTTCTTAGATGTAAACCCTTAAATCTAGGTTAATACATTAAAGCTTTATCAAGTCTATCCCTCCTCAAGCTTTTATGTAAACACCATCTTTATTATAAAATCTAGCATATCAGCCAAATTCAAGAGATTTAAAACTTTTTTTTATACTTGCCCATGTTTGTTGTCTCTGTGCACATGTGCAATATGCTGGCTCACAAACCTGGATCATTACCAAGCCTTTAGGAACAATTCTGTATCACCACTTCACATGCTTCACCTTCCCTCACATTAACTTAGATGAGTAACCCACAACAGTGAACACTTTGTACCTCTGTGCATAGCATCCAGGTGTTGATTTTTATACTGGTTTTAATCTAACAGTGATGACATTTTGTTTGCACAGTACTGTCTGGCACACTGGCTTCTGGCTGTCCATTAAAATTCACATATTACCACAACACAAACAATGAATGTAAGAAATAGTATCTCCCAGCTATTGCCTGTGGCCAAAACCAGAGTGCAGTGCACAACTTTGACCTTGTAAAATAGATTGGACAGATGCTGAAACAAAGTCCACCAAAGTTAGAGGGGTGATTTGTACTGACTTCAGTGGGTCCTGTACCAGCTTCTAGGCCAGTTCAAATTCTATTACAATTATACTGCAAAATACAAATATCCAGTAACTGGATGACACCCAAACACAGAAAGCCTTAAGAAAATCTAAGGAGCTAATTACAGTTTTGTAAAGTACTCTTTGAAGTCTCATGTGGTATTTTCTTTGACTGGAAAAGAATTTTAAAAATCTTTCTTGAAAGATTATAGAAATCAGATTCTTTCCATCCCTGAAACAAACCCAAAGTTTAATAATCTTCAAAAAATTCTAAAAATCTTGTTATTCTTTTTATTGGAAACATGAACACTTTGATAAGTTAATTTGTAAATAAGTTTAAACACTTAATCTGTTCCCAGCAAACTGCTCAAAAAAATAGCTTTAAGATCCTTTAAAGCACAATCATGTACTTCCACACCTTGTTATTGACAATTTAAAAAATAGGGTCCACTAAGGAAGATCCATTTCTTTCAACAGCATTAATCACTGGAATAACATAGAAGTATAGCTCTTATTTAAATAAGGAAATTCTTATTTCTTCAGCCTTAGTTCTTGCTGTTTGCTCATTGCGTTTGTACAAGCTGAAGTAAAACAGTAACAGGCAAAATATTTCAATTAGACTCCTTGAAATCTCACTTCATGAGGTTTCTGTGTTGGACAGAAGTAAAAAAAATGAAAAAGGTGTTTTGAAAAGCTTAGGTCTTAGGTCCAAGAGCACCCTGCACCAGCACAGCAGCAGGGATGGAAGCTGCTCTGCCCTGGGCCACCACAGGCTCCACACCACCACAGGAAAATCATGGCTGCTGTCTGGGCAACCCAGCTCACAAGAGCTCATGGCAGAGTGGGACACATGAGTATGGGTAGAATAGTTTCTCTTGCTAAGACTTTTTTCCCCCAATTTAAATCACATAATTTATCCATCACTATTGTGTTGCCTTTTCAAATTATAGTACAGCAGAAACAACAAGGAAATTGTAGAGGTCAGTTATGATATATCAATTTCCTGTATATTGAAAAATAATTAATTCCTATTACTTGAAATAAAAGAACAGCAGACTATAAAACAGCTGATTAAATACACTATCAAATAGCATGCAAATAGCATTCACGTAACTCCTCTCAATAAGCAAGACCCTCATTTGTGAAAGTAAAAATAGGACAAGATACAGTTTTGGGCAGCAATAGATCTGGGCACTGAATCACTGTCTATGTTCTTTTGGCACTGACTGACACATGCTGGCATGATTTTTTCTCAACTGCATAACATCACTCACAAATAGAGAACAAATACCAGAGCTACTGCTCTGAAAACACACTTCCCCTATCACATTTAAAGAAATCCCAATGAGATTTCTTAAGAAAAACAGAGGTAGGATCTTAGTGCCAGCTGAAGGCAGGATACTTGCTATTTAGCATTTACTGAGTTATCTGGGTGGGGGGGGGTGGAAAGCACTATACAGAGAGAAGGATGAATTTAAATCCCGTGTGTGTAACTGATACAAATGAAAGTATGAAGTTGTCTCTGTGCCCTGTGCCAGCTCAGGGGAGAAGTGAGGGCAGCAGGCGATGGTATGTGTCTGAAATAACAAACCCTCTGCACTAACACCCGAGCTAATGCACTGGTGCGGGGGCAAAGCCAGAGGAGAGAAGCTGCAGAAGCTGAAACGAGCTTTGCAAATTTTACAGAGACCTGCAAACTGGTGGGGAGGGTGGAGAAAGATGTGGTGCCTTGGCTTAATTCCTGTAGTGTCCTGTCAAATCCATTGGGCAGAACACTGTATGTCACAGTCCTTGGAACAAAATACAAACATAAAAGCACAGAAATTATATTAACTTGAGTCAATATGAACAGAGCTTTGGGACAAGGAAGTAAGAACGTTCTTTTGGCCCAGGGGAATAATCTACCTTTTCAAGATGACAAAATTAACAGGGTTTAACTCTTGGCCTTGAATAATTAAAATTTCCCCTCTAATGTGCTAGATAGGCCGCTGCCACAGACTTTCAGAGCTATCTTACTTCATTTCAATATATTGCACAAAGTGAGAAATAACTGAAACTGGAAGAAATTGTTTAATCTCAGCTTCTCTCTGATTTCACCTTACAATATATTTTAATTCCAGTTTTGACACTGTGTGTGACCCAAGACAGTCGAACAAAGAGCTATTTTTCAGTTCGCCTTTCCTCGTCTACAAAAGCTTCATGCTTTAGCAGTTCTAAGCCACTGGAAAACATAACAGGAGTCTAACAAGTGCAGGGTTCATGTCTTGGAGCAGTGTTTCAATACTGAGATTAAATTTGTATTCCCCCTAAACTGCAATTTGTTTGAACTCCATGGCTTGTGATCCCATTTCCTCCCGGCTTTCTTGATGTCAGCTACTTCAGCCTGGCAGAAGATCCCTCTGAACTGCAGCTGCATTTGTAAATGTTTCATCAAAGGCCTGAACGTCTGGTAAGCAGCAGAGCCGGTGGGTGCCACGAATGTGATCTGGGTCTATCTCGGGAGGAACAGCATGACCGTATTTACTGCCGATGCTATTCTGGGGGCTGCATGACGTGCTTCTCCCTCTGCCTGAGCAACACTTGCCCGCTCGTCTTTCAACACTCACTCCCAGCATGACAGCATGAAATAAAACAAAATTTACTGGTAGCAAGCACACTTGGGTATTGAAGACTTCCATTCTAACAACTTCATGCACACACACATAGTCTTATGACAATAATCATGTTAAACATTTTGTACTCTAGGTAGATAAAACATTAGGTTTCCTTAAAAAAAAAATAAAATCATAATAATATAATAAAATAATATTATATATATATAATAAAATAAAATAATTCAAATCATTATGGGGGCACAAGTGTATTTGTCCCCATAAATGAACTCTTAACTCAGGATGGTGGCAACACAGTAGTTCCAGCTCTACACAACACTTCCAAATGTGGACAGCAGCTGTCTCCCAAAACCTTGAAAGTAGGGGGGAAAATACTGTATTTGTTAAAGCAATTGTGCATGTAGGATCACCTCTTCCAAAATCAGGTAAGTATTTTACAAACTGAGACTCACTTAATAGCCAGCAGAAAGAGCCAGGCACCTCCAGTCATTGATTAAACCCAAACTAGTGCAAGATCTGTGCTAGAATTTGTAAGAGAAAGGAGGAAAAATTTAAAAATACAAACAAATTAAAAACCCAACAAAACTTCAGATTAAAATAACATGCATATTTTTCACACTTCAAGGGTTTTTATTTTGCCAATATTATTTTTTTTTTAATCTAGAAATATGCCACTGACACCAAATGGCACAGAAAAGATCACAATTTATTTTTCTTCATTTCTTAAGCCTATAAGAATAATTTTCAGCACTTGAACAGGAGAATCACAAAGTTGCATAATGCCAGATTCATTCCCTTTCTAGGTACTGAAATTTAACGTAGTAACATCCTGACATCATAAATTTTCAAAATTGGCTGACATTTTTTAAATATTTCATTTGGCTCAATTTTGCAAATATGCAACCAGCTGGTAAAAGTAAAATCTGATTTAAACTTTTGTTAGACAAAAACTGCAGTCTCAAACTTACATAAAACCATTAAATTATATCCCTTTACATGTGAAGACAAAACTGCAACCCCCAGCTTCTAACTTTAGCATGTTATATCACAGAAACAGTCCTCCAGCTCTATTAAATTTTTGTTTTCATGGTAGAACTTCTTACAAGCCAAAATAGCAGATAGATCACCGTGGGTGAATTAACAAAATGTTTGCAGTGTTATCACGTGAAATAGGGGAATTTCAAAATCAATTTTACTTCTCAGAAAGTCTGAAAAATAAACTTTGTACCTAACATAACCAAATACTATTCAGGTTAATGACAAATTTTAAAATTAACAATCTAAAACAGAAACTAAGGTGATCTCCACAATGGACTTCATAGCACAGGTGATTTTAGGCATGCCTACAAGTGAACAATTTAGTGATGAATACATACCTAAATAAACACCAATTATTATTCTATAAGTCAATTACATTTATTATGCATTCAGACATAAGAGAACATCATGCAATTGTTTTTCAAATACACTACTATTAGGAAGACATACATCCATTATTAGCGCAGACATTGTCAGAGAAGAGATATTTTTATATACTGCAGAAATCTTAAATTCCACCATTACATACTTAATAAAAAGTACAGGTGGTTTACAAAAACTGAAATAATGGATAATTTATCATAAAGGACCTTTTGTACAAGATTATAAACTTCTACATAAAAGGATTTAACTTACTATGACAACTGCAGTTTCTAAATGATGATACTTCGATAAAAAGCACTACAAAACCTGGTTTTGACTCTGCTCCAAGAGGAAAAAAAAAAAAAGAAGAAAAAAATATTACTTTTAAACAAAACTTACAGTTTTGTTTAAATCATACAGTTTGTTTTTAGGAAAAAAAATACTGCAAATACTAATTTATCCAATGTCAATCTTGTACTTGCCAGAAACACACAACACAGATAAAGATAACTTATTCACATGCAGAGCTGCAAATTCACGTGGATACATGTGAATTCACCAAAGCAAGAGCATAAAAACTGTTCTGCACCTGCACAACACAGAGACAGACATTTAAAATTCTGCATTGTTGGTTGTGTGTTCCAAAGTGCAGAATCAAACTTTTAAGTGAAATTTCAGTGGACAAATAGAAAACCATTTTGCAGCAATGTGTTATTACAGTGAGTGCATTTGCTAAGAAAGCCAGTTTTCAAGATGCAGAGGGGGCTGATGCTGTAATCCACATGGTGAAGGGGTTTGTTCATCATATAAAAACATCATGACATTATGTTACAAGCACTGAAAAGGCCAACAGAAGAGAAGAGAATAAACGAAATCTCATACCAGCTGGGAGGCTTCAATCATTGGTTAGGCTGATTATGATGCACTAACCCCTCCTATATTATTTTCTATAAACTTAAATATCAAAATACATTAAGGCATTTGACTTGAATGTTAGCTGTGATGAGAAAAAATTTTCATCCCGGGGACAAATATTTCTGAAGAAGCAGAATAAACTTATCAATAGGGTGCACTTCTCTCAGGCATAAAAAACATCTGTTTGTCTTTAACTGTTTTATCAAAAATCAGTTAGAGTAAGCCGCATTATCCTCACCAAAGTTTAAGCAGATTGAGGGAGTGGCTTTCTATTAATGGTCTTTGCAGCACAGCCTGCTTAGCCCTATGGTAATGTCCTCTAAAGCTCAATTCCTCTATTGTAGACTTTTAAAATGGAAACATATCCCAAAAGTGACTATACTGTGCCCAAAATATCCACATTACATTCAGTACCAAACAGCAAAACTCTCAGCTTTTGCACCTCTGGTAGCATTTGTCTTGTTTTCTCCATCATAAACTGAAAAAACAAGCAGAACACCAAAAACCTACCAACAAACCCCAAACATATTTAGAATGACAATGATTTTATATTAATTTCACAAATGGATTCACTCAGAAGAACCAATTATCTGAGGTATAGGAAGCACCAATACTAATTCATTGGTGAAATGCAACAGCTGTTTGTTCTGGTCCAGTACAGCAAAACAGGAGTGTGACATCAAAGGTCTTAAAAATGTCTTTTAAAATTAAAAAAAAAAAATCACATCTAGTTGCTATTTTAACACTAATTTATCACCACTCAATTAAAAAAAGACATTCCATTTTTAGTAAGAAAAAACCCAAAGAAATTCACAAGACAGATCCCATGTTAAGACAAAATTAGGTATCACTCCAGACTGATGTGTGGCCTCATCCCTACATCTGATAAAATCTGCCTGATAAAACCAAGGCAGATCATAAGGAACTGCCAGCTCCTCCTGAATAACTGTGATCCCTACAGATGTTGCCTTCTTTGAGGTGCACTCACCATTGCAAAGGTCCCCTGGTGTGATGCAGAGCTCTGGTCTCCTTCACTGGAGTCACATGAGACAAAAACACTGCAGAGCTGTCTGTCTGATGAAGGAATTATCTTTACCAGAGCTCTGTGAAGGTCTGTAATCACTGGTGATGAAAATGCTAACTAATAAAGGAGAATTTTCAATTAGTAAGTGGCCTAGAGCATGGCAACAAGCCTAGATTTCTGGGAAGATATAAGTGGTATATACCTCTCAATAGAGGTATTCAGAAAAACAGCACCATGGTGAGCAGGAAAAACTGAAATTTTCTTCCCTACAGTATTAAAGCAGCATATGTTAAAATTATTTAATTCACTAGCTAATTTACATGAAAATTAACAGAGAAATTAATATCCTAAAAGAATGTTATTCCTACAACTTAAAAATAAGTACACAGAACTTAGCCACAAAGCACACATCCAGGCAGAAGAGAGCTGCTTTGCACATCACTAACAAGTATTAAATGACTCCAATTCTTACCTGATTTGAGAGTTAATATGAATCCTCTAAACAACTAGAAAAGTTTCAACCAGGTTTTGGTTCTCCTCAGGCACCTGGAAAATCTGTAGGACATGGCAATGTAGGACTCAAGAGCTTTGGATGCTGCTGGTAGTCCTTCAAAGACAGAACAGGGTGAACATGGGGAACTCCAACAACCAAGGGACCTGTTGGGAAGGTACTACAGGATCATTACAGTCCAGAATAGAATGGCTTGGGTTGGAAGGGCCCTTAGACCATCCAGTTCCAACCTCCCTGCTATGGGTAGGGATACCTTCCACTAGACCTGAGCCACTTCCAACCTGGCCTTGAGCATTTCATGGGGAATCCACAGCTCCTCTGGGCAACCTGTTCCAGTAAATAATTTCTTCCTATATCTAATCTAAATCTACTTTCTTTCAGTTTGAAGCCATTCCCCATTGTCCTCTCACTACAGCCTCTTTTAGATAGTCTCCATGTTTCTTGTAGTCTTCCCTCAGACACTGGAAGGCAATTGTACAGGAAAAAGTTCTGTTATTGAGCAGATAAGTGACTACATCAAATATGGAACATCCCTTCTTTTTTATATCAACAGTGGGGAAACTGAATGGAAGTGCATTTGGGTGAAAGATTATGGGGAAAATATTATTTGTAATTCCTGGAAAAAGAGAATGGAATTACAAATAAACAAGGTGAACAGTAAAGCTACCAACTTTTCTATATGCTTTCAATTGCATTAGGGCAATTGTTTGCATAGATGTTCTGCAAACAGAGCAAAGGATTCGGCTTTAAGAGCAAAATAAAAATAAATCTTTTTTGCTGGATTATTTTTAAGCTGGATTGATTTCCTGATCCAAATCACAGCTCACTGAAGAAACAGTTGTGCTGGCAGGACAGAGGGTTGGGGGCATGAGAATATCACAAGCCAGTGTCTGCCAAGACTGCCCTGTAAAACCCACAAACTGAAGATTTGCTCTCTACTAAGTTTTATTTTATTATAAAG
Organism: Oenanthe melanoleuca; assembly: GCF_029582105.1. Taxonomy (NCBI): domain Eukaryota; kingdom Metazoa; phylum Chordata; class Aves; order Passeriformes; family Muscicapidae; genus Oenanthe; species Oenanthe melanoleuca. Next base: position 31,290,936 of record NC_079335.1, read on the forward strand.
TCCAAAGAGAGAAATCTGTAAATATATTGTGAATATAATGTGAAAACAGTGTGAAGGGCATAAACAAAAACTACTTTGATGAAAAGGGAAAATAAGATGAGTATCATGAGATAATCTTGACTAAATTGAGAGCTCTTCAAGGATACTGAAACACTAGAAGGAAGCATACGCAAGTAAAAAGAAGGTCAGATTACTAAAGGATGAATTTTAGGGAAGAGTGCAAGTATGTAGGGGCAAAAAGAAAGGCCAAATCACAGAATGAGTTTTAGTTAGGAACAGAAAAGGAAACTGAGACAGTCCTACAGAAGAAGGAGGACGGGGAAGGGCTGTGCCGCTGCTCAGCGGGGAGAAAAAGCTTTCAGCCGCACCAGGGAGATAAACCAAAGTGCTAAAAGCTTTTCTGCTTCAGCCTTCACTAGAAGAGATATTATATATTTTGACTTCAGCAAAGCTGCTGATGTTCCTTAAATGTGAACTAAGTAAAGCTGTAAGAGACTACACAATGTTTATAGTTATTAAGTAATGGTTATTAATTATTAAGTCCCGAGCCTGAAGGATGTATGAAATGCCAAACATGTACCAAATGCTTTAATATTCAATACCTTCGTGAATAACTTTGATCTTGGAAGAGTTCAGTTACTGCACATGCTAATGTGCAAACTGCTAAAAACCTGGGGGGAACTGCAATGTGGAATTAAAACAAAGTTTACTTAACATGGGAGCATAATCTCAAAGGGGGAAAAAAGAAAAGTGCTAGTGAAAGCCTGCTAAGTGAAACTCAACTTCACAAATGCAAAGTGGGAAGCAACTAGTTAAACAGTGTTCAATGAGAAAGGATTAGGGCAACAGCAAATCACAAAAGACGAGTTTTTACACATCATCTTGCTGTGTGGAGGAGAACAGAATCAGCACAGTGCTGATTCCTGGCATCAGTGTAAAAAATAATGTCATTTGGGAGTCACACTGAATTATGCTACTTTAATATGACACAATATTAGCCAAATAGTGTGGTTTATATTTGAAATCAGTTTTTGGCAACTAATAACATAATTAGATAAAGTCCAGGCAACAGCAACTGTGACCATCATGGGTGTACAAGAAAATTATGCATCACAGAGCCTCCTTAGGCCAAAGAAAAAAGCTTAAGCAAGACTAGACAAGCCATCTTCAGAAGCGGGAATTTGCTCCAAAGACAAAATCCATAAAGCTTTCCCATCTCCCCCGAGGAAACAAGACTTGAACTGCAGCAGCTGCACAATTCCTATCACCATTTAGGAAAAATTTACTGTGGATAAATCTGATTTTCCAGATATCTTCCACTTATATAATCTGAATGCTAATTTAGGGTAATCACTGATATGACACTTTTCTTCAAATCAAGTGTTATAAAATAATACACATTCGGAGTTAGGTTTTTTTCTTTGCAAATGAATTAAGATATAGTGATCCACTCATTCTTGTTCTGTAGACATACATAAAAAAACCCCAAAACAACCAACAACTCAACTCCAAATGCTGAGAAATCCAGGAACAATATATGATACTTTTTCCACTATTATAAAATATTGTAATATCTTTATACATTACAAAAAAAAAAAGAATTCCAACACACCATATCTTATTTGTATAGAGAGTTCTGTTACTGTTAAAATCACTTCAGAGACAAAGGTGTTCAACATTAAGGCTGCATTTCCTTAAAAAAACAAACTGCATTTTTATTTCAAATCTAATTCACTAGCTTGGAACAATGCTGAAAATAGAAATCTGGGTACAGAACATACTCATCTTGTTTTCAAGTTTGAAGAGAATCTGTGTTTTTGTTTTTTATAAGCTTTATCAGCACTTTTGCAAAGAAAAATAACTGTATTCACTGAGTAAGCACAGTATCTCTGGAATTAAATATACTGTTTTACTGGCTAGGTCCCAGCTTCAACTGCGAGGCAGAATTGACATTGATACACCTAGGAGAGCAGATTCAAAACATAATGCTGCTCAAACATTATAGCAGATTTTTTGAAAAAAAATCCTCTAGCATTACTGCTTCAGTATTTACACTAACTTACGTGGATTTACAATGTGTAAGGAAAAACTGTTTTGCTCTTGTTCTAGAAGTCAGGCAAAATTATTTGCATTAAAGTTATAGAGAACTATGTTTAAAAACTTTAATGCAGACTCCAGACACAAAAATTGGCATAAAAGTTGTGGCTGCTCCTATGGAGCCAGAAAAGACCTATTTGCCTTTGAAATTTCTACACTATGTGTTTTCTACTACCCTTACTTCTGCATTTCTGCCTCCCACACAGCAGTCCTGTGTGTGAACTCCTCCAATACAACATGTGAGGCGTGGAGCTCATCAGTGAAACATCCTGCCTCCATTCTGCAAAACACTTGAAAAGAGTCTTTGGAGCTTTGCTTTATTTGAGCATAGATATCTTGCAGATGTTTAATTTAAAGCTCATGTGTAGTCCCACTGAAGTAAATGGGATTACTGAAGTACTTAAAGTAATTCCCTGCTGAATCAGGCTTTTAAGAGTAAGAATAAATGTGCCTAATTTTTATTCATGCATCAGATATCTATAGACTAATAGTTTAAACTCAGCAGTTTTTATCTGGTTAATATTAAATGTCTGGAGTGTATCTTCACCTGCTGCATCTACCATCCCTATAGCAAGGACCTTTTTAAATATAACCCTGCAGCACAGCTTTTGCATACATACTGGGCCATCAGGCACTCATGTTTTGCATGCACAGTGTCATCAGACCTAGTGCTGTGATGATTTTTTTGTAAATAATAAATAAATTGCACCTGGCACTTGTATTTTTTGAGTGTTACATGCATGAAAGATTTCAGAAAAGAATTCTTGTAATGAAGATTAAAAAAGTAGTGGAAGTAATTCCATTTACTTAGGACAAAAGAGAAACTCACTCATATACCTGTAACTGCTTACTTCCTGCATCTATGGAGTTGTAGAATAATTTTTAACTTAATTCTGGGAAGAAGGAAAGGAAACAAAATTTGTGGATCTAAGATATTTAACACATACATGCTAAAGGTCGAATATGAGCATTACTTACACTGTGGCCAGAAGCAAATATGATGTAGCTTGAACTAAAGTTGAGACTTCTCAACGCAAAATCTGTCAACAGAAAAAGAAAACTCAACCAAAAAACAACTAATAAATATACAACCTCATAAGCAATGAGACACCTGTGGCTCCTTACATCATCAAGACCTGGCTAAGTGAAGCTGAGAGTACTCTGTGAAGCACTTCTATTCTCACATCTATTAAAATGTATCCCCTGCTGAAAATATAATAACAGAAGGCTGGCAGGGATGAATTTATCTTGCCATCAAGCATCAGTTCATTTAAATTGATTACCTCATTTAAAAGAGTACACCTGGAAATATCAACCACATGCAAAATTACCAGTGATTTTAGCACCATTTGCAGGTCACTAAAAAAGGAATCACTAACACACATGTGATAACAAAAGAAAAATAATATGATTCCTTCCTGAAATTTTCACTGTTTATCTTTGACCAAACTGATTTTGTTGGTTCAACTAATCTAGTATTAAAACCTGGTAAATTTAAGTCAAGGGAGTAAAACAAAGGACTAATAGGCAGATGCCTATTTGATTTTTGCAATGGTACAACGTCTTTTACTGTACAGATGGAAGAACTTAAGGCAGCCCCCATTAGCTATAGGTTTGGGACACCTTAAGAGACAGCACATCAACAGCTTTAGGGATTTTTAGGGATAATCACTAAGTAACTGTACAGTAACAATCAGGGGGGCAATTACCCAAGTCTCTACAAGAGCAAACCCAGCTATTCACCAATACCAAGCCAAAAGTGATACCCAGTTTGGCAAAGGACTTAACACAACCATGAGTATTGTCCAGGCCATCGGGCAGGGGGACACAGCTGGTGCTTCAAAGAAAAAACTCAGATGCACAGAGGAGCTGGGTCAATCTCCCATTCCCTCACCAGAGCCACCTCTTCCACTGCTGAGCCACAGCAGCACTGTCTGGATTTGCTAACCCATTTCCACATCCCACTTCTGCTCCACTCCGTGCTGGTAGTGTTCCAGCTGTGCACAGGGCACAAAAGTGTTGTCCAAGGCAATTCTGACTTTACACCTCATTTCTGCACACAGAAACAAAGTGCAAAGCAACAGTAGGCCCATAACAGACACACCCAATGCTCAGCAGCTCCAGCTCAATCCTGACAACTTCAAAAAAGCCTGCTCATATAACAACATGCAGTTATGAGCAGGCAACGTCAATGACTAGTTAATTGTACACCAGTATCAGCTATTATACATGCTGACTTCCAACAGGTAGTTCCCCATAACCATATAAAGTGTTTCAATCTTCTGTAATTCTGTTCAAACATGACAGGGCTTTATCTTCTGTCGGAAGAAAGGAAACAGGAAAAAAAATAATAGAATAAAAATAGCAAACTCCTCAAAACACATGTGTTGTCAACACTATTGTTTCCAATCTTTTTCTTGAGGAAGAAATGCAAGACATGTACGGCATAAACCCCAGTAAGCTCGAGCAATACTCAGAATACTGCACTGTATCTTCTTCAGCAATCCCACCCACTGCAACATTTTCAGACTTTCCCTCCATTCTCAATAAATAAAAGCTTTCCAAAAATACTATAATTCAGTGAAGGTCTCAGTCCTTAACTTCAGCACACTTCATAGCTTTGTCCAATGATACATGAAATACTGCAGGTCTGTTCTACAGAAACATCTTTTGTCTGGTTTTCTACACTCCAAAGCTATGGAACAAAATTTTCTGGGCTCCAAGGGGCATTGAAAGCTTCTCCATCTTCTCATGATAAGTCTTTGCACAAAGACTTTGACTGTGTCTCTTTCTCTGTGTATGTATGTGTCCAAATGTGTACACTGTCTTCTACCTCCACATGTACAAGCAGATCTAGAAATCCTCTTACTGGCACAGAAAGAAGGCTTTGAAGCACACACTTTTTATGATGACAGGAGACAACAGGATCAGTTTTGGTACTCAACTCTCTCGTAGAAAGAGCAGAAATACTTTGGCACTAAACGGTGTAAACGTGGCATAAAAATGTACACAGAAGAGTGTGTTGTGAAGCACAGGGTTAGAAAATTTATTCAAGTTACATGGTATGTTTAGTATGTGCAATACTTTAATTTCATTTAGGTTTAAGTCAAAACTGCTTACATTTGAGCTGAATTTGGCAGATTTCTGAAGCTTAACTGCTTCAATTTCTAATGTTTTGAATTCAAGTCTTCCACTTGAAATTATATTTCTGCTTGTATTCATCTCTACTAACATAGCCATTATTATTTCTCCACTTTTCCAAATAATCGGTGTCCAGATAGTACAACGACTCATGATTAACAAACATAATTCATGCTTCTAACAAAATTCCCATTGAAGACGAACGTTTTCTCTCATATCTTTTTTTTTTTTCCCGGTGTGGTCTGTAACTGTGAAAGAACAAAAAGCTAGGACACCGTGACAGCAGCTTTCAATCCATTCCCTGTTATTCTCTCAGCAGTTTCTACGCCTACATGTTTCTCCCGTCATTTGCCCTTACAATTTTTATCTGATTATCAAAAAATATCTGGCAAAGAAGTACTTGGCAGGATTTAGAGCTGTTCAGTAGCCTGATGACCGCGGAGCTGATGGCATAATGAGAGGCTCCTAATGAAGTTCCCAGCAGTGCTGTCCCTGAAAAGCCTCAACACCACTCACGTTCTTTTTGCCCCGTATTTCTCCACCCGCGGGACTTGGTGGGCTCCACACATCATGTGGAAAAGGGGCCAAAAGGCAACTCGGCTGAGCTCTTCATGCACAATTTCGGCTTAAACCTCGTCTTCTAGCTCAGGGCAAGTAAGAAATTTTAAAAAAAATTAAAACCCCCGAAACAAAACCAAAACTAAGAACCACAAGTAGCACTCTTTGCCTACTTGTTGCAGGCGCTAGCAGGTGCAGCAGCACCCGGCTGGGGACCCGAGGGGCGGGCGGGGCAGGGCAGGGCCGGGCAGGGCGCGGAGCCAGCACCGACCCCGGCACGGCGGGTCCCCGGCCCGGCTTGCGCGCTCCCGGCTGGCCCCGCCCCGGGCCGCGCGCGCCCCCGACCAGCGGGGGCACCTTTTCCCGGTCAGAGGGCACACGGAGCCCCGCCGGCAGCGAGCGGGCCGCGGCGCTGCCCCCGGGGGACGAGCCCGCCCCGGCGCGGCGGCCGCGGGCGCAGCCCGGCCCGGCCCAGGGGCGCGCACCTGCCCCGCGGCAGCGGCGCGGCCGCACCGGGGGCGGGCCCGGGCGGGGCGCGGGGGCGGGCGGGGAGGAGCGGGGGGCGGGCGCCGCTCGCCGCCGCGGGGCTGCGGCTGGGCTGGGCGCGGGCGGCCGGCCGGCGGAGCGCTCGCAGTCGCGGGGAGCGCCGGGGCTGTCGTCGGGCGGCGGGCGGGAAGGGAAGGGAAGGCAAGGCGAGGCAGGCGGAGCAGGGAAGGGAGCGGAAGGCGGGCGGGAGGCGGCGGCGGCGCCGCGCTCGCCCCGCTGCCCTGGATGACGGGCGGCCGGTTCGACTTCGACGATGGCGGCACCTACTGCGGCGGCTGGGAGGACGGGAAAGCCCACGGGCACGGCATTTGCACCGGGCCCAAGGGGCAGGGCGAGTATGCCGGCTCGTGGTCGCACGGCTTCGAGGTGGCGGGCGGCTACACCTGGCCCAGCGGCAACACCTACCTGGGCTACTGGGCGCAGGGCAAGCGCCACGGGCTGGGCGTGGAGACGAAGGGCAGGTGGATGTACCGCGGCGAGTGGTCCCACGGCTTCAAGGGGCGCTACGGGGTGCGGCAGAGCCTCAGCACGCCGGCCCGCTACGAGGGCACCTGGAGCAACGGGCTGCAGGACGGATACGGCGTGGAGACCTACGGGGACGGAGGTGGGCGCCGGCGGGGGGCGCCCCGCGCGCGGCGGCGCCGGGGGCGGGCGGGAGCGGGGTGGGGGGCGCGCCTGCGTGGGCGCGCCGCGGGCAGAGCCCCTCCTTCGGCCCCGCGCCCTCGGCCATCGCCGCCCTCGACCGGGGTCGCTTCTCCTTCCCCCGCCCGCCGCCCAGCGCCTTTCCCGGCGCCGCTCGCTCCGCGCCCCCGAGGCCCCGCTGGCGGCCGCGGAGCGCCACAGGTGCCTGGCGCCCGCCCCGCCCCGCTCTGTGAGGAGCCGCCTGGCCCCGGCTCCGCTCCCAGCGCGCTGAGCTGTCCGGGCTCAGCGCTTTCTCCCGGCCAGCTGGTAGAAATCCGCATTACGGCCGCCTGCAGACGGCTTTCCTTTCCCCCCCCGAGGCGGCTCATGGGCTCCGTGCCCGAGGCTCGGGGAGCGAGCGAGCCGGCGAGCCCCGGCACCGCGTTCGTGCGGGAACGGCAAGAACTTGCTGAAACAGAGCCCGTGTGCCGCGCTGGTGTGCGGGCAGGGGCGGCTTTGTGCGCTCGATGCGCTCGGCTTGTAAACAGGAGGCTGGAGCTAATGGAGTGGGGACGCGGCTTGCGTAAAATCAATGAAACTCGGGTCCGCCCTCGTGTAATAACTCTGTTTTTTACCAAAACACGAGATAGTTTCAAGCGTCCTGGTCCGAGCAGGTGCGCGGTGCGGTCGCACAGACTTGCCAGGACAAACCCCTCGTCCCCGGGCTGAGCTGGCGGGGGCGTGCGGCGATCCGCCCGCCGCTGGTCGGAGCGGTCACTAAGTCAGGGTTCAGTGAGGTCACTGAGGACTGGAGCTGATTTGAGTGCTCACTTACAGTTCTTGTACCTCTCTCACTTCATGCTCTGCACGATAAATAAGCCAGATACCCTTTAATTCAGCCTTTGCTGCTGTAATGTCATTGGTCTCGGTGGAAGTGCCACCTGCAACTTCGCAGAATTGCTCTTCAGCTAGGAACGGGGGAGCAGGTTTGTTTGTTCTTTTGTAACAGGAGTCTCAGTTTTAGGACTAGAGAGTTGCTGGGATTTTTTTACAGAAATGTTGATTTCTTCAGCGTTCAGCAACGTGTTCAGTTAATCAGCAAGCAATAGAATTTACCAAAATCAGATACTTCTTCCCGTGATGTGACTAAAGGACTCAGCTCTCAACTGATACTTCTGCTGGTTTCTTCAAGAAATTTTGTCTGATCGTGTCAGGTCAAACTTTCAGGAGAATGGGTATTTTTGCATTGAGCAGAAGATGAGGTGTTTGCAGTTGGGCTCCTATTTTTTCTTTTCTGAAATACAAGATGTAGCAAGCTGGTAAGATTCAGTTCCTTCAGATCATGAAATGCACAGTGGGTTTTGTACCTTTCTGTCTCCTTGATTAGAGATAATTTGTAGCTGTCCAAAAGTTGTTTCATGGTGTGGAAAGTTCTGATATTCAAAGACAGCTATGTTTGTGGGTTTAAAAACAAAACAAAAAAAGACCAAAATCAAAGTATGAAATAGATCAGAATTTCAATTTCACTTTAATCACACATTACAGGCTTCAATTTTATGTTTTTTTTCCCCTAAATTCAAGCAGTGGCTTTGTGGTTTTTTTACTCTCCCTCCCCTCTGGAAAAGTAATTTGCCATTCCAGTAAATCTTTTAGAAATTATTTTCTCGATATAAAGTTGTTTTTATCCTTTTTTGCTTTAGGCTTCTTGTTGCTTTTAAAAAAATCTTAATATAGTACTGGTTATTTGAGATAAGTTATCTCAATATCTAGATTTGGAACAACATATGAAGGATGCAGTTCACACTGTTAGCTGACATCTGTTGTCATGACTCCAGTCTTTTGCATGTTGCAGTTCATAGGAACAGAGGCTGTGAAGTCCCATTGATTTTAATGAAAGTACTCATGAATGAAGCAGAGGAGTACGTCATAGATGTTTGCAGATGTGTTTTTGTTGTCGTGCTCTGGGAACAATAGATGTATTTGCACATCAGAACAACATCTGAAATGGGTTTATAAGGAAACCAGATTTACACATGTATCTTTAACATAATTTAAAACAGTTGCACAAAAGCTCTCTCTTCATGAATACTGAGGAGTACCAGTGTAGAGAAATAATACTAGACTATGCCAATTGCCAGTTTATTTTCAAACTCACTATAATCCAGGCCTGTTTGCTGCTAGCTTTTTGGGTGGTTTTTTTGTAGTATATCTCCAGTACGTTGCTTTAAATTGTACTGATGGTATTATGAGATATCATTGCAGGAGGGAAAAGGAAAATAAGCATTGACAGTGTTCCTCAGTTTTTGCACACAACACTTTTCATGACATGACTAATATATGTCATGCTGTGTTTAGATGCTTAAAATTGTCACTCAGTCAAATCTCAGAGGAAAACACTGTGAATTATAAACCATGATACTTCATTCATTGCATGTGATTACAGTGGGCCTTCAGGTGGCCCATCAGTCTGTCCCCTGCAGCAGTTTGGATTTTTGTGCCTCCTTTAAACTCCATAGGTTTTGCTATTCTATGTGAAGATGCAAAATCTACCGGAGGGGAGACTGTGCCTTAATTTGAAACTTCAGTATGTCTAAATTGGTTATTTATGGTCCTTCTAAAACCAGCAGAAACCAATTGCATGTTGTCATTCCACAGAGGGAGATTGGGGTAAAAGCGCCCTGTGCAGAGGTCACGTACGTTCATTGATTTCTGAGAGGTCTTCTTTCTAGGTCTGCGCTTATTTAACTTATTTGAGTCAGAAAAGCATGCAAAAATCTTGATGTAACAACAGATCTTCTAAACCACAGAATATTTAAGTAAAGGGTAAGAGCAAGTGGGGTAGTTAAATGGATACTTGGCCTCTGAGGTTTTTTTTTTCACAGTGTAGTTTTAAATTTTAGCTGCAAGTGGGCAATGACATTTACAGCTGTAAGATGTACCAAGGGTGTTTTAGGAGGGATGGCACACTGTAACTAGGGAAACAGATTATGAAATTATATCTTACAGCAACTTGCCAACAAAAAGAAAAGGAAAAAATATACTTTCTAATAGCTCTCAGGCTCAAAATATGAACACCTTTTAAAGAGAACCAGTTACACACCAGATGGATGGTCAGTAGTTGTGGTTGAATGTTTTTTCTGTTACAAAGGATAGCAAAATTAATTAGTGCTAAACAATGTTACTGTTTTATGGTCAAATATAATTTTAAGTTATGTTGATAATTACAGTGTTAATGAAAATTTTAATAATTTACCTTTCAAGCAACTTCTTTGAACAGTCAACTATGGTATAAGGTCAAACAGAATGTGGTGTGTTCATTGATATATTGTTCATATTTATCTATCTAGAGAGATGGGTAAATACTGCATATGTTTTCATCTTCATATATGGGAAAAGCTTTCTCATCATGCCTTACATCATACACTGTTGTATTTAATTATGTTGCAATGCTTTGTCTTGCTTATTTAAAGATTTCTAAAATGTATTGAATAAGGTGGTAGTCAGTCAAATTACTGTACCAATTACTGTTCTTGTACCTACATGCTGGACACTGCGCTCCATATGTCATTAAAATATTTTTCCTTTAAAATGAGGAAATGAGTTGGCTTTTTAGCGTTAGTATCAGAAGCTTTTCCATTGATGGATTTGTAATGATAGAAGTGATAATAGTTACCTGCTACACTGCATAAAATTCAACCTAAATATCTCATACTTTTTACAGATAAAATGAGTATGAATCTTCATCTTTTTTACTATTTTCTCTTTAGAAGAAGCTGGCATTGATTTTTATTTCCCCAATAGAAAGGAAAATTGGACTAGTGGATAGTAGCACATTAATTGTTCTTGTTTTAATGCCCTTACAGGCAGCAGCAACCACTTCCCTTCTTTCTACAGTAGTGAAAAATACAAGTCCTAAATTAATTAACTATTTTTGAGTTTTCCATTAAACATTTGTTTATTAACTAAAATATCAGTAAGAAAAAAAGGCTGACCTTTTATACTTTTTTAAAATTCTGTACTGAAATAAGTTATTGTGTTTGCAATCTGACATTGTAAGCAGCATTATTTCAAAATTAAATTAACTAGCAGAACACTAAAGGAGTTATAATATGTACCAGTAAGTGTATGTAGCCAGATTCTTAGTTCCTGCATATCATCACATATCCCAGAAATAAATAGGGACAAAATGAAGTAATTTCTACTCATAAAATACCAATGTATTTCTGGGAATTTTCTATTTAATAAAATTTAAAAAAATGTAATATGTGACTGCATATTTGCAATATTTACAGAACATCTCATACCAGTGCTTTTTGCTCATGTTTCTATTTGTTCTTCCCCATATGCTGAGTTTTTTAAAATAATCATGTTCCTAGATTCAGCACCCTTGCAACCAGTACAGCAGTAGGTATCCAGGATACAGAGAATGAGAAAGAAACCAAGAAAGTTGTTTGTTTGTGCCAGCAGCCATCTGTTAAAACAAAACCTTCTACTTGGTAGAATTTTCTACCAACACAAAACAGTTACGTTTTAGAATCTCTCTAATATTATATAATAAAGAGAACAGACTTGGCAGATTTAATTGTTTGTTAACATTGAAATATAAGTTAGCAGAAGAGGTAAAGAGTAAGGCAGTACTTGATAGATGGTGGACAAGTACACAACCAAAACAGTATGTATTTTTGGAAGAGATTAAATCTCAAAGCAAATGAATCTTGGAGCTACATCTTCAATTGCAGATACTTCACAAATATTTTCACAAAAATTTTATCAATCACTGAATTAGACATTCGATATTTAGTTCTCAGAATAGTTAATTGGTGTTCCAATTGAAGTAAATCAAAATTTAAAAAAAATATTAAAAATTGCTTGTTCATCCTTCTGTAAAAATATTCAAAATAGCTTTAAAAAAATCAAAAAAATGGCACTAGATGAGTGAATGACTTCATTTTGAGGAGTGAAATTAGATCAGAAAACAAGTTGTCTTCTATTTGCTAGTTATGGCATTCATGCCACCTTCCTTTGGAGCCCCTGGTAAAAACTGCCTTCAGAGAGCAGACACTGGCAAGCCTTTTGAGAATACAAGAAAAAAAAATTGCTGTAGTAATCTGATTAAGGTGGGGTTTGGCTCCAGTGCAGCTTTGCGTGGACATCCATGGCTTTTCATATCATATATCATACTCCCTCCTTACCTGTTAAAATTTTTTACAAGAGTAATTATGATTTAATATTTGCTAGAATGTTGTGCAATATTGTGTTACTGTTTTGCCTTTCTTACATACTGCAGAACAAATAAAATGCAAAAAATGGGCTAAAGAATTCATGCTTTTGATCCCTGTCACAACATAATGCAGAATGCAGTGCTTGTTTATGTACTGGGGATACCAGAAAGTGTTGGTGTGAAGAGTTTGTAAAGAGAAAGGAATCCTAAGGTTTTGTTCTTTCATTCAAATCCACACATAAATTTTAAAAGTTTTAATTTTACAATAGAAGTTTATGACAGTGGATCCAAAAGCCCATCTGAAGACAATCTGGTGCATTGTCAAATAGCTCCTGACAATGAGATGTCTGTAGTCACCTTAAGCCCACAATAACAGAATTATTATTTCTCCTACTTGCTCTTTCTGTGAGCAGCTGGGCACAAGAGCTCTAAGTGTCCTGCTTTCTTCCTTCTCTCCAGCCCTCTCTGCCTCCTCAGCTGACTACGTATTATGTGTCTCTGTTTCTGCTGGCCACCTTCCTATCAGTCCACCTTAAAAAAATATTTCTGCTTTAGAAATTTCTCTCAGATTTTTTTTACCCCGACCAGATCCATTTAAAAATGCTTATGATTATAGTTACTGTGTCCTAGTTGCCAAAATAAATCAGCTGTGAAAGTGAAGGATTTGCTAAGCAGAAAAATAATTTATAAAAAAAACAAGTAAGAAAAGTAGTTTATCTGTCTGTGTCATGTGCTTCTCTTCTTACCAAAATCAGAGTTGACAATGTAGTGTTGGCTGTGGCATTTTGGGTGGAGAGGGCTAGGTCTTCTACAGCTTCCTAAATTTAACTTGTTATTACTTTGGAAGGTACCTACCAGGGGCAGTGGACAGGAGGGATGAGACATGGATATGGTGTACGTCAGAGCGTTCCCTATGGCATGGCCACTGTGATCCGCTCACCTCTCCGAACATCTCTGGCGTCGCTTCGCAGCGAGCAGAGCAATGGCACTGTTCTGCACGACGTCACTGCAGACAGCCCGGCTGGAACAAGAGGAGGGTTTGTGCTCAATTTCCACAGCGATCCAGAGGCCATGGGCATTAAGAAAAAGGGAGGCTTGTTCAGAAGAGGATCCCTTCTTGGTAGTATAAAACTTAGGAAATCAGAATCTAGGTCATCGATATCTAGCAAACGGAGCTCTGTCAGGAGCGATGCTGCTATGAGCAGAATCAGTTCTAGTGACGCCAACTCTACGATTAGTTTTGGAGATGGTGACTGTGATTATAGCCCTCTGGAAGACCACGTTGATGCTACCACTACAGAAGCCTACATGGGTGAATGGAAGAATGACAAGCGCAGCGGTTTTGGTATCAGTGAGCGTTCAAATGGTATGAAATATGAAGGAGAGTGGCTGAATAACAGGAGGCATGGATATGGATGTACCATGTTTCCAGATGGCACCAAAGAAGAGGGAAAGTACAAAAATAACATTTTGGTCCGTGGAATAAGAAAGCAACTTATACCAATACGAAACACAAAAACTAGAGAAAAGGTGGATAGAGCAATAGAGGGTGCACAGCGAGCAGCTGCCATGGCAAGAACCAAAGTGGAAATTGCAACCTCAAGGTAAGTTATGAAATAGAAGGTTGTAAACCTTTGTGCTAGTGAGCACTTGCTTTTAGTTTCATGTATGTAGCTCCATTGACTTTAGTGGTATTACGCATGTGAAACTTAGAACTTCAGCTCATTTGAGTAAAGAGTTTGTTTGTTCAAGAGTGTGCTGTAAAAATACTTTTCCATTCGTGGTAGATTTCTGCTTTCTCTCAAGAGCTGCTGCATTATGCCTTTAAACCTGTTCATAAAGTCAAACTGGTGAGGAAAGAAGTGAATGATTTGGGGGATATGAGGTAAAGTTTGAATATTTTCCCATAAGCATGCTCCAGTTATGCTTATTGTATTGCTGATTTTTTTTGGCAGCATCTGAAACTCACTGAAGTTGCCCACTTGACAACAGGCATCTTAGGATGCATCTCTTTTTCTGAGAAACTGTGGTATGAACAGCAGGAGAATAATGATTGAGGATGTTGTGCTTAGAGGCTGTTGATTCAGTTGCTAGGGTAGTATCTGTCAAAATAGTTCTGTATGAGGGCTCTTCCATTTTGGAGCATGCTTCTCCTCAACTCGTCTGGTCAAATGACCACCACATCAAATAGTGGTGGTCAGTTTCTCCCTGTGCATCTGCCAAGTTTTTGAGCTGGGAGAAGTGTATGGGTATTGGTATTGGAGAAGAGTGTCATTTTCACTCTGAATTCCTAGCCACACCAAGCAAAATTGCTTGAAATGGAATTGTTACAAATTGAATCAGTATAGACACTTTTAATTGGTTATGTTGTTAAGTTTGAGAGCTCTTTAAAGAGATATTTAATTTTTATTGCCTTCCAGGATGTTTTTGTGTTGGTTTCTCTATTGATGGCTTTAATTTGTTTCCTCAGGCAGACTTTTCTTGAAATATGCTTTGAATAAAAAAAAACCAGTCCAAAATGTGCATGAAAGAAAATCTTCATGCTATTTTAGAAAGAGGATGTCACATTACTCTTAGAGCTGAACAACTGATTCCTAATTTAGTGTGGTCACTAGTGGGTCTCAAGTGACTACCCCTTTCCTGACAGCCATAGGAAAAGAAATACAGAAAATACCAAAAACTGCATAAGTGAGAGAGTTTGAATATATAAAATGCTCATAGCAAGAAGTAGCTGAGACACTAAGATGAAGAATGTAGCATACTGTTAAAGGACCTTTCTGAGAACTGGTCACTAAACTAAAGGGCAGCATATACTCAGTTACTTCTATAAATACATGTAAGGCATTATATGACAGCATACCTTATTAGTAAAGCAGATCAGGAATACCTTACTTTAAGAAAGTACTGGATCCCGTTCATGTTCTGTCAGTACATAGTAAGTCCTAGATTTAAAAAAAAATGGTGTGGTGGGATGTATGGAAAGGGGTGATCGCCACTTTGAGTCCATATAAAGTCTGAGAGCATTACATTCCAAGGCACAGTGTATGCACTTCCTCTTCAAGAAGTGTCTCTGAAGTGTTTTGTTTGCTTTTCCTTCCCTTTGATTTTTAGTTGGAGGACAGAGTTCAAATTGCTTCTTTTGGAACAATTCATCAAAACAATGTTTATTTCTTGAAAATACGTTTTTGAAAGTGCAGCAGAAGGACTCTGTTGTAGTGCAGCTGTGGCCAGGGGCAATCTCTCCCTTTGGTTTCTCAGCTAAAAATCTCTCTGAAACACTCCCATGACTACCAGGATAGAGAGCAAGATCACAGATTCAGATTTTCTCTTGTTTTGGTAGCCACTACACCAACTGTACTGGCACTGATTCAAAGGCCAAGAGACCTGACACCAAGCTGGGAAACATCAGGCATGAAGAAAATACTAACCTCACTTCTGAGAGCTTGTTGGAGTATCAGCCAGTAGGAGCAAGGCCATGGGCACTGGTGGGCTAAGGAGCTGTCATACTGGCAGGATCAGTAGCCAGATCATCTGGAATATATTCTAGAGCAACACTGAGGAAAAAAACCTTATATTTCAAATAGTACTTAAAATCTAGGCTGACCAGATTGGTATGGTTTCAAGATGAAGGTACTTCTGTCTCACTGAAACCTGACAACCTGTATTGTTTTGTGGCTGTAGTTTTTACCAAACTGATATATTAATAATATAGTAATTTTTTGGACAGTAGCATTCTTGCTTGTCTTCCTAGATGAATATGAGGATGGTGGTCTTTTCTGTTTCCCGACAATTAGTACTGCACAACAAAGTCTAGAAGTGCCTTCTATCATTTCTAATGTGTAATACAAAGGTGGTTCTGCCCATATGGCATAAACTCACTGCAGAGTGGCCTTCTGTGTTTCAGACTGGACAGATATCACCAGCACTGTGTGCTTGCTGTAGATTTCCATTCCATTAGTTGAAGAACTCACTAGATAGACCTTTCCTCACCCCAAAAACCACCAAACCAAAGAGCTAGAAATTCTTGCTCTCATCCAGATGCCTTCATTTTCAATGGAGTGGTATGCTATTCTTCCTGCATTGTTTATTCCCAAAATGTTTGTTCAGCCAAATGGAAACAGACCATAGTCCTCTTCATAGCTCCCTGCTGGTCATGACAGGTTTGGCTGGTAGTTTGACCTGTGACAGATGTCCACACAATCTTCTATGAGACCAACCACTGTTTTTTCTTTATATTCCTGATGTCTTTTTATGTCTAGAAGTCCTCTTTAGTAATCTGTGTAATCTTGCTTTGTCTAAAGTGGCAGTTTTGTACACACAACAAAATATAAAAGTTGGGATAGGTAGTGCATCACTGAACCTGAATTTACACTGACTCTCCTGACAGCTTTTGGGTTTTTGGGGCATTTGTACTGAGGTGTTGTAAAAATGGCAGCAGCATTTCTCAAAAGATAGCAGATTGCAACATTGTGTGATGTGTAAAAAGCTGCTGTATCAGGGAAATAATTACTAGCTTCTGCTACACAGATGTGTACTCAAAACAGTTTAGAAATTAGCAATTAATAAAAATTCTTTTAAAATTATAGTGCAGCTTAATAGATTTGGTTGTGTATTAGAGTTTTACTAGCTGTATTTAAAGAAAAATATTTTGGCATAAATATAAAAATCCCGGATTTTGAGAAACTTCAAAAGTATGTTCAATACTTTCCCCTTTTCAAAACTTTATAAGGTGTCTTTTTAAAAATATCATTATTCTGGGGAGTAATTAATTCAAATTAATCTTTAACACATTGTGCTAAAAGCAGTCAAGTTTATATGCCTTATTTGGGGTCCATCTGTCTAAAACGAGAAGCTGCTTTCCAGAAATGTTTGATTCTTTTCTATGCATGTAAAGTGCTCTAAATGCTGGAAGATGTACATTTGGAAGAGCCTTTTGGAAGATTTTAAAAAGCCCCAAGTGTTGACTCAGTCAAGAGTCAGTGGAAACTCATTTTGAGGATAGCACTGTAGGGATTTTGAATTTCCTTTTCATCACTGTCATATGTATCATTCAAAGGAGATACCCCTGTGCAGTTCAATATAAACTGGAATTACATTAGAGCACTTCTATCCTAGTATGAAAACTACTCAAGTTCTCGTTATACTGTATTACATTAACTTTGCCTTCATCAATACTTAGGTACAGTATAAAACAGTAATGTTTCTGGATTTCATTTTTAGAGCTTGAACATAAACTTACCTTATAATAATCAGTGTCACTAAGTGATTTTAAAACACATCAGTCCTATAAGTAATCATGAAGCAGTGGAAGCAGAAGGAATTACGTTTCTTTACTAACAACACTTCATGTTCCATATTCTTTCAGAAAATGCAATTGTATGCTTTCAGAATTGAGTGTTCAGAGCCAGGCCTTTTTCTTCTTTTTCTCCCTTCAAATATTTTCTAGCTAATTCTCCCCTTAAAAGGTCTTCTCCTTTAAGAGTCGACTCTCTGAGGAAAAACAAACTTTGCAAGGACACAGAGGGACACGATAAAAATACAGTAAGGGTGAGAAATATGAACCAAAAAATAGTGTATGAAGGAAAAGGGAGAAAGAAATCAAAAAAGGAAAATATCTTGTTGTTGATACTTTCCTTACATTTCATTGATCTTTCAGATTGTAAAACAAGCAGATTAAAGAATTTAAACTTTTCTATTCTCTTTTTCATAGAAGCTAAATACTTTTAATTACTTTAAAGATTTGGAGAGTTTTAAGTGAAGTGCATGTACTGTCATAATATACCATGAGAGCTTGTGACCACCTTAAAAGCAATATTGTAATGGGCTTTCATTACAGGAGCACCTGAGATTTGGTGAAGCATAATGGTTCCTTTGTGTTAGGCAGTGCACAAACAAATTATGCTGTCTGGAGACCTTGCAGTCTGGGAAAATAGCAGTGCCCAACAGATGAAAAGAAGCTGGCAAAAGACTGGATCGGAGAACAAGATAACAGTAAAATCAATATCTTGCTACTAATAATATGGAGCAGTTCCTCCTTGTTAATTAGCTGTCTGTGCTCAGACAGCAGTGACTAGCAAGCCTCTAGTCAGGAAGACCTTTTAAGTGGAGCACTGAAGGGGGATTAACTGGCATCTTCTGCAGTGATTTCTTTTTCAGAGCAGCTTTTTTAGACAGTGCAGTTTTATTTTTAACATGTTTGTGTCCAAGTCCACAGATGCTAGAGCTAAATTTCAGCTTTGTTTTTAATAGAAACTACTGAAACTCTACTCTGGTTGTGATCCTATCTCAAAAGCAGGCTGCCTTGTTCTGCATGGCTCTGAAGGAGTCTTGAGTTGTTAGAAGTGGATGCAGGAGGAAAGTGGAAGCAGGATTTGGACTTGGTAGTGGAGATCCAGAAAAACAATTTTGTCTGGGAGTGAGCCCACCTTCACAACATGGACTTTCTTGGGTCCCTGCTCTCCCTTGCACTCATCATGGTCTGGAGCCAGTAGCTGACTTACGTAATATTCAGTGCTGAGGATGAGAATTCCAGTTTACCCTACGTCCTGATGCTGCCCCAGCCTGGGCTTAGCATTGGCTTCAAGCTGCTGGGCAGCACCTCTAGCTCAGTTGTCCACCCCAGAGCACCCATGTCCACAGTGCAGCAGTTACTTAAGAACCCACTGCTTGTATTTTTCATAACCTTGATTCAGAGTAAGCTTTGGTATGCTGTTCTGCATGGTGGGGTCATACGAAGCAGGTGGAAGTCTCAGGAAGCAGTGTAAGATGTTTTATTAGGCTTATTGTTGCATTAATAGGTTGACTGTTGCATTCATTGCCTTGTGTGAGCAGTGTGCTCAGCTTGACCTGAACAAACTGTGATTTCTAGGGAGAGCTGAAATTACATGCATGTGATAGTACAGTTTGTGTCCACACTAGAAGGCAGCTGCCAATCATTCCAAACAGCCCTGAATTATTTGTGCCACACACAGCTTTCCATGATGGATTTAGCTGGCTCTACCACTCTCACTTTACTCAAGAAACTAAACTGGACACTTGCAAGCCTGGTGCCTCACACGCCTTGGAGATGCTTTGCTTATTATAGCTGAAATATGAACATTGTGTTTAGGAATGGGATCCAACAAATACCAAAAGTATTTATATAAGACTGCTTGCTTCAGTACAAAAAGCTGCCCAAGGTTCAAAACAAAATCACTTTTAATCATTTTGCTACATAGTTTGTTTGAAGATAACAAATTAAATGCTGTGGTAAAACTTAAAATAGCTACAATAGTTGTCATTTTAAAGTTGATTCTGTATTCTTTGTAGAAAACTGTATGTTCTTTGAATCCTGTGGGAGTTATAACATGAACTTCTTTGGGGCACATATTCCCTCAGATTTCACAAGCAACTCGTTGGTAAAAGAATATAATCTTGGTTTATTCCTCAGTTATCTGCCTGGGAATTAGTCATACACCTGTTTGAAATATGCAAATCGTTATAAACATCACTGCAAAGATTTTTTTACTTTCTTGTGCACCAAGATTATGTGGCAGAAAATATTCAGAATTAGTCCTGTACCACCCATCAGCTTGAAATTTTAAAAACCTCAAGTATTTAATTTTTTATCAAATTACTTATAGCCAAATATACCTACCTACAACCATAAGCTTGATAGGGATTTTGTTTTTTTAAAAGCAGTTCTGGTGTGTATCCAGTCTTACCTTGTGTTTGTATTAGACACAAATTGTTACTTGAGAGTTGCTTTTCTAAATAGTTTAAAATCAGGAGATTGCTGGTACAAGATGGGAAATATTCAGTGCTTTCAGAACATAAATGGAACAGCGCTGCACGACTGCTTTTAAAATAACCTTCTAAGAAAGCCTTTTTCTACTGCACAAACCTCCTAGAAATATTTCTTTATTCAGATGATAAGGATTTTTTTCCCATTTCCAGAATACTTAATTCAGAAGTGGAGAGGATTTTGCAGTAGTAGCCCAGCAGATGTGTGTGACAACATTAAGGCTTTTTTTTAAATGATACTGGGATACATGAAGGGACTAATAATTTTTGTACCCACAGAAGATGAGCTGTTATGCATATTCTCCCCTTAGATTTTACACAGCATGTCAGTTTTGATCCCTATTACAACAATTGTTCAAAAGCTAAACTGCAAATAGCATCTATCTCTACTGACTTGCAGGAGAGTTTCTGTGATAGAAATAAATACCATTTAAAAAATAAAATCTGCATTGTTTATACTGGTTAGTCATGTATGAACTGTAGAGTTAAGTAATTAAATTTATGTTATTGGTTGCTATAAAAATGCTCTCAAAACCAAAAAAGTATTTTGTATTTCTGCTAAACCTAGTACAACTGCATACATATGTCTAGTAGTCCTAGTTGGAGCTTGAGTAATTTACTTGATATTTTGCTCAAAGACTAAATCAATTCATATGGAACATTTCCAGCTTATTTCTTCAAAGAGATAAGAAAACTTGCTATCAGCTAACTGTAATATTGTTAGTTCAGTATTCTATAGAGTGGGATGTTTCTCACAGAACAACTACAGCAGAAAAATATTCATTAAAATGATTAATTCGTGCCCCTTATGTTGATCTAATTCTAATTGATTCATTTTCTCAAAACTGGTGTAGTACAAGGAGTAGTACTGTTTATTTGAATACTAATGGATCAGAGATACATATTATGACTTCTCTTCATGTTTCTCATGATTAATACATTTTTCTCCTTTATGTATTTAACAGATTTTGGTACGTGCTTACATAAACTGACCTGAATTCTTTTGCCTATCTCACTGTGATCTTCCTCTTTCAGTACTCCTCTATTTGCACTTTGTTTTCTGCTTTTTCATTCTTTTTCTTTTTTTTTCTATCATTGTCTTTGGAGGTAGAGGCACAATCTCTTTGTGGCTAGTGTGCAGGAATATATTTCTCCATAAAAGTTTGCCTCTCTCAAGCCCATGTAACAACCTATTGATTATTCCTTTTGTCTCTCAAGATTTAGTATTCCCAAATCTGCTGACTAGAGGTAGTTCCCAAGAGCTCATTCCCAAGGTCACCTTAAAGCCACTTATAAATTAAGTTAGGTTTGTTCTGCTTTGCACATCACACTTACACTTAAATTGAACTTCATTCACCATTAAGAGTGATCAGTGAGTTTTGTGTAGCCTCTCATTGCAGTTGTGCCTCAAACTTCTCTGAGACTGCCATTCACAAATTCAGTCACTTATCTGCTCAAGCTTTTCCTCAGCATTTAAGAATGACATGGATTCTCAGCCCTGAGCTCTGTGGATATCCAGTGTTACACTGCAGTTGGGAGAGCCAGTCATTTACTCTGCCCCGTTATGTTCTGTTTCTGAATTAATTTTTTATTCACTTCACAGGCTTCTTCTTTCTCTTTTTTCTTTTTAATCTTTATTTCCATGAGGAATGCTATACTTTGGTCCTACTCTATTAAAAGTAAGGATTGATGAGAAATTATGGTATTACTGTTTTGCATTTAAAAGCTAGAAATTTCCTTCTATTATCTGACTAAAATTTAATCATTTAAATGTGAATTTTCAGCTCTTCTAGGAAGTTAAGAAAACAGAAAAGAGACTACATCTCTTTTCCCTTGCCATTCTGAATCAGGTGGGTGTGGCTTGTTCAGCTACCCTTCTGCTATAATGCAGCACCTCCACTTCATGCTTGCCTCAGGTGTTACTGGCACATAGAAGAAGAGGGAGAGGTCATTTTGTTGCTGCTTTAGCTTTCCTTTCTGGCTTTGGGGTGAATAATTTCAGAGGTATTTCTTCTCTGAATTTTTAGACTACTTCATAAATAAAGGTATTGGATCATGTCAGTTTTGCAAAAGGACATAAAATCCAAATGTGGAAACAAACAAGACTCAAAAGATTCTCACTGCTGAGGTGGCCTTTGGGCAGATGCAGGCATGCATCAGAGCCCTAGTGTGTTCTTATCTGGAGCTAGGATTTCATACCTGTTGTTGGTTAAAAACTTCCATAGGAAGAAGAAAGAAGACCAAAAAATCTTGGTGATCACTAAACTGAAGTGACTTCCTAGGATCTGGCTCTGTGTGTGCGCATGCATGTGTGTTCAGCACAAGTTCACTTTCTTTTTCACTTTTTCACTTGCAGGAATTTGTGGTATCAGTTGTATAAGCATCTTAAGAATATCCTAAAATCAAAGAATATAATGTCAAGTATTAAGATACAAAATGTATTCCAGGAAAAACAAGGGAACCATCCCTAAAAGTTCTTAAAAGACATGTAGATGTGGTGCTTAGGGACTTGGTTTAGTGGTGAATTAACTGTTGGAGTTGAGGATCTTAAAGGTCTTTTGCCAACTAAACAGTTCTGTGGTTCTACAAGCAAAAGTGAAGACTGTAACAGACAGGTGCCAGTTGACAGAGTGCTTTGTGAAGATGCAGCAGTGAAGCACATTAAGCATATGGGTGTCTTTTCCATGTGTCTGTGTCAAGAGTCCTGCCTTCACCTTCATGTATCTTGATGAAGGGCTTATTTTCAGTTTTACTGAAAATCTAATGATTTTTCATGTTTTAAGTGTTTCAAAATTTTTTGTCATTCATAACATCATTTTCTGTTTCAGAGTAGAATTCAGTTTTGGAAATCGCAGATTAGCAGTGAACGTGGGAATAGTATTTATAATTTTCATAAGAATCAACAGAACAGATAAGTTGATGACTTAT
The DNA here is from genome assembly GCF_029582105.1 of Oenanthe melanoleuca. Taxonomy (NCBI): domain Eukaryota; kingdom Metazoa; phylum Chordata; class Aves; order Passeriformes; family Muscicapidae; genus Oenanthe; species Oenanthe melanoleuca. Next base: position 31,313,830 of record NC_079335.1, read on the forward strand.
TGTGATATTCACAAATGTTTAATTTGTACAGATCTGTTGAAGTATTAGTCAGTGGTTTCTGGTGAAGAAACTTTTCTCTTTCTTCCAGTGGTGACTAGATTCCTTGTGCAAAATTTAATTCATCTTTGGAGGTCTAATGTTGCCCAGCATTTACAATTTTTTAATGGTGTAATGTATAGGTATAAATATTGTTTGATATTCTCAGTGGATAATGAAATATGAGGAAAAAGTCATAATGATGTGCTACAGTCCTAAGCCCTCTTTGATAACATATACCATATCAGTTAATAGTATAGTTTTATTTCCTAATGCAGGGTTTATACCTGTTCCAGAAATTGATTTTAAGACAGAAATGGGACAAAAAAAATTAGTGTATATTTTGTATGCTTAAAATATAGACCACCTGCAAGAGTGGTCTAAAGTTCTAAGGTCTAAAGTGGTCTAAGTTACTTTGCTTGCTCATAATTGAGCTTTATACAACTACCTGTTACCAGGAAAAGACACTAAACATTTTCACATCAAAGTCTGTGCCTGTGCCATGCACAGATGTGATGCATTTCTGATGGAAAAATTGTTGATGGAGCTTTGAGAGTGAACCTTTTTTAGCAGAAGGATTAAAGAACATAAAAAGCATTTAGCTTTTAGCTTTGATGGGTTGATGTACAATAAATGCAGAGAACAATTAGTTAAAACTGTAATTCTGAATAAATTTACCAAGGAGTTTGTGCTTAATCTGATTTGATGTTTTCTTCAGATTTTATCAGGATATGCTTTAAATGGCTTTTAACAGTTCATTGGTTCCATGTTTATAATGTAACAGATACTTGATTTGACTTCAGTTGCTCCTTACACTTGTGGTTAGATCATTATAAAAGTGAAGTCTGTATAAAAGTTAAGTTGTGAGTTTCCTGCTGAGAGATGACATGCTGCATAGCATGAACTTTGGCTGCAGACTTTCATGGTGAGTGAGCAATATGAAGGAGCTGGAGCCTCTTTCAGGAAGGTCTCCATACAGTGCACATAGACCATCAGAAGTCTCACACACTTGTTTACACAGCTAGATTTTTTGCTGTTTCAAGCAAGGATAAAGCCAGACTGGAATTCTTTCAGTATAGAATACTATTAAATTTTGGGCCATTTTTAAAAGTCCTCAGAAATGTTAAGTTCTGCCCTGGTATTTGAGTAGGGGTTGCACAAGACTTGGGTCTGTGAAATGTGTGAGCTGATTTCCTCATAACAAAAGTTCTTCCATTTATTTGCTATTTCACAACATATTTAATCAGCTCTTTGTAATAATAAAAGCATTTTTGGTTCATGGTTCAAAGAACATACTGACTGTGTCTTCTCAGAGAGAAAACTCAGTTTAAACTATCTTCAGAAACCCTGCCTGCTTCTCAAGGTCCCTGAAATTTAAGAAACACTGCTCTGCTTTCAGTGTATCTAATGTGATACTTTAAAAGATACTTTTCTTTTAAAAAGATGACTAATTTCCCTGGAATTTGCTGAGACGTGAAAGTGTGGTTTTGGGCAGATGTATAACCTAGCACTGTGTAATCCATTCAAGAAAATGTATTGAAATTCCCTTTGCAGATTAGGGTGATGGTTTCCTCTTGAATTTTCTGCTTTTATATGCTCAGTACTAAACGTAAAACCATTTCCTATCTGTCTGACTCTGAAACCATTTATTATCTTTTCATTAGTAAAAATAATTCACACCTTTGAATCTTTTTCTCTGTTTGACACTGACTTGTCTCATTTTGCACGTTGAAGTTTCAAGGGAGGCAGAAATTGAGCCTGCTGACATGCAAGTTGGCTGAGGAAATATTTTGTACACAACTTTGACACTTCCATCTATTTATAAATAAAACTTTAAAGTAGATTGAGAACTTTTAGCATTGGGTCTGCTGTAGTTTGTTTCAGGTTACAGTAAGGAGTGGTTTAACTATATTTTTTCAAGAATATTTACTGTTCATAAAAATACTTTTGTTGTCCTTTGGTGGTTCTATTCCCATACTTTCAGTTTAAATATGCTCTGTTCCTCTCAAGATTAATATGAAATAGAATGTAAGGGGAAATGGTTTCCTTATTGTCATTTTTGAAAAAAACACTTTTTCAGAAAAAGTAGAAGTTGCTTCATGCTTCTCAGATAGCATAAACTATGTGCCACTCAGAAATTGCCTACATACTTAATTTTTTATTTGTTTGATTCTCTTGAGGTGTCACCAGCTTGTTTCGCATTATGAGATTCCTATTTGAAGTGTTTCCATGAAAGTTTTCTTGCTTTGTTTTGGTTGTTCTTTACAATTACTTATGTGTAGGTGTCATCCATTCCCAATCCCTGGCAAATCTTCCTTAGGAATGGATGCTGTTAAAAATATTTTTTTATTTTCTAGAAGATGTAAATTCCTTGTCAATATCCTCATGTTTTGACCAATACCCTGTTATTGCTATCAGTGTAATGCATTTTCTTCTCTTGGAAAGAAATGCGTTAGATGGATTAGCAAAGCACTAAAAATATCTTTGCTTAACCACCAAATTATATAACCATCCGATTTCTGTTGTCTGCTGGTCTCATGCTGTGCTACAGTTTAGAAATCTACATTTTGCAATCTCCATCAAGTGAAAAAACTTTTTGATTAAGATCAGATCTTCTTTCAGAGTATCAAATATATCTTTTATACATCATTCTTTATTCAAAAGCTTAAAAGTAGGGTTTGCTGAAAGCTTTTCATAACTCTGCTCACTTCAAAATTTGACAATGATGCTACTTTTATACAACATATTTCTTCTATTTTTGATCACTGGGGTGGTATGTCTGATGTTTGCTGTGGGTCTGTTGCTTGTTTTGGTAGAGGGGTATTTTAAAATTAATTGTAATTTAGATCAGATGCCTTGCTGAGGGTCATGGTACTCTGAAATAGAATAAGTACCTTTTCTAGAAAGTTCTTCATTATTATGCAAGAGAAGATTTGATCACTATGACCTGGTTTAAAACTAAATGTCACATTTTTCTGCACTTGCTGTATCCTGTGTAATAAAGTGTTTTCCAGAGCTAATCTATCCCAGAGACCCCTGTAAGGAAAGAACATGACTGAAATTAATAATTTTCCCTTACATTAATTAAATTTGTCTAGTATTTTTCTCTAAATTCACTGTGAAGTTCTAAAGTGATTTTTCATTTAGTTTGCTATTGCAGTATTTGACTGTACAGGTAGGAGTAGTAGTTTGGTGATGCTGTAACTCAGTTTGCAGCAGTAAATGAAGAAAAAAGAGGCTCAATTAAGACTTGTAGATAACTGACTGAAATGTTCATCATAAATATTTGTGATGACATAACTTTGTTTGATGGCAGTATTTTATTTCTCTGTGTCCACAAGATCATGTTGTATTGCAGTTGTGTTGCCTGTGGTTGAGTTCCCTGCAAAAGGGCTGAAAGGTTTTGTTCCTTGTGAATGTGACAAGACAAATCTGCTTGTATCCTAAGGTCAACCAAGTGTCACCTTAGTCTGCAGTTACATCCTTTCCTGCTGTTTGTTTTTCTATTGTGTAGCTTTAATTGAAAAGAAAAAAACTTGAATGCATGAAAAAAGGAAATGATGCCATCAGAGCAATCACTTTGCATCTAAAGGAAAAGACTCCACATATAATCAGCTGGCTAAAGGGCATGAGAACATCCTGAAAGGTAATTGGGCACCTTTTGTTGAAATACTCTGGTATATCCCATTAACTTGTTCAGTGTTGTCAGAAACAGTGCCTATAGAGAGAGGCACATTACTGGGCCTTTGTTCAGTCCAAAAGCTGCAGTTTTCACAGTGTACAGCATCATCTTAAAGCTGGTACTGTCCATGTACAGCTTCTGGAAGAGTATGTGCACAACGGCTTCAAACTTTTCATGACCTGTTTTTTGTACTCTCACCCATGATGTTCTTTACAAGTGAGTGGGAGAAATGTATGGCTTTTTCAGATCCTTTTCTGAATGACTTCATACCTGCAGAAATTTTTCTTGTAGAGTATGAGCCCTGAAGATGGTATCAGTTGTTTCTGATAAGACAACTTAATATTGCTCTTCTATTTGTTTTTATTCCATTCTGTCTGGGATATTTTTCTCCACATGTTCCATCTCATTTTTGAAGTTGCCTAGACTCTAGGGCTTTTTCATCATATATGTTTTAAATCATTGAAATAGTGAAACTTAGTCTATTTGTGATCATGCAATTATTAGCAAAATGTATTCACTAATAATAAGAGAGGCAATGAAAAGATGGTTTCCTGTAGAAATTTTTTGGAACACTACTGTTTTGTTTTACTTCAGTAATACCATCTTTATAAGCATGGTGCATGGTAAAACAAGTTTGTTGGGGATTTTTTTCTCCCACTTTTCCCCATGACTTACCAGGAAAGAAATTGCAGATTTCTAGTCTTCAAGTCTAGTTTTTTCTCAAAAGGAAATAATTAGCCATGGCCCATGGATGTTGTGATGTATGCAACTGCTTCTAGCCACTAGAAAGAATAGTATGGAAGTATAGTTTTGGTCTCTTTTTCTGATGCTATGGCTTAATATTTATGCTAAAGAAAATAGGCACAGATTTTATAACAAAAACCCCCAAAATTTGGTAAGAGCATTATGTTGATTCTAGTGAATAAAGCAGGGACTTCAAGAGTGAGCCTATTACAGTGAAAGCCCTACATTCTTCAATAGCAAGAACAACGAAAGATTGTCATGATTCAGATTATGGTATTTCTGAGTAAAAGCAGGAGGGGTTTTAGTAGGGGGGATCCTTGCATACAGAGGAGTGTATTCGTAACATTAATATGAGAAAATTATTTTCTTATTAAATTGTTCTGAAATAGACAACCAGAAGGGCGATAATATTGTGTGATTTTAATATGAAAATATGCAAATGCTTTTGTGTTATAATTTGAAATTGCCTACCCTATCATGACCCTGAAGGATACTTGAAGTGTACTTTATTTATCCTAGAGGGTAGTTAAAAATAAAATTCTAGTGAGACTATAGCAGTAATATAAGGTGTTTGTTTTTTGTTGCACCAGTCATTGTAAAGGAGTGAGGTAATATGTCATGCTCTGATCAGCAACTCCTCATAGCTGTTAATTGGCATATTCTGAAATGAAGAGAAGCTGGAAAGGAGCATGTGGCTTGCTGCTCAGTAGATAGAGGGAGAAAATTGGTCAAGACTTGAAAATATTTACCTTACTACTAAAATCCTCCCTGTGGTGTTACTTTCTTTAGGAACAGAGAAAACATCCCTTTCTAATCAAAGAGCAGGCAAATGGCTTATAGTCCATTTGCTTTGGGCTTTACTTATTCCTGTTTGGAGGATAAAAGTGTCAGCTGACTGTAGCTTTTAATTTATCCTTTACATAGGCCCCTGGTGAAATATGAAGTGTTGGCCATGCTGACATGAACAGCAGAACTCCCACTGGTTCCAGTGATAGCAGGATATCACTGATGGAACAGTGCTCTTTGTGAGCTGCATGTTTCGTGGGAGTCATTGGCCCTTGAAAGGCCAAAGTCAAGAAGTTCCTAGATGGATCAAGAAGGGATAATCAAATATAGAGACAGTTCAGTTACCACTGAAGGAAACTTAGGTTCTCAGTATGCTGTCCACTTCTAATTTCCAGAAAAACTAAAATTCAATTCTTTTATGAATACCAGAGAAACTAATGATACCTTCTGAGATTCAGTCTTTTCCCTTTGCAAATAATAAAGCTTCCGTAACAATCCATATGTCACACACATTCTGTCTGCTGTTACTTATACTGAATGCTATGCTGATCTGCATACTGTCCTCAAAGCCTGAGATTGAGCTCAATAGGAATAGGGGTGACAGATTTTATTCTAGAAGGATATGTCAGCTCACTTGCTGAGGAAATCCATATTTCTGGAAATCAGGTGAGAATTTGCTCTGAAAAGTAACTGGGAATATAGCACTATGTGTTTTATTGCTCTACTAGTGAATCTGATTTCTGCATTTACATACATGTAAGAGATGCTGTTAACAGATTACATGGTTTGCAGTGGAAATAGCTGATTGTAGGTGTTACTGCTGCTTTATTATTTTTGCAGTACAGCTTCTTCTGTGCTGCAGAGATTCTCAGTGTACTAAGTAACCAGGTAAAAGGATCTTATATGAGTTTTGACAGAGTTTTAATCATGACTTGTTTTCCTCAGCTTTACTTTATCAGCCCCTTTTCTGGAAGGTCATCTAGGCAGTGGTGCCAAACTTCCCTGGTTAGATGCACGTGTCATTTACCCAGTGGCAGGGAAAGCCAGGTAGCTTATTGCATGTGCAGTACATCAGAGGCTTCCAAGGAGATGAGGGTGTTGAAGTCATTCAGACAGGTGGCTCCCGGCTGTGCTTTTCCCCAAAGGATCTTTAGAAGAGGGTGTGGAATGTGCTGTGAAATTCTGGTAGAGGCAGCCAGACAGCCTTGTGGTGGAGGCAGCAGCTCTGGGTAGGATAATGATCAGGAGTGGGCTGCTGTTACTTCCAGAGTAATTTAGTTGGTAATCCACCTGTGCTGCTCCTGCCTGGGTATTTGTCCAGTCAAAAGCCAGCCCTGGGTTTGGTGAATTGGCCTTGTCAGCTGCATATGCTCCCAGGCCACAGGCAGGGTGTTCATGCTGTGGATCTGATGCATGACAGAACTTGGTTATGTGGGTTTGCTTTCCAAGTATGACAAACTTTAGTGTGACCTTTGAGCAATAGTTACAGTGGGGTGCCATGGTAGAAATACCTGACTGGGAACAGGTACTCCTTTAGGTATGTATGGAAGAGAGCCAGAGCGATGTGGTGAGTGTATAATATAGCACAGGTTTTTGCTGTATGTCAAGCTTGTGCACCAGCTCTCTGTGGGTACCAAGAAAAGTGCAGCCTGGTCTAGATGACCTGTCTAAGGATAAAATCTGATGAAGACTTCTGTTCAGCTGCAGCATAGAAAGCCATTATTGCTATCTCTTAAAAATAGCAGGATTTTAGCTGAGTGCTTTAGCTAACACAATTAATGGCATTTTACAATACAGAGTGAGTTTTAATACAGTATATTGTCATTGTTCCAAAGGAAGTTAAATGTGTGACATTGAGTGGATCTCCTGTATTCGAGATCTGACCTTTTGGCAGTAGCAGTGAAATAATATACAGCACAATCTTGTTAATTCACACTAATGACTTAAAAGACCCATCACAGATTACTTGATTTTACAACTTAGCAAGTAAGTGAAACATGATGACAAAACTTCAGGGATGCACACTTTAACAGTATGTGCTCTGCTAATTAACCTCTATAGTAGCAGTTATGCTGTAAATATATTTGTAGTAGATGAGTTAATGGACAGTAGTACTGTTAATTAAAGCAGTGATGATTTCCTGAAATGACACTGTAGTACAGCAGCCTATTTTTACACAGTTTCAGTGAAATAGGACTAATCTATTAGTTCTGCAAGTATGAGGCCACTGAAGTGGTTCTGAAAGTAAGAGATGTTGGCTTTTAGTATTTATAAAATGTTCTCATTTACGTGATGTCATTTAGAATAAAAAGAGTTAGTGGGAAAAGAGTTATCACAGAAATAGTATACAGGTATATATGTAAATAAAAATTTGATAAAAATTTTCAGGTTGAATTACTTCTAGAGACCTAAGACTATGCTAACCTATGCTCATTCATAAAATAGTAATTCTCAAACGACAGGCTCAGGGAACATCCCATATGTACCAGTAAATTTCGAAGTCTTCAAAATACAGAGTAACTGTCTCCATTATGAAAAAGTCTGCAATTTTTTCTGACCATTCTATTTCAACCTACATCATGTTTGGCATTAAGTGCTATTAAGAATGCAGTTTCATTACTGCCAGTGTATTCCTCAATGAGAAAGTAAGACTTTTCCAGTATGCCTTAGAAAATGACACTAAGCCATTTAATATTTCTTATGCTTTTAGTAAAAGAAGGAGCTGAAGTCTGTACTGGAATCATCCTATGCACTTGTTACTGTGCATTGGTGTTTCAGCAGAGAAGTCTGACTAAATAAGGCAATGCATGAGTAGAGCTTATCAGCGTTTCACAGGAATATAGTCCACTAACAGCTGATACAGTAGCCCATCTTTTCTGTGCTATCATCGTCTCTCTGCATGGCACACAGATGTATGTTTATCATCTGCTCAGTTGCTGATAGTGCTCAGAACTGCCCTCCACCTTTTCTTTTTAGTTAGTGTATGCTCAAAGTAATACAAGTGAGCTGACACCCTCAGAAAGCCAAATATTTTTTATATTTATATAAGAACATATGTGAAGTTGTCAGCTTTCAAACTTTAGAGAAGTACACTATGCCTTCTGCTTGTTCTCCCATCAGATATTGTGAATATTGGTTGATAATTTAAATAAAATATAGGAAATATAATGCATTTTTGTTCCATTATTGTACTACTGTGTGCTAAGCAATGCTTGTATAAAGTATCCACAACTTCATGAAAGCAAGTCCTGACTGATGGTGCCTTCTTCACTCTGAGGGTCTGTTACTGCTCAGATGAGTGTCTAAGCTCACAGTGATCTTTCCAGGAATAGTCTTGCACCTTGAATATTCATAGGTGTTTCTAAAAATTATCCAGAGTAAAATTCCCTTACCACTGTTTCAGTATCATCTTTTCTGTTATGCTAAGCTTGGTTGTCAGACTTGTCCCTGCATTGTGCAAGAGTTTGGGATCTGACAATTTTATCCATAAAGTTACTAGGCCAATAAATCCATTTTAAGATTTGTTAGCACCTGGCCTACTACAGAATGTCCCAAAACAGTCAAACTGGTGACCTACAAATGTATTTTGATACTGGAAGTGGATATAAATGTGTTTGCTTGTGTGGCCTTTTTCTAAGGGATTTCTGAAAAATATCAGAATATAATATAACATTAAATTCTTATTCCTTCATGAAGACAGGTCAGTGATTTGAGAATTCCTCCTTTTCTTGAAAATTCAAGTCATTAAACTGCAAGGCCAAGGCTGTTGAATTTCTGGCAAAAGTTTCTGTTGAAAAGGTGGTCAATACCTTTTTTATCAAGCATGAATTTAAGACAATAGTGAAAAACCCTCTTCATTTCTCTATAGAATACTTTTAATTTCATGTTCCTACTGACTGTCATTCTGTGCTATCTTCTCAAATTAAGCAAAAAGTAGAAAGGGATGGATGGATGGACGGACGGACAATCATCTTCATTTGTGGCACTGATTTGAATCTTTTCACATTAATCCTTTTACACCTATCTGTCAAATGTGTACTCCAAATTTCTTTTTGCACATTCAGCTAAAAGTAGTCTTGAGAAATTATAGTTATTCTGATTTTACTGTATATACAAAACAGGATTTATAAGCTTCTCCATATAAAATCAGATCCAGTGTACTTCTACCTTTTCACCATATATTTGTTTGTACTTTCTGCCACCCAGTACTCTACTTTGGCAACTCGATATCTTGCTTATTTTTTCTTCCATATTCCTCCATTACTGTTTTCCTGTTTTCACAACAGCATCATCAATATTCACTCCTCACCTTGTCCCCCTCTGTACAGGAAGTTTGCTGAGGAATGGAGAGTGCTTGGCATAGATCTGAGAGCATTCTGAAGGTTCCAGGTTTGTTTTGTGGAAACCTCAGGTTAAGTGTTCAACATAATTTATGCAAAATTATCAGAGAAAGACTAAAATTCCCATAACACTTTAGAGAAGAGTTTTTTGGTAACAGTCCTGGGAAAGCATAACAGATAAATCTGAAAGGAAAGACACACAGTGAGTCTTTTTGTTTTGGTTTGTTCTTCCTGCTGCCTCTTCCTAAGCTTGGAATGAAGAATCAGGTTTCTTTCCTTCAAAATTTATTTTCCAGTCAGGACAAAGAAGAGACTTGCAACTCTGCCATGGGGAGAATGCTTATCTCTTGTACAGCAGGGTATGTGCTCCAAGTATTAGTTTCTTGCACACCACTTAGTGTCACAAAATTACAATATGCTATTTCCTAATCAGGAGAGCTGTGCTTGTAAATCCTGTTGGAACAGCAAGCCCTCTTCCAAAGTTGGTTGTTTTCAAAGTGCCTTTTCTTCTTACCCAATGCAATGTTTATAAAACCAAACCCTGCAATTTTAGCTGAGATCCATCTTCTTCAGTTCAGTAAGCTGGCTTAAATGCCCTGATGCAAGTTCACACATCAGTAGCGTTGCTGTATGCAGTATATGTAACAGAGATGTCATTCTGTGCTCTGAGTCCATCTCTGGTAATGGTCCTGAGAGAATAAGCAGTTCACTGGGATGTTTGCCATTAGAGCACGTTGGGAGGGTTCACAGCAGATGCAGAGTGTAATGGACTGTTTGCTGTGTGTGTAATAGCTCCCCTCCAAAATAAAAGTGCTTCTGCAGTGCAAGTGAGGACACTTTCAGGCTGCCTTTTCAGCACTTTCCTGCTGGGCCCAAATACTCCATTAGTTTTCTGGTGTGTGTCTATCATGCACCTGTGTGATCTGGATGGAAAGAAATATGATGTGTCCAGAGAAATAGAGAAGCTGTATAGCCCTGAATTTAAGTGCCATGACTATGCAGACAAGCATAATAACGCTATTAAAATTATTTAGCCATTTAGGGCTACTTTATTTTGAGGAATTTTATTAATTACTTTTATCTTTTTAATTTCTGAAAATGCATTTTGAAAATACTTCACTTGCTGTAATCATACTAATTATGCAGATTTACAATTTCATGTTTTTTCTTTTAAATATACTCTACTCTTTATAAATATTTTATTATGTTTTCATAGCACACAAATTTAATGAAGTATGTATCAGTTAAAAAGAGCTTGAAGCAGTCCAGGGCTCTACAAAACAAGCCTTGTAGCACCTGAATATAGTTCTATGTAACAGCAAGTGTTTGGCAAGCTATACTACAATATTATGTATCATTAATTACACATTATTGTGGAAACTAAATGTTGATAAATAATGAACTTGAACTTTTAAGGAATAGCTCATTCAATAGCAGTCTTTTAAACTGCTAAATAAGACAACATGATCAGCCTTTGTCAAAGTTTAGTTAATGTCTACGCTGAGGTTAAAAAAATGTATCAGCTTGGGCTATGGGCTGGTTAAAAATTTTTAGCATGTGTCAACTTCCAGGGCGTTTCATGGTAGGTGTGTTTGACATACATCAAGAACTCATAAAGAGCTTAAATTTAGTTTATTTTAGAGCTGTATTATCTCTAGCTTTATGCTGAACAGTAACTCAAAAATAAGTGCCTCTGTTTAGTCATCAGAGATGGTCAACCAGACCCCACCCACACGATGATATTTTCTTTGTTACAATTGCTTCAGGTTTAAATTTAAATATTTTGACTAAAAAGCCAACTGCATATATTGGAAAATATCCATGGATTATTTAATCATATAAAACCCCACAAAACAAAACAACTTTCAGGCCTTCTGCTGGCAAGTTCAGAATTTGAAAGTTAGTTGCAGAGAAGGATGCCCATAAAAATTACACTTTTTAACTGTGGAAAGGGATTTTTTATGCTGAGATGAAACATTTAACTTTGCTGTGATGGGACTATATTTTCAACATCTCAGTAAAGTTTATTCTGTACTTTTATGCAGTTACTGTATAACTGTGTAACTTCCAGCGAGCTATAAATTTCAGCTTTTCTTTGGAGATTCTAACTTTGTTGTTCATTAACTGTGGTTTATATTTTGGATCACGTTATACGTTAACAAAGTGATGTCTCACATGTGTAATAGATAATCCATTCAGAATTTCCTTCATTACATTGCAGTGTTTACTGCTCATCCTGCAACTCCAGAAGCCAAGAGTCTGTAATATGCAGATGTGACTGCATCTTCTTATAATGAGTGCTTTGAAGGCTTTCATTCTGAAATTTATTTTTAAAAATAGATTTATACTTTTGAGACATTAATTCACATTCCTTTATGGTTTTGGATAGAACAAATAAAGAAGTTTTATGGGAAATAAATCTCTTTCAATACATTTTACCAGCTGCTCATGGAGAATCTTAGAATCATAGAATGGTTTGGGTTGGAATGGACCTTAAATATCATGTAGTTCCAACCCACCTGCCATGGGCAGGGAGACCTTCCACTAGACCAGGTTGCTCAGAGCTCCCTTCAGCCAGGCCTTGAACAGTTTCAGGGATGGGACATCCACAATTTCCCTGGGTAACCCATTCCAGTGCTTCACCATCCTCTGAGTAGAGAATTTCTTCTTGATATCTAATCTAAATCTACCCTCTTTCAGTTTAAAGCCATTCCCCCTTGCCTATCACTATCTGCCAGTATATCAAGTTCCTCTTCCTCCTTTTTATAAGCCTCCTTCAAGGTACTGAGAGGTCACAATGAGGTCTCCTCAAAATCTTCTCTTCTCCAGAATGAACAGCCACAGCTCTCTCAGCCTTTGTAGGAAAGGTGCTCCAGCCCTTTGATGGTCTTTGTGGACCATTATTGTCTCTAATGAAACTTCTAAGCTTTTGATGGATGCAGCTTTCAGGTTGTAAGCACAAATTCTGTTTTGGGGCACCAAAGGATTTCTCATGTGCTACTTTGTCTAACTAGACCTGGGACCTGACATGTCCTGCTGCATGTATTGAAAGCTGTGGTAAAGATGGGGCTCAGGTCCTGAGTGTATAGTCTGCTTAATAAAGAGGCTGAGGTGTATTTTCTGTGTGTAAATGTGTACTTTTTTAAGCATGAAATTACTCCAAATGTATGGTGACTTGTTATTATTTTCTCCTACAAATTGTCTTAATTTGAAAGATTTTGTCTGTTTCTGCTAAAGCTGAAATTCACAGAAGAAATCCCATTGCTTTTGTGATAAAAATGTCAAACTTCTATAATTATTTGTCTTGCTTGGTATAGTTTATACTGAGGGGTGAACATTCCAGTATTTCCTGTAAGGACTTTAAAGGAAGATTATTAAGAAACTTGTGTAGTTCTTTGAAATATATGTGGGAGAGGTAATCTGTGTGAAGAACCCAAGTATGGGAGGTTTGTAAGGGTTGTCTGTAGTGTGCTAATATGAAGGGGTAGTTTTTCTGTCCTATGCTCAAGTTACAATATGCTAAGCAAATATTTATTAGCAGACCTTTCAGAGGCTGTGCAGTGTCAGCAGCTGCCCTCGACACATCCTGGGTAACTAGGAAGCGTTGTTGCTTCCTGCCTCTCTCACAAATACCACCTGAGTTGCCTCATTGTATCCTAACACCATACATCAGCTCTTTGCTTCCAGTCCCAGCAAATAAACTGTAATTATAGATAGTGATATTCATAATCTGCTCCTTGTCTCTAATTCTTTCCCTCTGTCTCTTGGAATTTTTTTAGCACTTAAACTGCCAGAGCACCATCTCCTAGTTAAGCTTCACAGAAGCACACACGGGGTTGGAAGAGACCCAGAAGGGTCATTGTGTCCAACTCCTGGCCCTGCACAGGGCAAACCCAAGAGTCCTGACAGCATTGTCCAAACACTTATTGAGCTCTTGTCAAGCTTAGTGCTCGACCCCTTCCCTGCAGAGCCTGTCCAGTGCCCAGCCGCCCTCTGAGAGAAGAAACTTTTTCTTATATCCAAGTTAAACTTCCCCTTACACAACTGCAGGCCAGTCCCTCAGGTCCTGTCACAGGTCACCAGAGAGAAGAGATCAGTGCCTGCCCCTCCTGTTTGTGCTCACAAGGAAGCTGTAGACTCCAGTGAGGTCTGCCCTCAGCCTTCTCTTTGCCAGGCTGAACAGACCAAGTGACTTGTGGCTGTGTTAGTTGCTGCTGGGTTTTTAGCTAATCACATAACAAATTACTGTAGGGTTTGCTGCTTCTTTGCCCTGGCATTTCACACAAATACAACAGTTTATTTATAATTATTTATCGTGGCTTAATCCAGTGCTTTTGCTGTAAATATATATATATATATGTATAGCATGCTTGAGAATGACCTTTCCTTTATGGAGCCTTACCTGTCGTTTGTAGTCCCTTCCAGTCTTGGTGTGTGGTGGTTGGCTATTTTGCAAGCAGTTGTAGAGGTTTTAAATAACTAGGGTGACTGGGGAGATGCTTGCTTGTGTTTTCCTGATTTTTTTAATTTTTAGGGATTCATTGCATTGTCGTTGTGTGTTTCTGTCACTATTTCTGTTAGCTTATTTGTAGACCCTGGTAAGATGGGTACTGCAATGTGCACCTGTTCCTCTAAATCTTTCTCCTCTTTTGCATCTTGTCCTTTCTTGAAAATGCAGGGTGAGAAGGGGTGAGGGAAGAAGATCTGCCAAAGGAATTTCTCTTTCAGTGTTGTATTTCACTTTCAAGTTTTTACCTTTGTCGTTGTAGATCATGTGCCGAAGTCTTGGCGATGCAAACGCTAGAAGTTGTTAAGAATATACTTGGGAGAGGGGGTGACCATTCAGCCTGCCTGCAGCTGCCTCCTCAGTGTCCTTGAGCAAGAGGGCTTAGGAAGGGATTGTCTTGCTGATTGCTGCCCACTCCTGACTTCCAAGGGTTCTCAAACACAGCTGAGAGTGGGTAGGGATATACTGGGTGGAAATAATGCGGATGGGAAGCATCAGACTGGACGATATACACATTTTGCAGTGACTGTCTATCTAGCAGTGCAGTGCAGTGAGGAACCTCTACTGCCAGGTGCCTTGGTGACATGGTCGCTGCCCTGCCACCGTGGGGCATTTAGACACCATTCCTCCATGGCAGACACATTTAGCAGCAATAGGAGAGCAGGGAAAGCATTTTTCTCTGCTGTTCCATTCCCTGATTTCCTGGATATCAAGCGGTGGGCAGCAGGTTGTTGCCAAGCAGGAAGGAGTTCACATCTGCAGGCACAGAGGAGGCCCTGCTGTGTCCTTAGGCCAGGTGCCATGCCATGCCTCAACTGCTGCACTGATCTGCCCAAAACCACGAGTGGGCTTCAGGCGTAAGTGATGTGGCTGTGTTTATTCTGGAAGATCTCAGCTATGATGCTGCAGCCATATCTGTGTCTGCAGTTCAGGATATTTGAGTGCTGTGGCAGATAATGGCTTATTTGCATGCGGGTTTTGCCGCAGTGAGCGTGACAGCGTGAGCACCCTTGATCCCTTTTCCCTGGGGGTGCTTTCATGCAGCCATGCCACTGACACTCATGAGAGCTTCATGTTGGCTCTTTTATGTACTGTTTTTTGTAGTGTTTTCTTCAGCTTTTGAAAGTGGTTAAACCCTTTGTACATTAATATCTCCTTTGTGTTTCTGACATAGTACTGCTAGCTAGCCTTTTTTTCTGCTTTCTCTTGAGGCACTTTGATCATCAGGACAAGTCTGGCACCTCCTTCTTGTAGGGAAAGTGCTTTAAAAAATCCTTTACCATTTTTGCTGTTTCTTGGCTGCATCATTCCTGACTCCCCTGAACTGTCTTCAGAGTAATTAACCAACTCTGCACAGATTTTCATTTTCCTGTAACTGAATTTAGACTTTTATATCCTGTGTGTTGTGGTAAAGTTTAAAGACTTGGTTTTTTCACTTTTGGATCATTTCTGAGTAAAGCTTTTCCTGTCAAAAGCTTTACTGTTCTTCATGCACCCTCTGGTATATAGGTAGTACAGATTCAGACTGGAAGCAGGCACCCACAATTCCTGTTTCACACTTCCTGAGTTGGTGTCCTAATTATCAGCAGAGACACAAAGGATGTGGAGGACTAGACTCTGCCTTTGGCAGTGTTTCCTGCGTATTGACCATAAGCCATTCATCTGTATGTAAATGGGTGAATTTAGAGCTTAAATTCCTGAAAATTTTTTGGCCTGAAATTTGTTATCACAGAGCTGCATAAGTACAGATGAGAGAATGTATTTTGAAAATGTCTCTGAGAATTTCCTTTAGGCAAGTTGAATTTTCCTGGTGTTTAAAGTGCTGCCCAGTACCTAATCTGTACATTGGATTCTTCTCTATTCACTGTGAGAGGATATTATTTCTAAGCATTAGGATTTTTACCCCTCATATCTAAACACACCATTGTTGAGCTTTGTAATGCTTTGCTTCTGATCCCTGTGCAGTGTAAAATGAGAGCAGTTTAAATACCCATTTTACCAAGGCTCTTTGAGGATAAGGTGTGCGTGCTGCAGAGATAGAGTAAAAGTACCCAGTTGAAATAATGAGTGGGTGAATGAATTTAGTGCCTGCCTCAAAGGCTGAGTACCCAGCACAGCTAATGAAGACTCCAGTGTCATTCAGTTTGCTTCAGTGGCTGCTGAACAGTTCATTGCTCACTGGGCTGTTTTCATCTTAATATATCTGAACAGTATGGACAATACTGAAGATGACTGAGGTAAACTTCAAGGTGATGCAAGTTACAGGTGTTGAGGGATTCTTGTGTGCATGGAGAAGAGTGGTGGAGTAGTCACAGGAAAAACAGTTAAACTGTATTTAGTTTATACACATTATTTCTATATCACATGACAAATAACTCCAAAGAAGGGTGGGAAATCACATTTAAATAATATTTTTTAATTATCCAGAGTAGTAATAGATAATGTTGTGTTGGTACATATGCAGTCTGTATTTCTTTTAATCAAAAGATTTATTTTAAAATAAGTTCATAATATAATTCTACATGAATGACATTGCTAAAACCAAGCAATTTATATTTTTGATTTGCTACTTCACTGGAATGTTTTATTCCTCAGTAAGACAAGCTTTTCCATGACAGCTTATGTTACGAAGGAGAATTTTTAATTAAAACCATCATTATATCTTTTACTGGTATGAATTTCTTCTCTTTGCCAATTGGGCTGACATATGATGTTTAATGCAATGCTGTAGTACTATATAATACCATTTTCATTGCATTTTTACTGAAAGAATAGAATAAGTCACTGAACTTGAGAATTTTGAACCAATCCTGTTTACATGTGCAAGTAGGAAGAAATGATGCACCCTTCCCCCTTCATTGTTAAGTGGTAAATTGTTGCTATGGTGATCATTCTTTCCATCTCATCAGCTATAACCTGGTTTTCCACATCAACTGAATAGCTTCAAGCAATGCATGATCTTTATTTTATATATATATCAGTTAATATTGTTTTGCTACATAGTTATTGTCTTGGGACTTAACATCGGTATCAAGATGCAGTGAATGTAAGCAAGATAGTTCTAATTTTGTTGTATATAAATCTGTGTACTCATTAAAACAATCTTCATGTAGCTGCCAAGAACTTTTAAGTAGATTTATCAAAGGAAGCTTATTTTTGGTGTGTTACAGATGATTATTTTCCTTTCATTATTTCAGTCTATAAGCTTCTGTAGTAAATATGTGGAAAATTTGGTAAATCTCTGAATAATGTCTCAGTTAAGCAATATGTTGTTTGTTATCTAAGGGGATGGAAACAGGATAGTTGTAAAATTTCACAGAGCAGTTTTATTTTCTTGCAGTGAGAATTGGTACTTTTGGGTTAAATGCAGAGAGATGCCTGCACTGTGGTGAGAGTAAGCCAGGTGATCTGTTGCAGAGCCACCAGAGGTAAAAACGGATTAATTGGTCTGTATGAGGTCCTGTGCATGTACACAACAGATTTGTGTCAAGAGAAAGGGCAGAATGAGCATGTGGGCCATTAGAATATTGCCTTGAAGCCAGATGTGCCTTCCCTTATCACCAGTACCAGGTTTTTCAGAAAATGGGAGAGCTTTGTGCTATGGCAAGCTTTGGAGCCATAACTAGGACACTGGTGTACAGAATGATAAACATGGATCTTAGATTGACCTCTTTGAACTTAAGTTAATGCTTTTAAAAGACTTTATCTAAACTTATATATTGTTCATGACAGTCAGTCTTTCCTTTTCTTCTAAGATGTCAAGCTCATAAAAATGTAACCATGTTCTGTCTTTAGGCTGGATAGCATATGAATGACTCTTGTGTTTCTGATTTTACTCATATTCTAATTTTTGGTGGAGTTTTTTTTTGATTTGGGGTTTTTTTTGGGGCAGACTTTCTCCTCTGCTTTTCATCTGCATCACTTGTGCCTGTTTTTAAGTTGTGTGTCACAATCAATAAAGCAGCAAGATTATATCTTGTCACAAATGAAATTTTGCATTTATTACTGATAAATAAATAAATTTATTTATTTAATGTCCACAAGAGGACCTGAACAACAGAGAAATATTTGAATATGTAATATCATGTAAACATATTCTTAATTATATTATATGAAGATGCAAGTTAAATCTTAGTTTCTCTCCTAGTGGTCTTTTTGGGTTCTCTATAGGAAAGAGTGTTTTTCATGTCTCAAAATATTGTGCTGCCATAGGCAAACTTCTGTTAGGTGTTCCTGGCCTATATTTGCAATGAGGGATGTTTTGCTAAAGAATGTCAAAAATCATCTTTCAGTAGCTCAGTCTCTTAAAGGATATTGTGAGAGTTATAGTATAAACATAAATGCACTACCTATGGAGGCAAACTAGGAGCTGGATTGATATTTCAAGTAAGCAGGGTATCTGTGCACACTGCAAGTTCTAGAGGATAGCATCTTTAATTACTGAGCTGCTTAGATCTTTTGGAAGCATTTACTGCATGACTCCCAAAGTATTAATCCTTTTGGCCAAAACACAGTTCACTAAGTAGCCTGAGAGAGAGTGTGCCATGGAAGTGAGGAATGACATATTTCCTTCCAGATGCAGAGGATGAGAAGTAAGTTACTGAGAAAGCAGATTGTAGAGTTGCCTGAGCCAAAACAGCCATTACAGGGTTCTTGGAATTATTGTTTTGTTTTGCCTGATTTTATTAAGCAGTATTGTATTTTACTTGGTGAATCTGCTCATCTTTGTTTCATGAGCTACCTCATTCCTTAATTTTCCCCAATCAAATCTGTATAATAGTACAAACTGAGCACCTGCAAAAGAATATACCCTGTAAGGTGCCAAGTCCTTTCACATATTTCACAATCATGCAGATAGCCCAGAGAAAGACTTTGTTGTCATGTACTGATTGTTTGGTTTTTTCTTTTGTAGTTGTTTACAAACAAATCCAGCATTTGGAGCAAAAACTGGTGAAAGAGAAGCAGCTGTTTTCATGTTTTTTTGTTATATTTTCCCAGGTAGTGTTTCCTACAAAACCAGAAATAATTCTACTCTGAGCAGAAGCTGAATGACCCAAGACTCAATAGCCCCCAGAGCTGAAAATATAGCTGAGTGTTCTTTATACCAAGTCTTTTTATTTGCTTAAGCTTCTCACTTCCTTATTCTTCTTGAAGGCTCTGGTTTCAAGTATGGTTTAGCCTGCAGTACCAGGAGCCAGTACCAGGAATCAACTGCAAACATGAGACACATGGACTGATCCGAGTTCAGGAATGACTGTCTGTCTGAGACTGGGGGAATGAGAAGATGGTTCCTTTTATCTGTGCTTTTCCTTAGATTTAAACATACTTTAGATTTTAGCATACATAGATTTAAGCATGCAACTGTAGCCTTGTTTTACCTGATTTTTTTTTTTTTTTTCCCTACGCAGTCCCTTAAAGGGATCTAGTGTGTTCCTTTGTTGTACGAGTGTAATCTGGAATTTGATGACCTGGAAAAAATGCAGGCAAAATGCCAGCCAGAGAAGAGAATCCTCTGAACAGTAGGACCATGCACATGGGAACTAGTATTTCTTTCTATATTATTTCCCTGTAATTCTTTCTATATTATTTCCCTTTAAAGCAATAACAGGGGTTGTTTTAATGCTTCAGTTGCTATAGTTTCTGAAACCATGTACAGTTTTTTTTATAGTATAAGATCAGTTCAATAAAAGACAAATAAAATCTGAAATAAAAATAAATTCACATTTGCTGCATCAAAGACCATAAGATATCTGTACGTGATTCCACTAAAATTGTGAAAGTGAGCACAGGTTACCCTGTTTAATCTTGGTCAATTCTATTTGTTTTCTCTAGCCAATATTCTGTTTATTTTACAGTTCATTAATTCAAATTCTTTTGGATGTAGTGGTAAATAGTCTTTGTGGCTATGATATGTAAAGACTATTTCTAATCTATTTCTGGGCGGTATCAAAATAGATTAAAGAATACAGCTACAATAGTAAACAAGTTCCATATATTAATTTATTACCTATATAATATATATAATCCATATATTAATTTAATATCTGTGTAAAAAAAGGACAGATTTTAAAAATCACCAATTTGATCATCATAAGGATAGATGTGCTCACAAGGAGACAGTTTTCTCTCATTGCCACTCGGGCAAGTAGAGAAGCTGTTGATGCTTGACAGAGAAGTCTGTTTCTATAGGTTGAAATGTATAGCTTCAAACAGTTCAAGCTAGAAATTTTGGTGTTTAAAAAAAATAAAACACAGAAAACAACCACCATCACCCAAAAAAATCCCCCAAGGATATACAAAAACCTTTCCCTCTAGACCCTTGTCAAGAATTGAATTTTTTCTTCTACCCTAAGTGTCAAGGATGCTGTTTGGGTGGATGTAGCACAACTCCAGAATTCAGAGACTGTCCTTAATGCTTTTCTTACACTTATAACTCACAAGGATAAATACAGAAATGGCCCATATCAAAGATCATATAGGCACCAATGAATTTTCTAAGCTCTATTTTTTTTTTTTTTATTTAATGGCAAAATTTATCTAAAGGCTAAATTTTTCTGATTTGCAGTTTTTCTTTGCTTTGCGTTGACTCGGTTTCCCTCTCACATACTTTCTTTTCTGCTGTTTGTCTCCATGAATAGCAGTTAGCTGCTTTCACAATTTAATTGTTGTTGAGCATGTTTTGTTTCCTTACCAACCTGTTTGTCTTCTTGCCTTTTAACATTTCTGATCTCTGACACAAGCCTGCCACTGTTAAGAGGCAATACCATTGTTCAGGGAACTTGCTTAAACAACATATGCTTTGTTCCTTTTAAGCGCTCTGAAAAAAAAGTCGTCTGAAGGATAACAGAGAGAAAAATTGTCAGATCTTTCATAAATATTTTTATCTGAGATGAGTGGTACTGCTTCTCTGTTCCACAGCCTTTCATCACAGCAAATTATGAGAGAGAAACATGATTTTCTCCATACAAAAAGAATTATAATAAAGGGAAGATAAAAAATATTCTAATTTAAAAAAAAAAGTGATTTGAAGTAGGTAAATCAGCAGACAACACCATTGCAGGGATTGTCTTCCTTAGCTAAATTATTTTTACCTGTGTAAAATTTCCTCTATATAAAATATTCTGGATTAACTATGTATAGTTCGTTCATGCACTTTCAGAATAACAGTGCCCTTTTGAAAGTGCTTGATGCAGAGAAGGCAGTTGGCTTCATGATTTACTCAAACTAATTTGCATTTCTTACATTTTACAATGAAAACAAACCTTATTCTGAAATAATTTCCAGATATAGGAAAGAAGACCATTGAAGAGAATAGAAGGATAGCATTAGTACTGATTATTAGGCCTTATGCCATGTTAATTGACTCAAATAACATGCCTTTTTACTTCAGTTTAATTCAAGGACAGATGGATACTAAATATCTCTTAAAAAAAAATTTTAAAAATAAGGGTATTTAGGTTTCTGGATTCCAAAGTTCACTTTGTCAAAGTTTCTAAAGCTTGTGGTAGATGAAATTCATACTCTTTAATTCAGATATATTGTAGGAGGAAAAGTAATTAGATGGAGGTGGACTCTTCTTTGCTTTATTATCCCATCTCCAACAGGACTAAATTCAGCTCTGACATAGGCTGGCAAAAATCTCATTCACACAGCAGCAACACTGCAGCACATCATGCTCCAGTCTCACCAGATGGCACTTCTTCTTCAGGTGTGTGTCACTGTGGCACATACACACCTCAAGTTAGACAATAGGAGCTTTCAGTTTGTTTTTAATAGCAGCATATTTTCTGGACCTACACCCACCTTAGCCCTTTTATGCTTTCATGTAGAAAAGCAAAGTACAAGATGTGTAAAACTTCCAAGTAGAAGGATAGCATAGAGGGGCCTTATTTCCCTCTCACTGTGAGAGAATGTGGTGGATATTGAAAATACTTGTTATGAACCCAAACATTCACAAAACCTTCCAGAACATACAGAATTATGACTCTTCCCTGATCTATTATTCCCTGGTTCAGATGCCCCCAGCTAGATAATCATAAACTTTAAATCTAGTCCACCTTTCAATTAACATGTACTTCCTGCACAAGATAAAAAAGTCAACAATTCTTCTGCTAGGGAAACTGCACATTCAGATGTTCTGTATGTCTGCCCTTATCTTCTGTAATTCACAGAATGTGAGGTTGATTACTGAAACTCTTCTGCGGCCACTCATGGTCTCATGAAACCTTAAGCAACCTCCAGCATTTCAATTGCAAGCAATTACTGTCCATTAAGTACACCACTGAGAGGACTAATACCCAACTGCCAGAGCAAAATGTCACAGAATAATAAAGAGTTAGCAACATACTGATGCTTTTACACCCTGCTGAGGTATAAAAATTTCAGAATGACAGCACCACTAATGGTCCCAACATGGGCATCAGTAGCCATAGTTACTGCAGCATGGGTCTCATCAGTGATCCCAGTTACAGGGAGATAGATCCACTTAATCTGGTCCATCACTGAATCTGAGATAGCAACTAGCCCAAATAAAAATTGTAGTACCAAGTGCAGTTTAGATCTCTACAATGTTCCTGGAAGAGGTTTGGTTCTCTGGTCTTTGCCCTTCCCACTGAACAGAGAGCTGTTCCCTGTGCTGAGTCTTCCACCCAATCCCAGCTTATTTGGCATCTTATGAGAGTGTCTTGTGAGTGTTTCTCAGGATTGATTGAAAGTGGGCAAGTCAGCTGTCAACTGCTGTTTCACTTCTTTCAGGCACAGTCTTCAGAGAATTGGTTTGCACCAATGAGAGACAATAGTCTTACCCTGTCATCCTCTGAGGGCTTTACTATTGAGGAATGTGTATGTAGAAGAATTGGTCTCCTGACACATCATTAATGAGTGTGGAGATTCAGGAGACTGAGGAAGGTTAACATGGAAGGTTAACATCAGGGAAGTCATGTCCACTTCTTACTCATGCAGGGTTGTCTTCTATATTAACAGATGACTGCTAGATTCAGCAAAAACAGTGTAGTATGCATGAGCCAGAGAGATGAGATTTGTAGAGCAAGGCAATAAAAAAGAGCTTGAATATATTTAGAGTGACTCCAATGGAGCCTCCTAAGTGGTGTTAGAGCCATTCTGACAAACAGAAGCATCTAAGGACAGGGACCCCAAATAACTTGACCTTTCTGTGTGAAAACTGTATTTTAGCTTTGCTACAGCTCTTTGGCTGACTGATCATTTAATGTATGGTGGGAAGACACCTTGTTCACATGACAGCAAAGAGCTCAGTTTTGGTGAAACAAAAGGGTCCAGCATCAGCTAAGTAGCTTTGCAAGAAGAAATGGACACATTGGATATCCAGACCATTTATCATATAACTGTGTATCTTCAGGTGCTGTGGAGGAAATGAGACCTTTTTAGAGCCTGGGGATTTGGTAGTGTAGATTCACTAAAAGAACTGGGACCTCTTACCCTGGGCAGTGGGGGAGCAACACACAAGCTCCCTAACATAAACTGCATAATTACCAAAACAATTGTCCCAGCATTGCAAACTGAGTCTTATCACAAATGTGTCTGGGTTGCTGCTGTGGGAGTCAGCCTTCCTTGTTCTTTGGCACTATTCTTGTTTCTGGAGTAACCTGGTAGATTCAATGCAGGTAACTCTTTAACCACCACTAGAAAATACAGCCTCTCAGACACCATCTTGCCCTGTTCCCTCAAAACTAATTGTTAAGATCTCAGATGGCTGGGTCTTTAAGTGCCATTTTTCTTGACTAGTCAATTCAGTTTCCATTTTCCATGCCAGAGACAGTTTTACTTCTTTTCCTTCTCCTAAGACTTTCTCTGTGAAGTCTTTGTCAAACTAAATTGACCCTCTTGTTTCATATAAGATCTTCAGATGAGGGTCCTTCTTTCTTGGCACTGGAATCTGAATATTTTCTGAAGGTAGATAAGAAAGGCAATTTCTTTCTTCTCAAAAAAAAAAAAAATCCAAAGTTCTCCCCATGCTGTCTCACTTGTTAGTAATATTTAATAGTAATAGTAATAATTATAGTAATATTTAATTTTATCACACCATGTTTAGAGTGTAAGATTAATGCATTGTTTCTGGCATTTTTACTGAGATAGTGCAGGGTATATCTGAAATTATCAATAAAGGATGCTACATCTGGAACTTTTCCATGATGCTCTTACTCTCTTATGAAACATACCATGTGTTTAAAATCAGGAACTCTTCTGGTTTTGCCCAGTCAGCTGGGTGAGAAGAGAGAAATACAGTGCAGTGATACATGATACAGTGTATGCTTTCTGTCCAGATATTATGGAGTTGAACAGCACTGCTATTTGAATTGTTATTCAAATCTGTTAAACATGAATAAAAGATACTGGTTTTCTCTGCAGTGAGGACTTTCCCAGCAAACTTAAAGAGAGTTTGAGTTTCTGCACATGTAAACTCTGATCTAAACATATGAAGATCCTACACCTAAGAACTCCAAAAAGTGTTCTTCATATGTCTGCGCATTCTGTGGAATGCAAGTTTCATAGTCAGGTAGAAATCTAGCTCCCATACTGACCCTTCAGAAAGAGGTCATTTATATCTTACTTTCTCAGTGTTTAAATACTCAAAACAGGGTTTTGCTACTAGACAGGTGAATCATTAAAGCAAAAGTAGCTTGCAAGATTTTGTAGCTGGACTCACTTGCATAAGAGATAGAAAAAGAAACTGCCAAAAGCAAATTCCAACCTCTGCTGAAGGATCTCTTCATAATTTATGGCAAACTAACCCCTTGCAGTAGCTCAGCAGATGTTCCAAGCACTGGAGTTTGTAGCAAAAGTTTGGTTCATTTCAGGAGGACTTCCACTGCACATCTGTCTCACAGAGAGTGAAAATGTTATTTATTTAATAAGATTGCGAAGTAAGACTCTACCTGTTATGAAATGACATCACCTTTCCAATGAGAAATCATATTCCACGTGCATCCACTTGCTGCTGGAGCATGCTCATGCTGGAGCAGCAAGACTGCTACATAAAACAGCCCTGGCATTTTGTTAAATAGTGTCAGCTAAGCATAATATGAGGTCATATTCCATGTTCAGTAGGCATGCACTGCATCAATAGATCTAGCTGGAATTCTGTCATTTGTTGAGGGAGAGATTTTTATTACTGTTATTATTTTGCTAATTACATAAAGCGGTTAATCTTTGAATTACTTTGCACTGATCATACTGAATTATCAAATTCTCCAGGAAAGCATGTGTTCATTTTCCCTGCCCTTCCAGTGGCTCTTCAAGTATGTCCTCCATTCCTCCTTTAAGCCCCCAGCAATGCAGGCTTCAGCAGAAGAACTGAGGCATGACTGAAGCCTTCCCAGTTGATGACCTTCATATTTCCCCATGGGATTCATAAAATAAGATACATATTCTGAAGGTGGATCAGTACAGACTCTAGGAAGGATCATCTTGGTATACAACCTGACAAAATAGGTTGTTGTTTGTGTGATTTAGCCCAGGGAAAACAAGGGCCCAGGAAAATCTTAAAGCAGCTTTCCAGTGCCCAAAAGGGGCCTGCAGGAAAGGTGGGAAGGAGCTCTTCTACCAAGGAGTATAGTGGTAAGACAGAGGGTTTCAAAGAGAAGATCTATGTAGGGTATTTTTAGGATAGATTTAGATAGCGTATTAGAAAGAAATTCTTCACTGTGAGGGTGGTCAGATGATGGAACAGGTGGCTCAGAGAAGTTACAGATGCCCCATCTCTGGAAGAGTCCAAGGGTGGATGGGGCTTGGAGCAACCTGGTCTGGTGAAAGGTGACCCTGGCCATGGCAGAGGGTTGAAGCTGGATGATTTTTAAGGTCTCTTCCGACAAAAAACACTCTGTGATCCTAATATAATTTATCCAGCCTGCAGGGTTATTCCAGGACACGTTTCCCAGGATTTATCAACCCTTCCCTGCCAAGATGCATGCCCTTAACATGGTGAGGCTCCTTTAATGTCCTCAAGAAAAGTAGCAGGTGCAAATATTTTCCTGTCACTCCCTGATGTTCAGACCCTTGCAGTTACCAGTGGTTGTCAGCAAAATGAATTGCTGTAGTAGCAGCACTTACTCCTGTAATGTTATTTATTGAAGACACCACGAGTGTAGGACTTAGCTGGGTGTGTATTTAGTGCCCAGCACTTCTGGAAAGCACTGCCATGTGCGTGCAGCATCATTATTCTGTGCAGATAGAGCAAATCCAGTGCTTCTGGCAAGTGTTGGTAGCCCTGCTATGTAAAAGGGAGCAACGGGTGGCCCTTCTCTGATACTCTTAAAAGCTCAAACACCTGCAGTTTAGAAAGGTGACCTTACTAGAAGACTCATTTTTGAGGCTCAGGAATTGCTTGCCAATCCTGATCTCATAATTGGGTCTCAGATTTTTGGTGGGAGAGGGAGTGCATGTATTGCCTAACAGAAGATTCTTGTCTTGCCAGCTGTTCCAGTGTCACAGTTGTGTCAGTAAAACCCACCAACCTTTAGATAGTCTTGGGATGTCTGATAAATCCGTGTTTGTGTGAAGAGAGGGCGAGGAGACCTTAGGGCTGATTATTTTGGGATTTGCTTTATTTTTCATGGCATGCAGTAGTGTTTACACTAAAATTCTGCTATTAGTGACTCAGAAAAGAAAGCGCTTGTTTTTAAGAGGAGGCTGGGAGAGAATGTCAGGGCTACAGACAAGGCCTGTGGTAAGAAGAAGAAAAAAAAAAAAAACGGAGCAAATAGACCATGACCAGGACTGTTCAGAGGGTCTAAAATAGGAGACTTTCATGAGTCTGTAGTAAGTTGTTGCTCTCATGAATGGTTGCTGCTAAATATGTAATACGACAACAAATCCTCAACTTTGCTGTGCAGATCTGCATGACTTCAGTTGAACAAAGCCATCAAGGACTGCTGTAAGCAGGAACAAATAAGCTGCTGTGAACTTTCTCTCAGCGGTCTCTGGATGCCACAAAAGCCTTCTGGGTATCTAGGCAAGATCATCAGCCCTGTGTGAACCAGAACAACATTCCTGGGTTTGCAATTTTTCTGGTACCTGATAGGACATGGAGGTTGTTTATTCAAAGCTGTATTGGCAGTATTATAGATAAGTACAGTGGGTAAACATATGCATAGATGTTTATTGGAGAGGAGTATGTATATGAGACAAGATTATTTTAAAGCTGTTAACTGTATTTGTCGTAAACTCAGGTTTTGCATTTCCTTCATACTGGAGATAGCAAAAACTTTGAAATAGCTGTCAGCTGCCCTATGTCTGAAATGATCTGCAGTGCTCTTTAGTTAAAAAGAATTACATGTTTACAGATGTAAGGATCATCAAAGTCTTTCCTCTGCATGTTTAACCTGTTTGGTTTCTTGATGTTTAATATATAATATGAACAGCCTGATTTGTATCTATCAGCCTGGAGAAAAGGCAAATTACTTACAACCATCCCTACACTTGAGTGCTTCTCTTTCATGGAGAGCTTAAGCCCTTTTTAATTAAGCTGCTCAATTGTAATATATAAGTGTTTTCTCTTATTCACATATTCCCGTGAATTTTGTAACAGTTATCTTTAAATAACCGAAAAAGGAAGAACTTTTTCAAGAGTGGTTTGTTAGACATTTTTCTATCAATACTTTTTTCTGGACATCTGGCACTTAATCAGGGAACAGAAATGAACCATGCAAGGAAAGATAAGCCCAATTTAGTTTTGGCTTTTAGATTGCTAAGGACACAAAAATTAAATTTAAACACAGTTAATGCCTTTAAAAGGCTGAGAATGCTGCACTAGATTTTAATGCCCAAAGATTTTTAAAAGCTTTAAAAAAACCCCCATAACATTGCCATGAACTATTTGAATTCATGGCAATATGTTTTGTCATTTAAATAGTTTAATTATACCACATTTCTTTTTAATTACAAGCGCAAAAGTGCCACTCATATCTCAGAAAAAATATTTTTTGTGTTACTATGTTCTAGGCAGTATTTTAATTTTGTATTATTTTCTAGGCAGTTTTGCACACTGCACAAAACTCTTCTGTGTTTATTCTGTGGTTGGTGTATCCTTTCTGTTCTCATTTGTTATAAAGATTTTAATTTCATATTACTACTTTATTTTGAGAAAATGTCAGCAAATGTGTGTGCTAAAACTTGGGTAATAGAGAAAACAAAATAAGCACCAATACACTAAGCATGTACTAAAACTGCAGTATAGTAAGTACAGACTGCCAATGTCACTTAGAAAAAGCATGGAGCATGCTCCTAGAAGTGCTCATGATGGGGGAGTTTATCTTGCACTTTTTGAAGCCACAGAATTTTAACTATTTTTTCACATTTTCCTTCTCATTGCTGGGAGTGTATTTTTCATGCAACAAGTGTGAGTTACATGCATTTTGATATTTAGAGAGATCAGATGTTACTCTTATGTTACACATACTACTCTCCAAAAGCCTTGGTATTCTTTGCTAAATTCTCTAACACTGTGGACTTCTTTTTCCTTGAAATTTAAAAAGAAATGTTAAAAAAACACATCAACTCTATATAAGGGAGAGATTAGGGAATACAGCCATTGTCGTGGATGACATTTGGCATAGTTTTTGGTTTACTGATTAATAGAGCTTCTCAAAGTTTTCCAATTAGAACTATCCTAATAAAAAAGAAATTCTAAGTAATGACATCATATTGATATCATATTTTCTGATATTTTTAAGTAACTTTAAGTGGTAAGAATCAGTAGAACACTGAAAAAGATAATGTTTTGAATGGAAAAAACAGTCCATCTGTATACAAAAAAAATTCCTAATCTCTTCTTGTAAGCTCTCCTTATTTTTCATCTAGCTGTATCCTTGGAACAATGTTATTGCTTTCTTATACTTAAAAGTGTAGAATAGCTTCAGGTATTGATGCTGATGATAGCAGTCATCATACCTACCATTTTATTTTATTTATCCCAGATAGAGAACAGTTTTTAAAAAAAAAAAAATCTGTGGTTGAGGGAAGTGGAGTGCACTAAACTTACTTTAGAAATTATCTAAGCAAATGATCACAGTGGTCCATGCATTATTTCTTTGAGTAGGGTTGCCTTCACTGTGCAGAATCTTTACATTAAGTTCTTCATTTCAAGAGGCTTGTATGCTATGATGAAGGGAGGAGAAACATATTTATCTTCTTCTTGTTTTTCTTCACTTAACTATGTCATCAGGAGCAGCTGAAGCTCAAGTGTGTATCTTCTTTCATGCTTCCAGCTACATTCAGAAGCTCTCTTCAGCCAAACAATATAATTTGCTTTAGTGATTGGAAACAACAAATTGTTTGCAGCTATTCCCTTATCCCTTTTGAAAAAAAAGTCCCTTCCTGTCTGCAGGAATTAGTATTATGGGGTCAGGGAACTGGAATAAAATACTGCTCACTAAGGAGGCTTGGTAATAGAATACAATACAATACAATCTGTCATATAAAATAGGATAGAGAAATACAAGTCAAGATTTATGTGACACAAAAAATTCTGTCAGTGACTCACCATTAGCAAAACTGGGGGAAAGCCCCCAAAAAGTATAATATACAAAAGTGTGGGTAAATTTTCCCACAGGAAAACTTGTATTCTGCTTGAAGTGATGGTGCTGATCTTGATGGAATTGAAGACTGTGCCATCTTTAACATATAGCAGGGGGGGGTGTCAGTCTTTTCTCACAGGTAACAAGCAGTAAGAGAAGAGGAAACAACTTCAGGCTGTGGCAGGAGAGGTTTAGATTGGATATTAGGAAAAATTCCTTCATCCAAAAGTTACCAACCATTGGAACAGGCTGCTCAGGGAGGTGGTTGAGTCTCCATCCCTGGTGGTATTTAAAAGACTTGTGGATCTGTGGCTCTCAGAGATGTGGTTTAGTGGCAGACTTGGAAGTCTTTGATTAATGGTTGGAGTTGATGATTTTATATGTCTTTTCCAGCCTAAATGATTCTGTGATTTCTGTGCCAGTGCTATAGTCAAGAAAATCAATACAAAGCAAAACTCATTCATTCAAACTACTGACAGAGTGGTAATTAAAACTGAGTACCATCACATGAAGAGCCAGCTCCTTTATACAGGGGCAGAGTATCAGGCATGCATAGAAATAATGCTGGGCTAGTGGGACACCTAAAGTTAAGGAGAGTGCTATTAAAGCAGCCTCTCTAATGATGCTAACAGCAATTCAAGAAAACTTGTAAATTCAGACATCTGCATGTGAGTCTTTTTCCAAACATGTGAGCAAGAGTAGGGCCTGAAAGACAGACTAGGGAGATTGAACTAATTTATCTCAGTTGTTGAAAGTGGATTTTCAGAAATATATTATTTTGAGGATGCTGTCTTTCATTCACCTAAAATCTTTCTGAACTGCTATGTAAATGTGACTGGTATTACAGAAGTGAGTAGCTTGGCACTCCTGAGTTGCTGAGCTGTTCTGGGTTTATTGATATGGACCCTAGAGGTCTGCAGGAGAATGCAAACATGTTCTAAATCTTGCCATAATAAGGCAGCTGATTGCTCAGCAAACACATAGATTGGTGTTTGCCATATTTGCAGGCCCAGCAGGGCACTTTCATGATGACCACTGACATTTGAACAGTTCAGAGGTACACACTGAAAAAAGTTCCTTATTTTCATGGAGTAAGATGGGTGTCTCCAGTGAGATGGTCAGAGCCCTTATGTCAGCTCTCCTAAATAATTCATGTAAACAGTCCTGAAATCAACTAATCTCACTTCCTGTAAACAAAAGACTATGTAGTCCTTTTCTCAGAAAATGGATTAAAAAGCAATTTTATTACAGTGCCTAATATCATTGCAAAGGCTTAGAAATATCCATCGTTTTCTCTCTAAAATACACTCATAAAATTTCAAGGTTGACTGTGCCTAAATTCAGCTTCTAATTGTTGGAGCAGTAATGTCTTATCTGAAACATTTCACTTCCCCATTATGTCTTCCCCATATTCCAGTGTCAGATACCTGTGTGTACACCTTGATAATGGCTTCTCAGTGTTTTTTTTCAGTAACAAGTAGGATAGAAGGCTCAAGAAGTGTAAGTCAAAACTTTTAGACTCTTTTTAGATTCACAGTTCTTCTGTGGTCCTGACATTACCTTTTCCTTCTTGGGATGTGGATGAGCTGGGCATTGTTCCCTTAGTGGTTTTATGGTTGCTGGATTATGTAGTACAGCAAGAACAAATTCCTTAGTTTAGACTTGATTTTTGTCTCTAAATATATCAAGTGCACATTAACCCTTTGTTTTGAGGCAGTGTGTGGGACTAGCCAGCAAGGTGTCGTCTGCCTTTCTGCTGCTTTCCATGACTATCTCCAATACTAGATTTTTGTTTCCCAGTGTTTTCTTTTGGTACACTTAAACACAATGAGGTTTGGAGTTGCTATGATTGAACTTCATGTTGCAGTAAACTGTAGATTACAGTAACTTCAGATTACAGTAAATTCTCCTTGGTGTTTTTCAGAATTCAGAAGTTGTGTAACTTGTCAGCTACCACAGTATGTTTTAGCTTGTATTGAGGCATTCTAAAGGTGAAACATTAACTCTGGAACAAAAAACTAACTCCTAAGGTAAATTGCACATGTCAGCCATTTTCTTTGATGTCTTCTTCATGAAGCTTTGAAATGTGTCACAGTTAGCTTTTAACCCATTTTGATGTACTTTATTAATTCCATGTAATTTATGCTATTGTTACAATACATTGCCATAGGGTACAAAATCAGAAACCTTAAAAAAAATAGTCCAAGTATGTTAAATAAAGGCAAACAAGATAAGGTACAGGACCCATAATCTTTACATGTGTAGGAAGTGTTTGGCAAAATACTTTAAGTATGATGTCTGGCACAATACACTGTTAGCCTATAAATCTTTGTGGAAGTAGACACAATTTATTTATGCTGTTATTTATGCCTAAAGCTGTTGTCTGATTTACCAGTCATTAGCCCCAGGTTATGTTTTCAAGTACTGAAACCAGGTTGGCTGTTTTCCAAGTGTAAGAAATTTCCCGAGTTTTTCAGGCGTTATTAACTAAAGGTTAGTATTTTTTTAAGTTCCTCTAATATGAATAAGGACTGAAAATAAGAGAAGTTAATTTAGGCTGGGAAGGAGGGGTTTTCAGGGGTAAAATCCATTAGGTAAGATGATACAGATTGATGTGCCAGTAGTGTTTGCATAATAGACCTGCTCATGGTTTGCTACATCAGACTTCACTGGTACCAAGCTAGTCCAGTTACTGTGTGAGGTCAGTTCATAAAGAAGGAGTGGCTGGTTGAGATTAAAATTTAGCAAAGCACAAAGGAGATTTGATAAAGTAGAGTTTAGCTGAGGGCATATGTCTCATTTTGTTAATTCAGTCTGGAGTTCAGAATTGCTTTAAGTTTCTTTCTGACATGAAGCTCTTGTATTGCATTATCTGTTAGTCAGTCTTTTTCCTCTGTTTCTCTCAGACCCCTATTTCTTGCTGGTATTCAGTGACCTACCCTCCCTTCTAAGCTATTACAGCAATGAGTTGCTGAGAGTTATGAAGCCAAGAGAACTTAGCTAGCTCTATACAGTCATGCAAGTAGGTATTTTTAATTCTACCGTAGCAGAATATTGGTTTTCACCCAGTATTATCACTGAAGAAGATGAGGATGACTAGCCCACTTGATAAATGCCAATCTCTCACTTGCAGTGTTAAAAAATGCATAGATGTTCTAAAAATATTAAGCATTCATTACTGCTATATAATATAAGGAAAATACAGAAATATAATGGGGGCAAGAACTAACTAAAGAACTTCCCTTAAAGTCTCTCTCCAACTCATTTTACCTGGAAATGCTACAGATCTTGGTACCAATTGTACCAGAACTTGGCTTTGCAGATTGCAAAGTTTTTCTCTGACAGATAGAAACAAATGTGAAAATGTTGGAAAGTTAAAATCTGGAAAAAAACCCCAACACAATACTCTCTGCTTCCTAGAACAATTACTGCATTTTAGAATTTAAGAAGGTAGGATTGTTTTTAGAGAATTCCTGTTTCAAGAAGGATGGTAATGGATAATATTGCATACACAATGTGTAATGTTAAACAGATAAACCTGATAGCTGTCATTAATAAAAAATATCTCTTGAGAACTTCCTGTAGGTTTGGCCATTACTGGTATTTTTGTTCTTACAATACAGAAATCTGTTAGTTTAACATTGTAAGTATTATTAGTTTAGGATAATGTGATAGGAGCATAATTCTTTGTCATATATTTGGCAAATGGAAAGCAAAATTATTTTTATAATTTTAAGAAATAGAAAGAAAGCTTCTGGAAAGCTTTATGCTGGATTCACTGTATTTAATAAAATCTGAAGAATGAAACAATGTAAATATATGCTGCTTACATTTTTAGTTGACTCTGAATGAGGCAGCAGTACAAGTGTGTTGAAGGGTACCATGGAAATACAAAATAATCTGGAAGGTAATGGACAGTTCTAAATGGGTTTTAAATTTAGATAAATATTACATAATGCATTCCAGGCACATGGCATTATATATAAGCATTGTTGCTGTAGAAAGGGAGATAATATTGTTAAGCTCTCCAAGCCTCAGCACTCCTCTGTCAAGTTATTTTTTTATACATAAATAAGTGGAAATCTGACCATAGTATTGCTGAAAGAGGAGCTGCTTGTAATAAGCCTCTGGATCTGTGTTTATAATTTTTGAGTGTAGTTAATATGATGTGTTCCTGTTTACCTACCCAGTGAAACACAGAAAATAAAGATACCAGTAGTCCCACAGTCTAGAAAAGTTGGTATGCAGTTTCTCAGGTTTTCAGTCAGGCATTGGTCCCCCAGCCCTCACTCACTGATCACAGAGACTGGTGTCTCCCAGGGATCTGTAGGGACTCCACGTGCTGCCATGCAGCACCAGGACACCCCATGAGCTATAGCTGCTAATTCCTCTTCAGTGTGAGTGCAGTTTGATTCCTGCCACAGATACAACTTAATTTGAAGCCCCTGTCTTCATTGAATTTACCACCTCTGTGCATTCATTAGTGAAGTGGTAGATTGTCCCTCTTGATATGAATTGATTTTGGTAAATACTTTAATTTTTATATTCACCTGAAAAATGTGTTTGACGCATCATGTGGAATATTAATGACAGTCCTGATACTTTCCAGTATAAACCACATAGTATAAAACCACACAGTATAAAACCACACAGTAATTCAAAAGTAACTACTCTGTATTAGGTATTACAGTTGCTGAGAAATAATTTTTACAAAGAACTGCCTATTCACTTAAAATAAAAATAATCGTCAAATGTACTTTGCTGTGGATTAGAACGTGAATGCAGCATTGCAAAGCAGGTTACTTATCTTTCTGTGCTGTTTTGCAATCTGTGGATTGCTGCCTTCTTTCCTGCATAATTTCTATTTTGCTGCTGAAACATGAGACCAATCCTTCCTGGAAAAAAACCTACCACAGTCTTTTTCTTGGCTGGAGAGAGGAAATGAGACCTTTTTTTTGGGTTTTGCTTTCAAGAGTTCTTATAAAGATCTCTTGTCATAGCAAAGGACATAGAGTTCCCTGGAGAAAAAAACAGCTCTCAAGTAAATGGTGTTCATTCAGATGTAGGTCATTTTGACGTGATATATCATAGACTTAAATTTCTATGAATAATTGCTGATAGCAAACAAAATTTGGAGACCCTACACTTAGAAATTTACCTCTGTAAGGAAAGGTAAATAAAGATTTCCAAAACTATGTGTAGCATAAATGGGGCAAATGGATTATATTTCTGCTTGGATAGTTCTGCTTTACAAATATTGTCATTCAAAACTAAAATATTTCTCCATAGTTTCTGATAATACTAGTCTGATAGTGTGCGGGTCATTTCAAGGCAGAATAAAACAAGTACAGACAAAATGCAGTATCAAATAGCAGTAATTGCAAGCAAGTCATCTGGAAAACATACAGGCAGATCAAATGTGGAAGTCAGAATTTAAAAAACCCAGGAAAATAAATAGCAACAGAAAAATTATTTGAGTCTGACACTTAGAATTAAGTGTACAAGAAGTTAAAAAATTATCTAAGTATGCAGTTGCAAATGGAGATGATAAAATACACGTTGCTGAAGTTCACCAGTAGAGCATGCAAATGCCAAGGTGATAAATAACAAATGATTGCACATAGCAGGAGCCTTCATTCCCAGGCAGGGCACAGAGCTGCTGTTGTGTGCAGAAGGATCAGCTCTGCCACTTTCTCCCGTTCTTGTCACTTTTGTCACCGCTCATCAGCGGCGAACAGGCTGTCAGCAAAGTGTCTCAGCACAGGCATGTGCACACACTCAGTCTGGCTGTGGAAGGCCTGCTCAGGAGCATGAACATGTTTTAGACACAAGACTGCCTTGCCCTCCAGTGCTGGTTAGTTGCTCTTGCTGCATCATCTCTCAGCACTGAGGCTCTGCTCCAGTGTCTGCCTGCTAGGACATGCTTGGCAGTGCTCACTCCTGTGCTGGTCTGCTGGAACTCCTCACTGGGAGTACAAAAGGGGCAGAATAGCAGGAAGTGTGAGTTGAAAAGGGAGGTGTGAGATAAGGCAGCCAGGGAAAGCTGTGTTCATTTACCTTCTGTTCCTTTGGCTTCTTCCTGGTGTGACCTGCTCTGCCCAGCTTCGTGTGACAAAGTTACACTGGCTTCTTACTCCTGTCACCATTTAATTCCTTAACTAATTGATACTGTACTTTTCAGCAGAATGTATATATTGTATACAATAATATAGAAAATTCATAGGCATCAATAAATAAATGTATTATCCTGGCAGTATGTTTTCCTAGTGCTTTTAAAATGTCTGTCTTAGCAGTAGCAATAGTATTAGACTATTTTTATATGGGAGTAGTCTGGTTGTTCTTTCATCACAAAAAGATGACCAGTGTCTAGTTTATCTATGAGCAGACTACATTATTGTCTCACAAAACAATGTCCCAGTGCTAGGATTGCTTCATTAAGTTTATGCTACATAGACATAATTATGCAGGAGCTAAGAATAGCTCATCTAATTGAAAATAATGATTATAGAGAAAGAACAGGTTTGATTACTGTTACTAAGCAAGCACATACCATACACCCATTCATGAACTGCACAGAGCACATATGGGATTATGTGCTGTATTTGTTTTTATTAACAGTTTCTTTTCCCCATCCTGAGTACAAAGCAAAGGTGTTATAACTCATTTGCTCATTATCTTTTTTCTCACAGACCTAGGGGGACCTGCAAGGAGGCAGCATAAGTTAATATTTATCCAGTAAATTATGACAAGTTAAGCTTTGAAAGAACATTCAACATTTATCCCCACACACATTTTAGGGAGGATGTAACTTAAATAAATCTTCTCCAGGCACCACAGATGAAACTGTCTATGTGGGTTTTTTTATGTCTGTGTTTATACTAGTACCCTACGGGATTAAAAATCCTTTTAGAAATGCAAAGTCTGCCATACTGTTAATCTCTTGATGCTCATTCTGGTTAATGCTAACATTTAATTCTTCTTTTGTCTAAAACACATAGAGCCCGTCTTTATGTCTTGAAAATAAACCTGAATTTTTACGGTGAAGTTGTTAGAAATTTTCATTTATTTAATTGCTATTCATTGCTATTACCAGGCACATGGGATAAAATTTGGTGCTATTGTCTTGTTAACTAATTCTTTTCTTACCTCTGTGTCAGTCTTCTACTAGAATGTTATGAGAAATGTGATGAGATTATGAAATTGAATGTATTTGGTTTAGAAATGTTAGTAATATTTTTAGAGTCTCAAAATATTCTGCTGGTTTGCCATGGTTAGCTTCCCTTCTGTTCTAACGAGCCATTTCATAGCTCTAGGCTATGTGCTAATGCTGTAGAGGCACAGGGAGATCACTGCCATCAGGAATTTTTAAACAGATGACTGTTTGGAAAATTAAGTGATGAGGGAAGATGGGACAAGCAGTGATGCAAACCTGCAGTAACACAACTATCAGTTTGCAGTTTGGCCTTTGCACAAGCTGTTCTTGGGGGGTTTTGGGAAACAGCAAGAGAAAGATTGTGGAAGCAGAGTGCAAATTACTTTACCAAACTATTCCATACTATTGTCTTGATTTTAGAAAAATTGCCTTTTCAGATTGTTTTTGTATTTGAAGTTCAGTGAGTTAGAATTTAAGATAGTTAAGTCTCCATTTCTGCAAATGCCTATTGAAGTGTTAGACACATTTTCCAGGCTATTCCTTACCAACATGATCTGATTGTGGAAGATATGTCCAATTTTTTGGGCCAATATACTTGAATTTTGTCCTTCAGAAATTTTTACATGGCACCCAGCACTGACCCAGCATTAACTTTGAAATGTGCTAAAGGTGGTAGCATTCCTCAGTCCCTTTGAACACCATGTGTCCCAAAATCCCAGAATCCTGTTTAGGAGTCAGTGTGGTGGCCCAGTCTGACCTTCTGTACACATTCTGGTAACCTGTAAATAAATCCTAATCCCATGTTTCTGTCAGATACTATTCTTTCCTTTTATTTAGAAATTTTAATTACAAGCTTGGGCTGGAAATTGTGTTCCTGCAAGTAAGTGTGATCCAAGGATGAACCAACTGAAGAGCTGAGAGGAACAGTGATTTGATCCTGAAATACTTTGCTGATTGCAGTTCCTCACAACAATTTGTCCCAGTTGTGATCTGTACAGGATAGCGTATGATAGCTGAGCTGCTTTTCTCTCACATGTTTGATGCAACTGATAAAAGACTCCTCTGCATCTCAACTCTTTTCTGCTTTGTCCAGAACTGCACATGCAAGAGCTAAAGCTGATGCTGCGGATCAGGCTGCTCAGGCTGCTCGCCAGGAATGTGATATTGCAAGAGCAGTTGCCAGAGAACTTTCACCAAATTTCTACCAACCAGGTAATTGTAGATTGGACTTATGTGGCTGTTTGTTTTATTCCAGTGAAAAGACTTTGTGTTAAGTTAAAATGTTGATTCCATCTTGAATGTTGTCATTGATACAGAAATAAGTCATCAAGAGTGAACATTGCTCAAGGAGATTTTATTTTCCAATAATTTGGTGACTGTTATTTAGTATGAAAACAATTATTGAAAAGTCAGTATCAAGCATATAACTTTGCCTCAGATTAATAGCTTGTTCAGGACAGTATCAGACTTCAGCAATCATAAATCAACAGAAATTTTGTTTAATTCTATAATCTGTTTATTAATGGGAAGATTTATAACTTGTTTACTGTCCAGTGGAATTCCTGACAGTCTTGGTTAGCTAAGGTCTAAATTTTGGAGAATGCTTTACCATTAGACATACATAACTTATAAGGAAATCTTCCTCTGTTATGCCTGGGATGCTCTGTAAAACTTTAGTCCCATATTCACAATGGCATAGAATTAAGTCTGTCTCACATCAGCATTGCAGCCCGTTTTGGTCTGTCACAGGGTTTGGAAAGTTGCTGTAGGAAGAAACAAAGTTGATTTTGCTTTGTTTTTCTGCTGTCTTTCCATGAGGTTCATTTTTTTGAATACTGCTCTTTAGCTTAAAATTGGATAGATGAAGTGGAACTCCATTTGCCAGTTTAATGTCTTTTCATGTCTGCCCTTTGTTTCACCTGTCAAATTGAGCTGAGTCACATCTTGTTATTACTTTTCAAGGATCTGCCTGTACTTGCATGCTAATACAGATTATAGCTCTGAGATTCATTTTCACTTACTGTCATTTTCTGCTCATCCTTGTTTCAGACACAAACTTCTCTTAAATATACCCATATAGTGAATGCAGGCTATTATGACCCACAAAAGCAAAGAACATTCTGCAACATTTTCTAAAAACACACCTATTTACTTCAATTTTTAGTTCAAGTGCTCATTATACATAACTTGTTACTAAATCTGCACTGTCAGTTACCTTAGAGAATATTTGGGGTTTTTTTTCTTTATTCCTAAGTATTTGGTTGTAGAGAGAGAATTTGTTTTGGGGCTGGGGGGATTGGGAACCTCTTTTTGTATTTAGTGCCTAAGTCATGGATTGTTCACCTGATTGGAATTTTCATTCCCTTTACCAGTCTTAAAGCCTTTCTTTGTATGCATCCTGATATAAATTCATCTTTTTTGATCGTGGCAGTCCAGAACTGTTGGCAAAACTCAACAGAACTATTTCTCATAGTAAGACTTTGCTAACTTTAAAACAGCATAAATATGTACTTTTCACTGTTGGGAATTGCCTCAGTACTACCTCTCCTGTAGATTTATATTATTGGCCCATACTTACTGTTATCATACTCAAGTCTTTTTCATTTTTCATTATTTCAATCTCCACTAATAGCCAAAGAAATCCAAATTTACAGCAGTAGGCCATCTCACCATTCACAAATTAAGAAGTGATAACCTTAAGCATGCAAAGAATTGAAGCATTTGGAAAGAGACTATTTGAAAGCTGCCAAACCCTTCAAATAAAGAAATTATTAGAGTACTTGAGTGAAAATGCCAACATCTGACAGTGTGAAATTTGACACCAAGAAATCACTCAGATCTAGAGTTTCTCAGATGTCTTTTTACTCCCTGCCACAGGAATTGAAGTAGCATTGCTGACAAATCAGCTGAGATATGGGAGAGAAGGTGTGGGATCTTATTTTCCTCTCACTTTAAACTTTTCTTCTATTTACAGAAGAGGAGAGTTTGTATCCCTTCCCCATGTGCAGCTGGATATGTGTAGAATGGCTCAGCAAAGCATTTCTCAAAGTTTACTTACTCTGTTCTCTGTGTGAAGACATCTCTCAATTAGCTAGGTCCTAGCAAAAGATAAATACCTTTTCTAGACTCTAAATTTTGAATTCTCTAGTTGTTTCCAAGATAGTAAAATACAGCATATTTGTATACATTTGAAAAAAAAAGTCTATTCCCATTAAATGCCAAGATGTTAACTAAATCTCAGTTATCCCAAATAAACTCCTGCAAACCACCAGGTTCACACATCTTTGTGCTGATTTCAAGTACTATCATGTCTAAGATGTTTTCCAGGCTCAGTGTACAGGATGCCTTTTTCAGATACACTATTTCTGTGTGGTACCAGTTAACCCACTCACATGTACACGTACTTGTTTGATTAAGCATTTCCCAAGAGTCATGCCAAGAGTAACTGGACAGTGTTACTGTTAGCTTTTGTCATTTATGGTGATAAAATAGATAAATATTTCTGTGTATTTACACTCACTCACACAAACAGAAGTAAATATCTGCTTTTTAAATAGCGTTTTTCTGTATTTGAATGAAAAGAAGGTAATTGTTATTGCTTTCTAATAGCAACTTCTTGGTTTTCTTCTGCCACTTGAGCTTTTTATTTTTACAGTATCTACTGCAAATGCTGCAAAAAGGTATCAGTAAGTGTTCTGTCTCATTCTCTGAAACTATAGTTAAGTGGAAAATTTCCATTGTACTAAATTGTCTTGAAAATAGGTTATGATGAGAAAGTGTAATTTTTCTCTTATTTCTTTAACTGCTTAGCGTAGTAGGCAAGCATGCTGTCAGCAGTAAATGTATGTTGCATATCAACAAGCCTCTTGAAACAGAGACAAAAAGAAGTGAAATACAAATACCTCTCTCTAAATAACAGAAGCATTCTTTTCTGTCTTAATGAGTGATCTCTGAATTACTTGTAGCCTAAAACCATTTCAATATTTGAAAACCTTTTGATAAAGCTCTTAAATTTCAGGTTCTTAAAAAGCAGCTTTCAGGGCCATATAGCCTAGTATTACACACAAATTATAATTACAGTGAATATTCATCATTCATTGTACCATGGCAGTTCATACTTCCCAAATACTTTCTCCCATGTTTCACCTTTATGTTCATTAAGGCATTCATCAAAAGCTCCCAAGAGGTTCTACCTTTGTAATTTAAAAGGAGACTAAAAGGAGAGCAAAGCACTAGAAGTAAAGTAGCATCCAGAAGGTAAGAATAATGAGGAACTGTAGAAATCTTGAGATTCAGGTCTCCCAGTGATTGATTACCTTAGTATCAAGGTAATCAATCATGCATATGAGGAAAGATAAGTATGAGTGAAAAGGTCAGAGCCATAGTGTAAGGACTTACAAGGTTGCAGAGACCTGTTTTCCCTGAGTTTTTCATGCTGTTCTTAGGCAAGACCCTGCTTCTACTCTTGCTGTAGCAGATACTTGGTTAGTAATTAATAATTATGAAGATGTGTGTCTTTGCAGAGCATTACTCACAAGGCTCTACATTTTGTAGATTTAACAAATATTGTACCCTTTATAGAGATTATACTTTACTGGCCTTTTTATCAACAAATAAAGCAGATTTTTAGAAATCCCAGCTCTGACCCTTTGTTTCCTTCAGGCATCACTAAACTTGTGGATGTGTCAAAAGAGAGCACACCAGGACAGGAAACAAATGAAACCTGAGTCATAGCCTCATTCAAGGGAGTCATCCAGGGACAGTTTGCTGTTCTTCTTTGCTTAGAGAAAAAAATAAGTGCTATTTTGTGTCTCTTGTTAAAACCTAGAGAAGAACAAATGACTGGTGGGAATACTGTATCAAAGGTGTAACAGAAAAGAAAGGGATTTTACACTCAGTAAAAAGGGGGAATAATTGTTCTAGTCTTGCACAAGAGTAGTGGATGCTTTGACTGACACATTCATTCTAAATTCATAGACCATCTTGAGAATGTGGTCTTGTAAACACACTATCAGGAGATAAACTGAAGTATGGACTTGAACAGACTGGACAGCTAAGCCGTAATTGTCTGTGTGCATATATATCCTGCAGCAAATGGGTACTGCTCTTTCATTCAGTTTGAATGAATAACATTTGATTAAATGAAAGAAGGGTACAACTACTTTGCTGCAGGGTAAGAGCAGTCTGGGCACTTTACCACAGAGCTGTTAAGGTCTGGAAATTCAGATCTAAATTGTTTTCTGGCAGATTATTTGTCAGAGCAAGCAGCTGCGAGATGAACATACATGGATCACCAAAACAATTCATCCAGCCTTTGACCTCCTAAACAAGGCATGAGAGAAGTCAAGGAGTAGTGTAAATTAAAGCTGTCCAAGTTTAGATATGGACAGATTTTCTTTAGGTGAAATATATGAACAAAGATTTTCTAATGATAAGAATAAGAATTTGGCAGGGTTTAGTAGTATTTTTTGCTATAAGATTTTGTTACTGTTGTAGCTTGTGTTAACATGCTGAACATGACTAGTTTCAGAAATAAACATTTTAAGTTTATTACAAGGTAATTTGTAATGGGCTCTAATGCCTTAAAGAGGAACTGTCATTTACATTCCCTTTTGACCAGTGGTAGATTTCTGTAGCTTAAGGAAAGAAAACATCCTTCCCATCTTCCTCTTCTGTGCCATCACCACCTCCTCGAGTTCTCAAAATGCAAACTCCATATGGACAGGAAAGAGAGATTTCTGGCTGATGCTAATTAACTGGAATGTCCTGGCTAAATGCATGTGTGCCAGACCAGATAATTTTATTTTAAAAGCCAATTACAATGAGCATTTTGCCTGTTTAAAGTTACCAGCCATGCCATCAGTTTGTGCCTTAAAGCATACGGAAGCTCGCTCGTTATTCTTAGTCATACAAGAGCCTGTTCATTTTCTGAATTTATTCTACATATGGCTTCATGTGTTGTTGGATTTCTTGCTATGCCATTTTTTCTCTACAGTGTATTGCTTCTATCTTCTTTCTAGAGAACTCTGAGAAGCCAGAGCCTATGGATGTATCCTAATCTTCTGTTTTATCCACTAATCAAAGAAAGAAGGTGCATTAAAAGAAAATTCTTGTTCTCCCCTTTCTTTTTATAAGTCGTGTCATACCAGTCTTCACAACATGACTTCCAGATTTATCTCTGTCTCACCAAGCCCTAGGTACAGATGCCCCCACCCTTCTTCAACCTTCCTCTTGCCCAGTGTGAAGGCCATCCAGCTTGCTGGGATGCATCCATCCAGCTGCACTGCCTAACACACCTGCTGGCTCAACCCTCTGCTCAGTGTTCCTGCAATCATCTGGGACAAGAGAGCATGCTTGGGAAAAGGCAGAGCAAAGAGGGTTTGCAAAGGCATAGTCTTAATTCTTCAGGATGCTTTCTCAATCTCTCCAAGATACTTTTGAGTCACATAATCAAATTATCTGCTTAGGAAAAAAATATGCCTAATTAGTTTTGTTAAAATTAACTTTTAAAACTAATAACAGAGAACCAGTTTCCTGTAGAGAGATAAAGCTGTTACAATCACTGTAATTTTCACAAGACTTGCATAAGTAGTGAGCTAGTTAATTTGCATCCAGATGAAATTCGTGGTTGCTTAGTAAAGGCTGCAGGATCTGACTATGAAACTAGCTAGAAGCCTGGACTAGCTTCAGTGCTTCCTCAGCCATTTTGATATCTTGAAGTAACTTTTCAATTTCTAGCCTAGGTGTACGTATCTAATCTGGCACTATGGGAGTATTAATTACAGGTATAGTCTGAGAGAAAGAGGTCAGTGCTTCCTTTTCCTGTTAAAAATCCTTCATTTGCTCTGAAAAAGAACCATTCTTTCCAGGATACTGTTGGCCTGCTCCAGTGAATTTCTATATTGGTCTGTCATGGTGTCCAGCCAAGGACAAGATGAAGTAGGGTCTATCACATGGGAGTATTATCACAGTGTCAGAATTTCCATTATAAATCCTATTTATAACCACGTCATAAATATTTGTTCCATGTTGAAATTCAGCTAACAAAGAACTGAGAACTTTCCTTACAGTGCTAATTTTCAGTTGAGTATGGTGATCTATTTTGAAAGGATTTTATTATGCTAGTGGAGATTTAAATTATGTTTAAAAGGTTAGGTTTCTCCTGTTACACTTTTAACATGTGATGTGGACCATTAGAGTAAAATAATGTTTGCAGCTGCATTCTGTGTTTGTCAAGGCCACAGAAAGAAATGGCTAGTATAAATGACCTTTTATTCCAAGAAGGTGTGCAAAATTTAAGACTTACTTAAAATTAGAGAGACTCTAGGGAGATAACCAAAACAGGAAAATCTAATTCATATTATAGACCAGAGTAATGTAATGTTCAGAATGATGTGGAAGACCATGTTGAGAATTTGGAGAAGATGAAAATTTCTGCCTATTAGTTCAGTAATAATTATTCATTCAGATCATTGTCTGAGCAGTTGTAAAATCTGGAGCTGAAACACAGCCAGCATGGAATTGGTAGTTTTTGTATGGTGAAATTAAATAGGATGAAGATTGTAAAAGAAAGGTAGAGAGTCCAAGAATAATTGAAGGTTATTTTCCTTGAAAATAACCTTGGTTTAAAAATGAAAGAAAAATACGGATGAATTAAAAGGATAAATCACAGATGTTAACAGATGAGAATTGTTC
This sequence comes from Oenanthe melanoleuca, assembly GCF_029582105.1. NCBI lineage: Eukaryota > Metazoa > Chordata > Aves > Passeriformes > Muscicapidae > Oenanthe > Oenanthe melanoleuca. The sequence continues at coordinate 31,358,324 of NC_079335.1, forward strand.
CAGAATAGGAGAATGGTCACCTGTGTGAGAGATGCTGAAATGTGACTAAGGAAATCTCAGAGGTTCCTCAAAACATATCAGATGAAGAGCAGAAAGTATTTTGTCAGAGGCAGTTGCCAAACTGAAGAGTATGGGATAGATTTGCAGAAGAGGAGCAGTAATGGATATTGCAGACTTAGACTTTAGAAATTAAAACTTAGATCACTAATGTGAAAGGGAAGAAATGACACTGTGTGAGGTCAGAATGGTAAGTGGCATGGTGAGTGGGGTTTCTCTTACAATACAAAAGAACATGAGCATATCAGAAAGAAGCCAGATTTTGATGCAAGACTTAGCAGCTCACATACCCTGGTATTACCAGAATCAATTTGATTGTTGTATTTCTGCAGTTCTGACATTTGCAGTGCAGCAGTCACTTCAGGCTCTTATGCTTTATAATTAACTTCAATGCTAGATACAAGAAATTAATTTTGCTTGAAGTGTGGTACCGCTTAATGAGTACTGTTTTTGAAAAATACTGGATTAACTCTCAACCCTCCAAGAAAATTCATAAAGCCATATATTTCAAAAGTAGTAAATTTCAAGTCTCCTTATTTTACTCCTGATTTTGCATCTTTCAAGTTCATAATTTCAAGTGTATTTTCTATAAACATAAGATGATAAAGGAGATTTCTAAAAAAATTAAGTCTGACATCATATCATATAATCATGAATCCCTTAGAAATATCTGGAGTTTTAATTAAAGGAAGTAATGCATCTCTAGATCTGTAGAATCAGTGGAGTGTGAAACTGTCTAGTTATTTCCATGTTATTTTGCCTATCAGTATCTTTGCCTAACATTGGTTTATTGCTGACATACATGTATTTACTGTCTTCCTGGTTTTGAGCCTTTTTGGAACATATTCCACTGCCATAAGAAGCACTGACATCTACAACCCAAGCCTGAGTGCATATCCCAGGCTGTGTTTTTTTCTGTAGTGGAAGAACAGAAGAGTGTTCTCAGAAAAACAGGCACTGTCTCTTTATGAAATAGAGGTTAGACAACACAAAGGTTAGAAGGGCTTTGGCAAAAAATTCACTTGGTTGTTGAATTTACTAAAAAACAGTTCTTAAGACAGGCTGACAGACTTAGAGAGCAGACCTGAACCTGCTCCTGTTGAGGTCAGTTGCCAAACTCCCATGGAGCAGGATAGCCATGCACTTGAAATGTGATAAGAGAAGTAGCTAATACCCTTCCAGGCTGTATATTCAGAAGCACGTCATGGAGAGTGGTCCCTTCTCTCTGCATGATCCCAGTGACCCTGAGTCTGAAATCATGTGTAGAACTTTGGGATCATCATGTCAGAAAGATCTGAACATGCTGGGAGAAATGTAAAGAAGTGTGAATTCTGCTGAGTAAAGACAGTTATTATGCCACATTAACAGTCTCTCTCTATATTTAAAATTCATCCTCTCAGAGAATATGCAGTTGCAATGAGAACAGGATTACAGCCTTTCACTTCTGCCCATCCTTTAGGAGCTTAAAAAACTCTACTTTTGAACTTAACAGCTGCCCTAGTGCAGTTCAGATGAAGTAAAGTAGTCTCTAGGTTTTCTGTGAAAAAGCTGAAAATTTACCTTCTCAGTTATCGCCTGTGAAGCAGCCTGTGGGCTTAGAAGCATTCAAGTAGATTATAGTGCCTGTGTTACTTAGCTGGGATCATTCACATTAAATACAATTTGTGTATATTATCTAGCCTGGGAAAATGGAGCCTGTCCTAGATGCAGGAGTCATATGCATCACCATATAATCTTGACAGATTTTTTTTTAAGTTCTGTCAGTATTCATCAACAGAGAGGTAGGGTAAGTAAAGCAAGCCATAATTAAGATTGCTGGTCACAAGCAATTTCTGTGTCCATAAGCTGAAGTGCCAGTGAGGTGTTAGAGAGAGTTGTACAGCCCTCACAGTGCCCTCTACCAGGTAAGATAAATTTGTTGTATTTTTCTGATGAAATTGAACCAGAAATATAAAGGTTTACACACTGCTATGCAGATAAAGTTAAGAAATGTTGCCCTGTTTTGAGCTAGTTCAGTCACCTGCTAAAGCAGTTACAGGAGTGGAGCAGAGATTGGCTACATAGTCAGAATAAATTCATTGTTCTTAGTGCTGACTCCCAGCAGTTTTTGGTATTCATTAGTGCAGTCTTTCCTGACTTCAGATCATTCAGTATGCATGTCTGCACTTTAATGATGCATTTATAAACCTTTAGAGGAAGAAAATCTTATTTTTAGGGATTCTTTTATCCTTAATAATTCTTTAGTTATTGCATAATACAAAAATAAAAATTGCAAAAATAGTGTTTAAGTTCTGTATGCATCTCTGTTAAGGTAGGGTAACTCAAATTAATTTCAGATTTGAAAGAACTGACAGGGAGAGAAGAGGTAGTCTGGCTTTCATACCAGTAGAAATTGCATGAATATCTATTTCATCATCCTGCTGCTAGACTCACAAGTTTGTGATGTTACCTAAGATGTGAATTGTTTGGCTGAAGTCCATTTCCTTTTCTGTTGCCATTGCTGTTGCTGGCAGCTCGAGTGTGCTTGAGCAGACGTTTTGATATTTTCCAAAAGCATTGGGAGATAACATGGTGTCATATGCTTTTCAACAAATACCTGTGCAAAATGCAGAGACACTAGCTGTAAAGTAGTCAGGTCAAGAACTGTATTGTGCTGTGTAAATATCACAGCAGAGTAAACACAGAGGCATAAAAACTAGCTTTAGATTTGGCCAAAGAGTGTGTGTGTGTGTCTCTGTATGCTGGGCTGGTAAATAAGTAAGTCAAGGCTTTTGATCTCAGTCTAGTCCCTGTCAGGAAGCATTTGGTGGGGGTTTTGAGAAGGCTGCATCACTTTCATTAATGTCAAAGTCAGGAAAATAAAGCATTGGCAGATACTTCAAATATGGTAGATACATATTCTAGCAAAACTATGCAGAAGTTGTTGAGGATACTGCACAAAACTGTTTCCTGAGCAGCCTTGATATGCAAGAATTTATATGTTTGGGGTTCTTCTGAAGACACTTAATAAGCAATTTCTACCAGGAATATTTTCTGTAGGTCCTTATCTTTACTTAGCAAGAAGGGAAGGTTGCATTTCAAGTTGCTTTGAAGCTTGCTTGTATTCAGTGATGCTACCTTGTAAATTTAGCCCTAGATGGACTAGGACTCCTCAGGGAGATATGTGGATTCTGACTTTACATTGCTGAATGATGATGTGGCTTTGTCATGTTGTGGCAATAGTAAAATACCACCTTATATTCTATCTCTTTGTCATATTTTTTGGTCGTGTTAGTAGTACATTGTTTCAAGGACAGTGGGCTGCCAGATCAAATCAGAACAGTTCCATAAACTAAACACATCAATCTCCATGGTGCTCATGGATTTAGTGAGTAGCTGCTGGCACATGCTGGCTTCAGTCTTGCCTCTGGTCCAGCATGAAGACTACCAGGAATATTGCTTAAGGAAGCGGCAATGCTAACAACAGATTGAGGAGCCCTGAAAAATTGACTCCTCTCCCTCTTGTTTACATTGTAGTTTGCTTTCCTAGGCAGCCATGGTACTTCCATGCTGGTGGTGTTAAGTCCAGGAAAAAAAAAAAAAAAGAAAGCATTTTAAGTTAAGGCAGCCAAATGGAATTTTAAAATTGATCCAGGAAAGATTGTTTATTTGCCCTTAGCTAGGGAAGCTGCTTAATAGCATTTAAAATGCTGATCATACCTCACCAAAGTGCAGTTGCCATCAAAGGCTAAAAGTTAATTCAGCCATCCAGACTTGGCTTTCTTCTGCATCATGCAAGACAGTGTCAACAATCCCTTCTATTTCAATTTTTTTTCTCTTTTGTGACATGCTTTATCTATATGCCTTAGCTAATGTGGTTTTTTATTCTCTAAAGCGTTCTCAAGTACAGTTAAAGAAAGCTGTTATTCCAGGTGGCATAGCCAACTTCAGATGCAGCTGAAACAGGGCTGCCAGGCCTACATATGTGTTTTTGAATTAGGGAATTCTTAAATAACTGATCTGTGCATCACTAGGAGTAAGATATTTCTTAATGTTGCTGGACATTGACCCAACCATGAAGGAACTATTCCATGCCCTATTGCTGGATCGCTGCATCCATCAGAAGGGTAATGCAGACACATGGGATGATAACCTCTTCAAATACCATTAGGAAGTCTGTCTCCACCAAGAGGGTGGTCAAACACTGGAACAGGCTTTTCTAGAGAGATGAATGATGCCTCAGGATTGGCAGTGTTCTAGAGGCATTTGGACAATGCCCTTAATTTACCTTTTGCACAGCTCTGAGTTAGTCAGTGACTTGGACAAGATGGTTGTTCTAAGTCCCTTTCAACTAGGATGTCCTGTTCTATTTTACTCATACCTAAGTCAGGCAGAAGTGTTCTCTCAGAGCTCTATGACTCTCTAAGGACTTTGCCTTATATCCTTTAATTTCTCTAATAATCTTTAGCCCTTCATTTCCAGATCGGTTCAGTCCCGGTTCCATCTGCCGTCGTTACTAAAACCATAACCATGCTCCAGGGAGTTCATCAACACATTTTGCACATGGCATTGCACAGCCCTGCATTCAGTTGGGCTGAATTCAAGCCAGCAGCCTAGTACTTAAGAGGTTTTTTTTGTTCCCTGTTACCAGCATAACCGTCAGAAAATTAAGAAAAAAACAGAGGCAGTACTAATGATATTAATTATAGTTCTTCTCCCTCCTTTCATATCTCCACAATGAAGAAATAATAATAAACCCCATCTTTCTAAAATTTACTGAGTGTAGTTATTTGCACTTCCCTAATGACTCACTGAATCACTTCTTTTAAGAGATTGATAATTAATTATTTTTATTTCTTAACCTACAGTTACCATCCTGAGGAATTCTTCTATACTGGATGTCCTATTCTGAAAAATCCTAATAGAAGGAAGAAAGATCCTTATTAATTGATCCTCTGATCAGTCATTTGCTTTTCAAAGTTTATTAAGTTCATCAGAATAGCAAAAAAATCTTATTATGAGAGCATACATATTGTTGCTGACAGTGACATATTAGAAAACCATAAAAAACATCAGAAGATAAACCAAATTGTTATCACTGGCTTATTTCATGAACAATATGTATCAACCTGCAGTGCCAACACTAAAATATACATTTTCATTTTTTAGGACAGTTCATTTAAATACAAAAGTCTTAAGCTTTCTCTTCAACCCTATCATGCTCTGGATTTGTATTAGGGTATAATCTGTGATAAGAAACTTATTCATCATTTATTATTTCCTTCTCTCTTTGAATGTAGATTTGGTAGATCAGCTCTCGACTTTTTCAGTGAAAAGACATTTATAGTAGGCAGCAAACTTATGGCCAAAGTGCTGTGTGGGGTTTTGATTACTCAGGAGACTTACACTGTATTCCAGTTTTGACAAAGGCTTTGTCTGCATCTTTAGGCTTGTCAAAGATTTAGCAAAGCTTTGAGCCTGCTGGTACTTTATTCACAGCTGAGCACTAAATTCAGAGAGGTTATTCAGATGAAATATGTGTTTTGTGTCATTATTTCCTTTTGGGTTAGCTCTCCCATCACTAAAATGGGCTATTGGTATAAGCTTTAGTTTTGTACTTATAGATTGTGAACTTTTCAGACCAGGAATTCTCTCTCTTTTTTTTGGTTTTTTTTTTGTTTGTTTGTTTGTTTTGGTTGTTTGTGTTTGTTTGTTTGTTTGTTTGTTTGTTTGTTTGTTTGTTTGCAGAAGTGTTGAGTAGTTCAGTAAAAGGAGGCCTCTAATCTTGGAAGGTTTGCACATAGACTGCAGCATTCTGGTTCACAAGTAACTTTATGTCACCATTACCCCACAGACAGTTGTTAAACATTACAGTGAAAATGGGGCATCCTTCCACTAATAGTTCATACAGGCAAACAATCTAGGGAGTGAAGTATGTGCTTCACATTTGGAATTTATCTGTGAGCACAACATAAATTTTCTCATAATGATGAAATTATAATACTGTTTCTTATTTGGTTTACTCTTTATAGCCCTGTCTATTTGTTAACTCTCTATGTAGCACTAAAGATAGGTTACATCACATAATGTGTACTGTAGTTTAAAAAGCAGAAGTAAGCATATTTTATCTAATAAGTACTAATATATCTTGTAATTGAATCACATCACTCAGCATCAATAGTACTTTAAATATATTCATAAAAGATTATGTTCATGCATTGGTGGCATTACAATCTTTTTTTGCTTTCAGTAGACAAAAACAATTGTAATATGAAACGCTTCTTCTTTCCTGAATTGTAAGAATGGTAAGATGTTCATAAAATCACTGATGAAATTGCATGTATGCCTTTTCCCTCACTATCCTAGATGTATTCTGCCATCCTTCTCAAGCTTCAGATCTCATTCAGATCTGATGAGGCAGGTCTCTTCTTAGCCTTCTTGGGGAGCAGTGGCTGAATTTACAGTGTCCTGCAAGATGACATTTTCAGATGCTCCTTCAGCCACAATCCTGCAACAGCCCTGTGCTGCCAGTACGTGTGCCTCACTAGGCCATGGGGGAAAGCATGTGGCTGTCACCTCTTTAAAAATGCTGTGGCAGAACCAGGGCATCCTTCTCTTCTCATTTACAGGGCTGGCTGTGCTGTCACATCATTACTGGAGCCCTTCCAGGAGGAAGGACATACTACACAAGAACTTTACAAGAAATGCTAGGTTTAGAGCAAATATGGGTGTATCTTCAACCAAATCAAAGCTTCCCTCACCCCAGAGCCACCCATTAAATGCTGTTCAAGCTGACCATCAGACTGTGTGGGACTCTATGTGCATGCCTTGCACACATACACACAGTTCTTTGGCTTTCAGAGGCTATTCTGCTCAAACTCTGGCTAACTCACACTTTAATGGTGCCATCCTGTTGCTAGCATCACAACAGGTGTGAGCCAAAACCACCCCATGGCTGACCTTTATCAAGTAAAGATGCATCAGTTTTGGTCCAAGGGTAACACAGCCAGCATGTCACCATAAGAAAACACACAGGTTCATCTTACCTTTACTTGGTTAGATAACATTTCTTGGTTCTGCTTTCCAGACCAGGTTCTCCTTAAGCACTCAGTTGTATCATGTCTAGATCTACTGCTTGCTTGAACTGCAAACCAAGGAACCAGAGTGCTGTGTTTATTTCCTGATCAGATTATCCCACTTTACCTTCTTCCTACTCTCAAATTCTCTTCTCTTCTTCATTAAGACCAGCCAGCTAAGAAATGTTACAGGAAAGGATGTTAGTGACTCTCTTTACAAATTCTCTTGGCCCTTGTTTCTCTAAGCTTGTGCTGTAGATTGTAGATTGTAGTCCTTCTTATGTCTGTGGAGTCACATCTTTAACAAAGGGGACAAGGTAAATCCTGACAGCTCTTAGAAGGGAGTGGGAGCTGAGTTCTTAATGCCTGGAGTCAGTGGTTTGGACAGGTGCATAATCCAATTGTATTGGATACAGTGAACAGATGTTTAAAAAGCATTTGGACAACCTCCAAAGCCAACTTTAGCATTGGGCCAAGAATTTCAGTGTTGGAAAGGCTTGCCTGACAAGATTGGAGGCAAGGGATGGATCTCTAATATCCATATGTGATGTAGTGGGGGTGGGAGGGAGGGATGCTGTGCTGTGTTAATGCAATGGCTGAGTGTTTGGCCAGGCACCCTCACATGTTACTTGGATTCAGCATTCTCTGGTTGAGCTTAGTGTCACATAGCATCAAATATTGCCAAATACCCAGTAAAAGTGTGGCATTGTTAGCCTATTGAAACATAACTTCTTTGGTAAGCTCCAGATTATATTTTTGTTTTGCTTTTAAGTTTTCTACTTTTCACTCCCACCAGTCTCTTGGGGAGACATGGGCAACTGAGACCATGGGCTCCCTTCTATTTTCAGAAATTCTAACAGCTTGGAGGTCTCTCGATGAGAGGGATTTTCTCTGGACACCTCTTGGAGGCTTTTAGTTGATTCCAGTAAAAGATGGAGAGGGATGATAATCCTGAGGTAATTTCTGATGTCATTTTCTCATGTTTTCCTTATGAAAGTGTCTTCGGTTTTTCAAGTGGTGTCAGATATTGGTAAAAGTCAAATCTTTACATATATATAAAGATTATATATTATGATTATGATTATATATTAAGATTATATTGTAAGTACTGTCACAGTATGTGAATTTTCAGAATTTAGGCAGCATTGTGAGACTGAAGAGATAGTATTTAGATGCTTTAACCACAGCAGTTGTAAAGAGCTAGCTAATGTGAATATGTATCTGTCCATAATAAAAAATCATTGCAATTTGACAGCTCCAAGGCTTGGGCTTAAAGATTAGTCAGAGCTCTTTCAGCTATCCTTTTCTCTTTACACCCCTAATTATATCTAATGTGAAAAGATGAAAAAAGGCATGAAAAATAAAGTTTATGCATGTTAAACCCCTCAGCACTACCTTATGTATCTCAGCAAAGAAGGAAAGAAATCCCCAACACGATGGAGAATTTTTTGAATGGTGATCATACCTGGAACTTTATATATGGAAACTCCTAATTTGGATTGTGCTGCCTTTCCCTTTTACCAGGAAGATTATAAAAAGCTGTGAATCAAGTCTCTAGTTCTCTCCCTCTGTGCAGGCTTAACTCCTCAAAGCTTCCTCCTCAAATGTCATTTGAGAACAAATCCTGGCTGGTCTATGTCTAGCCTTCTTTCTTAACAGCTCCCTATTTCCACCCCTGGTTTCCAGAGATGCCAAAAATGTTGAGATTTTCCTGCTCAAAAGACCCTGTATGCCGAGTAATTCTTCTCCTTAGCAATGCTTACTTACCAGATGACTCAGTAACTTCCAAAAGCTTCATGCTGCTCTTCCTTCCTCTCATCTTCACACTGTGTAGATATGCATATGCTTCTGGCATCTGTAAAAACACTGTATCTGCCTAGCACAGTTAGAGCCTCCTTTAAACTCAAAAGCAGAAAAATGTGTGCAGACATTCTTCTCTGGGCACAGAATTTCTCTATGAGTTTTATGACTTAAAGCATAGATAAGCCTCACTTAGAGAAGAGTAAAAACAAAATCAAAGGAAAGCTGTGGTCCAAGCAAGGACAGAAGCAGAGAAACAGTTGTAATGCATTTTTCAGAAGCCATTTTTTTTAAAAAAAATTGAAAATTTCAACTATTTTGGAAAATACAGGAGGATTGTTGGCAGTTCTTTGTTCACAGAGTTCCCTAACTTCTGACTTCTTAGGGAAACTGATACTGGAATTTGAGATGTGACCTCTAGGGAGTAAAACAGAAAACATGGCCTACAATGCATACAGCATTTACAGCAATTTTCTCTCTTCAGCAGTGTTTGCTCAAGTCTTACCATTAAACAATTAAATCTGAGAACCAAAACTTGGAGCAGAGCATGTCAGCCAGTTTCTGTTTATGTTAACAGCTGTATAGACATGCACTTTGATAAGTGAGTCCTAGTAGAGAATGTTCATTTGGGTGTTTAGCTACAATTTGGAGAGAGGATGTTCTTTCACATTTGCTGCTCTGTAAGTATTTTCCTGGGCAATATTAGAGAGCTTGTATTCCTCTAAACAGGAATTGCACTAGTGACTAGAGTGGCTTACCTGGATCTTCATATGAGAGTGATTGGTTCTGGAAGACTAAGCCAGCATGTGAGAGTTCAAGGCATATATATGTGTATATAAGACAAGCTGAAATTCACCCAAAGGGGAAAAAAGCAATTCAAGCCCTTTTTCCTGTAGCTTATAAGAACAGGAGAGGCATTTCATTCTGATGGTTAACTATCTACATACCAAACAGGTACTCTGACCATGAGAAGTTAAATTGGTTAGGGTAATCAAGCAAAACATACCTCAAAATTTTGCCTCTCAGAAAAGGAGTGATGGTGATGTAAGGTTAGTCAATCTTCAGCCACTCAAGACTTCACTCAGGAGTAATTTACATATCATGGCCCTTTGAAAAACTGTAGAGTGACTAAGCCAAGTTAATAAGTAGCTCCAGTGAGTGTCAAAAAAGTGTCTGAGCAATTTGGAGTAAATCACTATGGATGTCAATGAATTGTTGGTAACTATATCTCTGCCTGCATTTTAGCAAGGCAGTGTAGTTTGACATCCCAATGCAATGGTTTTACTGTGAACTTGTTTTGATCTTAGTATTTCTGTTACACTGTCTTTCAGGCCCTGATTATATCAAACAAAAATTTCAAGAAGGAATGGATGGAAAAGAAAAATCTGAAGAAAAAGGTCAGGAGAAACCACCCACCCCAAAAGAATCACCTCACTTTTATCGAAAAGGTACTACACCCCCTCAAACCCCAGAAGCAAGCCCAAGAAACAGTCCATCTCTTTCTTCTGAGACTTCTCCTTCAAAACAAATGAAAAGGCAAAGCTCCACTTCTGGGGCAAGACTCAATCAAGAAAAAAAAGCTTTTAGCCACTGAGAATATAACACCCACAACTAACAAGCCTTTATATTCAAAAGCACCAGTGAAGGAGGAAGTAGCTGGGAAACACCAGCCAAAGTTTCCAGCCCAGCACAATCCCAGCAGCACAGAGAATGGGGAGCTGCATGGTCACTACCATGGCTATTATGTAAAAATGAATCCAACAGCTCTTCCACAGGAGCTCAGGGAAGAAGATGAATATGCCAACCCTTCACCATCAACACTTGCACGGATACCACCCTCTCAGAAGCCAAGTCCTGCTAGATCTGGGGGTAAGCCAGATGCCAAAGAAAACAAGCCTGACATAAAAATTAAGAAACCAGAATTTGCTGCACCAAAGAACCCAGCTAATAATGAGTCACATTCAAAAATGGAGAAAGAAGTAGGAAACAGCTCGGTAAGTACTGCAAGAAACATTTTCACTTTCACTGCCCTTTTGCCTCCAAGTGTTGTGCTTTGCAACCTAAGCACAGGCAAAGCTCACTTCTGTCAAATCTTCATCTGGATACAGTCTGCTGGCTAAAACCCACTGCACCTGCAGTGAGGAAGAAATATTCCAGTCTGGAATGAGCAAAGGAGTTTTAAAACTACCCTTTCAGATCAGTGTGAATCTTAATTTCATTATTATTTAAAAATAATAAAATTATCAATAGCTATGCAGAAAAGGAGTGATGACTAGTACCATTTCTATTTCATGTTAGAAGAAAAAGCCAGGGTAGGAAATTCAGAATCTCTGATGATGATTCTGTGATTTTGAGGCCAAGAGAAGCTCAGGAAAGCATTAGTTTTACATTCTAAAGTTAACCTTTAGTGAATGAAGAATTATAGATGTTTCTCTTGTAATCTTTGTTTCTTTAAGGAATTTTTGGTGGTACTATACTAAACAACCAGTGTGTCAATATTGATGGGATAAACAGAATGACCCACTTAAAGAGATCCAGATAGCCTAGTACTGATTGCAGGCAAAACACTTGAATAATTGACACCAGACTTAATTAATAACGAATTTAGAATAAAGAGGGGGAGTAATTTCCAACCAATATGAATTGTAAATGGTCTTGTCAAACAAGTTTGACATCTTCAGGTGTGACAGAGGAATCATAACCTCAATCAAGAAGGTCCCTTGATTTGCTTTTACATTGTCATGTATTCTGACAAGGAAACCAGAGTAATTCAAAGGCTAAATGTCACATTAAAAGATTTTTTTTAAACTGACTGATGGTTCTCAAAAATTAATTTGAAAACCATCAATTATTTGGTATTATTCTGGTGAGGTCATTCTAACAATATTTTTGTTACTCTTATCACATTTTTGTTAATGACATACAAGAGGACATGAGAATATTGTCCATAAAGTTTATAGAAGAAAAAGAGACCAGGAGAGTGGTCTATAATGAAGGCAAATACAAGCTCATGCAAATCAACTGCTAAGAAGGCTTAAAGTATAATTATCCATGGCAGCACAGCAAAATAAAATATTGTATATGAAAGACAATTTATAGAGCCTGGCCATGCAGGATCAGAACTGGAAAAGGCTGGTGGATCCGGAGCAAGAGAAACAACTGAGCATGAGCTCCCAGTCTGCTGCTGTTGTTCAGAGATGTTAATATAATCCTTAGATTTATCAACAGAAAAGATTAAGCAAGAGTACATGGGACTCTGTTCTGTCTGCTTTTGGCATGGGTGCAACCACTTCTGGGATAAAATAGTGTCCGTAAATCGGGGATTTAAAATGAACAAAAAACCCTCCAGGGGAAATCACACAAAGAGCTGTAAGAATGATTAAAACACATCTTAAAATGAAAGATTCAAGGTACACACAGAATCACACACAGACCCCTGACGTGCTAAATCACTTTCTGTAAGTGTGCTTTATAAAACAGTTTCCCAGACTAACAAGCAAATGCGTAGGAAGATCCAACGGCTAGAAAGATTCAGATAAAAATCTTGTTTTAAGTTGATTTTAATGATCTTTATTAAATGTGCCATCAGTTTTCAGATGCCAGGGTTTTGGAGCCATCACTGAGTAGTTTGATAATGAGCATTTTGCCAAGATGATATTCTCTAGTTCTGCAGGAAGCTTTTATTCTGTTTTGTGCGGATCAAAGTAGATGTTCACAGAGGTTTTGTAATCTGCAAATCTGTATTACAGCTGATATCAGCCCTTTAACCTCTCAAATCTCACAGATATTACTCCTATGTAGGGTAACACAAAGCTGACAGGCTTATAAATGTTGAGTGAGCATGTACAAATTTTAGGCTGAATTGGAATTGTTTTTTAGCTCTGATGAAAACAAGTCACTAGAAATAGTCCTTATTTTTCCTTCATTCCAATTAAGATATTGGAGTTGAGGGTGGCTTCATCATAACAAGTAGGGTACCTGAACAGCAGTTTATTGACCTTCTAGAATAATCAGGATAAGGACCATGAACCTACAGCCTGCTGTCACAAAAGGTGTAGAAATTAAGAGATATTGTGCATTGGCTACTGTTTGTTCACTGATCCTGCAGTGATATCTGGCAACTCTACTCTAGGTCCCTCTACTTCATTTGGAGATTCCTAATTGCATTATTCTTATTATCAGTATTTCAATGGAAGGAAGGCAGACTTTAGGAATTCATTTTTACTGTAATAGTATCTTAAGATGTTTGTATGTGGGTGTTTCTCAAAGATTCTAATCTTCTATATGTGTCCATAAATTTGCCCTTATAGACTATATTTCCTACATGCTTATTTCTTCAGAATGCTGAAAGTAAAAATGCTAAACTAGTTAAAGCAAAAAAGAGTAGCCTACTGGCCTAGCAGTCTGAGGGACAAACAGTACAGAATGACTATTAACTTTGCTGGAGACTTTTAATTTTCAGTATCACCTTTCAGCATCAGAAAAGCAGTAGCTTGTTCTGCAGTACTCCTAGATGGAGCTCAACAGTGTTTTGGAATTAAACAGTGGCTAAGCTAAGAGAGCAAAGTTACTGAAGAGAAGCCAGATTCATGGAATCATAGAATAGTTTGGGTTGGAAGGGACCTTAAAACATCATCTAGTTTCAGCTCTGCTGCCATGGAAGGGACACCTTCCATTAGACCAGGTTGCTCAGAGCCCCGTCCAGCCTGGTCTTGAACATTTTCATGGATGAGGTGTCCACAGCTTCTCTGGGCAACCTGTGCCAGTGCCTCACCCATCCCAGTGAAGAATTTCTTCATAATATTTAATCTAAACTTAATCTTTTATAGTTTAAATCCATTCTCCCTTTTCCTAATTAATATACTTCTCCTTATCCTGGATCCTCCTGAATGTTGAGAGACTTCAGAAGTCTAGAGTTGCATTGGGGAATTATTTTATTTCAGTAAAAAACTGCAATTGCTTTTTAGTCATTCTGACAAATGATTTTGTTATGCTTTGAAAGTAAGTCTGCCTTAGATCCTCCATGAAAGTTCTAAAATATGTTAAGGAATTTAAAGAGAAAATAACTCTATCATAAAAAGAGAATGATAAAGCACGGTTTTGGAATGCAAAAAAAATGAATCTATTAACATTTATTGAGCACTTTTGTTAGATTATCTGAAAGTGCTGTATAAAATTGTGCTGTGCTTTTTCCAGGTTTCCAGTGATAATGCATTAAGAACAGATACATAAGGGAAGATTTTAAATTCTTCCTTCTGTGTCTAAATCAAAGCCATTTCTCATACCTGCATGAAACATCAGCTTTAATTTGGATGAAGAATTTTAAACTACTTTATTTGCAGCACAGCTTGTAGCAGCTGTTTTAGTTACCAAATTCATGTTTCATATTTTGTATTAATGTTGCATCCTTAAGAATGTCTTTGGGTATCATCTGTGCATTAAGTTAGTTATAGGAGCAGTCTTGATTCTGTATATATCCCCATTCTGGCATTCTGCTTGAAAAATATCAGTGCATACTTTTGCCAAATATACAAGTGTGTTACCCTGTGTACTTATTCCCCTGATGCTCAAAAATTCAAGCTTGAAATTATTCCAGGACTCATAAGAGTCAGTTTTATCAAGGTGAAATCCTGCATAAAGCACAAAGTCACCTATAATTTATGAGAGATAAATCACCCCTTTTTCACTGAGAATGAGGCTCCTTCATATTACATTACATTTACCACAGTGTGAAGTGTTCACAGAGACATTGACCACAAACCAGTTCTGTTGTTTCTAGCTGGTCATTAGCAACCTCTAGCCCCAGTTTCAACTTGCACACTGCTGTCCCATCTTGGATATGTGCTGATTGGAGATTATCTTGGATGTGAGTGAAAAATAGGATTGAATTTCACAAAACACAAAACTACTATTGTAGTGTACATTCATGAATACCATTTTATTTTGCCTGATATGTGTCTGTGTGTTGCCCTAGGACAGATAACAAGCCCAGGCTCGAGTTGTAATTTGTTTTTTTCATTTGGCAGGTAAAGATTTTTAAACATGCAATGTTTAGCCTGGATTTTACTTGAAAGTTACCCAGTGATTCTACTTTCTACTCCCATCTTTTTGTTCAATTCTTTTTTTTTTTCTTTTTTTTTTTCCTTCCCAGACTATGATGTGTGAAAAATAGATAATGATCTATTTGCTTGATCCTAAGAAAAACTTCTGAGCAAGAACTTTAGGCTAAATTTAATGGATATTCCTAATGCAATGGAATTACAGGCCTAGTCTTTTATTTCCTGGCACTGCATTTTAGGAAAACAACTTTCTTTCTTCCCCAAATGGAAACTAATCATAGAGTTGTATTTTGAACTACAGAAATGTCTAACTTAAAAGAAGCTGAAGGGGTAAATTTAAGCAGGACTGAAGGTTTTCTACTACAGTTTCTTTAGTGCACCTGTTCTAGTCACTCTAGGACTGTTCAAACTAATTTTGGCTTTTGCTATTTTAAGCCCTTGCAGGACACTAAAGTCTTACTTGTGGTATTTGTCTTAAAGCATTAAATGCTTATTTCATAGCTCTCTACACAACAGGTCCTAGTTCATTGCATAATAATGAACTGTGTGCTCCATAAATGTTGTTTGATCATTTTTTATTGTATTAGGAAATCCTGCTTTTGGCTGAAAGGTATAGTTACCAGAAGGTGAAACAGAATGCATATAGCAGGCCAAATAATATGAGTTTTACTGCTTTGTATAAAGAGATATCTTTATGATATTTCATTATCGTAAAGAGATAACATATTCTTCTATGATTTTCATGTGAAGTCAACAGCCCAGTCCTTAAAGTGTCTATCACTTGCTTCTGTTTTTGTAGATGAGACTTCTTGATTCAGAGCATAGCCCCTGGGGGTTTTTAAGCCTCATTTATCTAATATTATTGTGGTGAGATTGTTATACCTGACCTGACTGACAAATGCATCAAAAGAGAAGTCCCCTTCCCCTCCAACAAGCTTAATTACATGAGACTGTGCATTAATGATACCAAGCTGCCATTAGAGCTGCAGTCCCAGTTTGGCAATCAGCAAAAATCTGTCCATGATGTATTTCAGGCAATGAACAAGTTCTTGGCTTCTGTGAAGACACTGTAGGTTCCAATTTTGTTTTCAGTTGCAGTAAATCATTGTGATTTTCATAGCTGTGATTTTCAAATATGCAAAGTATTACATGGCCAAATCCTGAAAAATTGTAATGGTACTTGGCAATGATCTTCACAATTCCTTGCAATTCCTGGTGCAGTATAACTGTAAAATCTTCAGGTGGGATTCCAGCCTATAGAGAAGCCATTGACCTGATTTGAATCACATGGGCAGTCCCTATTAGAATCCCAGGATTATGGAACCATAGAGTGTTTGGGTTGGAAGGGACATTTAAAGACCATCTGGTTCCATCCCCTGTGCCATGGGCAGAGACACCTTCCACTAGACCAGGTTGCTCGAAACCCCATCCAACACTTCCAGTCATGGGGCATCCACAGTTTCTCTGGGCAACCTGTACCAATGCCTAACACCAGAAAGAAAGATGTTAAACCCCATCTTAGTGGGAATTAATAGTGTAGTGAAATCACATTTCTGTAGAGAGCAAGGCTGCTTGCAGTGCAGTGGTAACCATATCTGGAGCTGTGCCTTCCTTTTGTGCCTGTTCTCTGCCCCCGAGTGTCTCGTGTGCTTTGGCACATGGTGAGTCACTTCCACTAAGGAGGAAGGAACATGGTTCCACTTCTGTTCTGTGACCTGATGGTCAAAACATACCACTGGTAAGTGGGAGCTTGTTATTCAAAATCACTTTGACTAAGGTGTCATAAAACCTGGTCTTCAGTTTCCTAGTGAGTATTTTAGACATTTCACCATTAAGCAAAATATAGGTGCTATTGCCAAATGTCATTACTCCTATGGCATTGTTTAATTGGCATTCTGATAATCTCAGTCTTTGTTTTAACTTGAAGATGTGCTTCTCAATGTGTGAACAGACACCTCTGAGTTGGTGCAAAGGGAACTTGATGGCTGTTATGGATAGAGGTGCTGATGAGGTTTAGACTCAGCAGGGATTTAAGCAGTACCTGACATAATGTATTTTGTGAATTACTCAAGAACTTAGCAGCCCACATCTGGCCTGCCATCTGAACTACTGTGTAATGGTGTATTCTGATAGAAGGTGTTTAATGAGACTGTTTCAGGAGAGTATTTGATATAATAATGACACAAGTACTATTCCACAGCTTCCCAGTTACAGCAGCAAATTGCTAATGGCAAGTTCTTACACCTTAGCATTCCAGAAATTATCTAGCTGATGTTAGCATTATGCTGTCATGAAGCATAATAAACTTCTCCAAAGCAGGCCTCATGAGAAAAGTGAAAACACTGTATCATTTCTCATTCAATGTACACCTTCTTATGCAAGCCAGTGATTCTTGTGTAGCTCAGAAGATCATTTTCTGCACAGATTTTCTGGTGGGCTTCACATTTTGTGATTTAGGAAAGTATTGTCTAAATTAAAAGTTTCTCTGTTTCTGCTTACATTGCAAATGTAAAATACAAGAGTATAAAATCTTTTTAGAATTATGTTGTAATAAACCAATTATGTTAAGGGCGGAAAAGAACTGAGATTTTCATCTCTTGGGACATTGTTTCAAGTTGATCATTAGAAAGCATCCATTTAAAAAAAATCCAAAATTACTACAAAAATTTTAAAACTTGTCTGGCATCATAGAAATACCAAATTTGTGTAATGATTTAAATTTTCTAACCAATTTTAGCTCTAGGTAGAAATTGAAGGATTTTTTTTTTTTACTTTTCATTTCTTAAGTACATAGACAAGTGTTTGAGTAAATTAAAACAAGTTTAATTTTGCAGCTGTAAAATGCCTTTTAATCTCTAACGGAAACAGGTTTGTTACTGCAATGGTAAGTAAATTTTCTATTTGGGTTATCAATAAAATGTATTCTTTTCATAAAGCATCTTTGTTATATCTGTTTTGAAATGTGTTGGAACTGGAAAAGGAACTCTCTGTAACGATGAAGAGTAGAACCCTGGTTTCCCTAAAGTACTTCACTTTGTTTTGCTTTATTTTCAGCTGACATTGTTTTTGTGTTGATGGATTTGTTTTCATTTGTTGATGCATTTGTATTTGTCAGGTGGCTTAATCTTAGTGTGATTAAGAACAGTGGAGTAATACATTCTCACCTGTATTTATCCAGCTCGTTTTCACACAGATGATATTTATCTCACTTGAGTATCAAGGGTAGTGGGTGTTTTTCAGTAGCAGGGTCTGTTTCTTTCAGTGCAAGGTGAAAACCTTTAGAAATTGTGAAGTCGGGTCTTGTTCATTTCTGTGCATATATGGGAGGTTGCATTAATTCTGATATCTTTATTTTATTTTCAGGGCCCTAACTCAGTCATGATCGCCTTGGTAATGCTGTTGAATATTGGTTTAGCCATTCTTTTTGTCCATTTTCTAACTTGATTGGAATTAGGAAAGGTAAGAAAGGTCTTGCTTTCATATAAAATCACCATATCCACCCCACCTTAAATGATAAAAATTTAATTTCTTCACATACTTTTAATGTTCCCCACTTTAATTTTAGCTATGCCTGAATGTGATTCAACATAGTTATTTAATATTGTAACTGTTTTGACCCTTCAGTGAAGTCATGACAACTAGTGGTGTTAGCCCACAGTTCTCTGCAGTTGTGTCACCAGCCTTTTATGGCACCTGTCATACTCAGACACAGGGAAGGAGGCTTGGAATTAGGATGGGACGCGAGAGAGATGAAACTTGGAAAATTCAGCCAGGGGCCCAGATCAGTTTCTCTGCTGGTGGCTCGTGGCTTTGGGGTCCTCTGAAAGCTGAAGCAAGCAGCCATGTTGGAAAACAAACAAAATAATCTGCTGAAGTGAAGTGCGTTGGCTTGTCCATCTGTTCCAGCAGAGTGTGACTAAAGTGGAAATGTACGGAGCTGCACTTTTTGTTGATGGAAGTTAACAGCTGCCTTACTATTTTACCGTCTGATGTTTTTAGTGGGGAGATGGGAAAACGACTGCCAGAGGAATGTGGTCAGAGGATTCTGTTGCTGTGGAAGTGATTCCAGCGTTCACTCCTATCTCATTAGAAGAAATAGTTAGCAACATCAGTCACCAGTCTTATTCCATTACCTGCTGCTTTTAACATCTCCTGCAGTGTTCTGGGAGATCGAATTTCATTTGCCTGTGCATGATTCTGTTCATTTGTTGTTTATGAAATTTGATGTATAGCCATAAGTAGTGTTTAGTCCAACCTGGAGAAAGCTACCAGTTCTGCCTAGCAGCAGAAGCAGAAAATCAAATATATTTTCCTAGTCCAGGGATAAAATTCTTAAATTCATTTTCTTAAACCTGAAGAGTCATTTTGCATTAAGGTTCAGTAAATAATACACCATTACTGCAAAACTCAAAGATACTGCTGTCTTCCATAAAATGCTCAAATATTTATGCCAATACCAAGCAGAATTTTTCATTAAAAAAAAAAAAAAGAATCTAACATTGGTATAAGCACATTCTAAACAGGAGAGAGAATATCAAAATAAGCCAAGAAAGGTGAGATATAGGGTTTGCATGTTGACTTTTTTTTTCTTTTTTTCTTAATTCTGGTGCTGTGGTAATTAGTGATTTGAATTATTATGTTGCAACACTGAGGTATTTTGACAGCAGTTAAAATGAAGTCTTGTATGGGTGCACATTAAAGCCAATGACAGTTAAGCTAGCTAATGCTCTTAATAAATCACAACTTTAAAATGCTAGATTTGTGTTGAATACATTCAGGTAGAGCATTTTAAAATGTTCAGTGATTGTTTATCGGTTTGATTCCTTCAGTGTCTTTAAAGTCCATTTATAATTTTACCTCAGCATTAAAAAAGCCTCAAAATTTTTCATTTGGAAAGTTTGTCTTAAGTAGTTTCATAGCCCTTTGTTCAAAAGATGTGATCACTTTTCTTTTTATGTGCCATTATACTGTAATTATTGTACCCTATATTAATCAAATGCATGCTTATTTATTGAAGATATGTGGTGTGATCATTTGGCAAGCAAAAATTTTAATTTAAAGCTGCAAAAAGCAAAGGGCTTGTATTACAGTTTATTTTATCTCTATTAGAAAATCTTTCATACAGTATAGTTTTTGAACCTGTTTGTAAACTTTCTAAGTTTTTGCATGGTTTAATGGGCAACATTCTTACAAAATACATTAGCTATTTTTTGATGCAGCATAGTAAAGTACCATAGGTATGGACTGAATATTGTGCAGCAAAGCAGCTCCAAGCAGGGCAGTAACACCATGGTGTTTTTTACAGAAGTATGTTGAGAATCCTGTGTTTTGACCAGTGTGGATAAAGAAGAAAGCAGAAAGAGAGCAAATGAAAATAAAAGTTGTATATTTATTAAAAAAAAAAAAAAGGGAAAAAAAGAAAAAAAAAGTTTAAATTGTGTTTTAAATTTAGGAAAATAATTTTTAAATAAGAACAAAATTTTAAAAGTTACTGTGTAAGCCTTGAAGTAATGGATGAAATGTTCCATCCCACTGTTAAATCACCCCCTGTCTCCTTACATGGAGAGGTAATTTTGTAACTGACATATTTAATTCCTATTAAATGTTTATTTAAAATACTTTATGCTCTGGAAATAATGGGTAACAAAGCTTATGAAAAATGTTTATAAATTTAAGTAAGCATGGTAGTACCATTTATAAATATGTATGATTTATAAGCTTTTTTAAAACAAAGCTCAAACAAATTGTTGGTATTTTTCTAAAATGTGCACAGTTGTATTTTACATGAAAGGCTATTTATAATTGGTTGTTATACTGTACACTACATTTTGGACAGCACAATGAAGCCTGCCAATGTACTTAAAAATGTCATTTTGTCTATTTAAAGTTTCTTGCTGTCAAAGAATGAACTCTTTATCTATGAGTTTCTCTATTTATAATTCTTGACCCAAAATGTACAATGTACAGTTTTCACAACTGTATTTGCTCTAATAAAAATAAGTTGGTTATTAATAGAGTTTCAGACTACTTTTTCCTGTTATGAATTACTTTGTTCACTCTTCGGAAGCAATTTTTTTTAACTAATCAAATAAACAGGAGTGAAGCAGGAAAATGGGTGAAATTCTAGTCCCTTTGAAATAATTGTGAGTGACTGTTTTCAACAAAAGTGATTCTGGGAAACAATTAAAAATAAATTAAAAAAAAAAAAAAAGTCAGGCTTCCCTTTGTGTCTTCTTTTATCTTCCAATACAGGATTTTGTGTCTCCATAAATTTAGTATTTTAAATTACATTCCCAGTGCAAGGTGGTTGGATCAATTTTGCTTTAATTGGTGAGTGACTGGTCTGTTAACAGCTGCTCTTGTAAGGGAATGACTTTTTTTGGGTTTCACTCTCCTCAAGATCTTCATAGGTTCAAAATTCTCATAAAGTTTGTGGACCAATGTTTACACACAGAAAATTTGCCCTCACAACTGTCTTCAAACCACCATATTTGCTGGACTACTCAATCAGCTGAAAATTTTATTTTCCATTATTCCAGTTCATACTAGTAGCCAACTGTACTGAAGTCCTAATGTTTAAATGAAGAGGAGAGCAATTTTAATTTGGAGCTCCTATTTAATGGAAATTTATTTTTAGGAAGTAGTCATTACTGTCTTGTTCTTTAAAATAATTCTATGAGCATGAAGCTTACCTTTGAGAATTTTTATTTTCTGCACAATACCTGCTCCCTAAAGAAAATCTTTGGCTCTTTAAGCAGAGAAAAATGCATTCTCAAGACAAATAAACAGAAATAACTTTAATGCCAAAAAATTTTAAAGTTAACTTCAGTGAGTTGATTCTTCTCTGACATTTGTAATCCACAGTGTGGATCATATATTCAGAAATGAAAGTGAAATGTCCATTAAATATTCCTTAAGCTGTATGAATGTGATAACATACTCAGGCATACAAAAATCTGAACAGCAACCAGCAAAAGATGTGCACAGAAATAGAAGAAAAAATTTTCAAGTCATTTCCCATCTGAGATGTTTTTACCAGTGGTTTATGTTACAAATGGTGTTACATGACCATGCATCTGCTGTGCCTAAAGGGAGAAAACCCATGGACACACAGGACAACTTAATGCTTCGAGATTTGCTCCGGCTTGAAAAATTTCACCCCACTCCCAGCAAGGAAAGCTTTTCTCAGGAAAAGCAGTTTTTCCTGGCACAGTTGTGTGTTTGCCCACAGGTGCCAGTGAGCAGTGAGCTCTCTCACCCCTGAGTCTGAGTCCTGGTTTCTTGGACAGCTCCATTTATCCGGTTAAACCATATGTACAGTGTACACAGCAAGTGAGCAAGGTGAGGTGCCAGGCTGAAGAAAAAAAGAGAATCATCTGTCATAGCTTTTAAGGCCTTTATTTATTTAGTGTATGTGTGTATATATATATTAGTTTGCCTTTCCATCAGAAAAGCAATAAGGAACTTGAAGAGTGAGGAATTGTTGGCATTTGCTTTCCAAAAGGAGTTCACTTTGAAAGTAGAAATTTTGAGACATATGGCTATAACTTGCCTTTCAGATACAGATATGTATGTTTAAAAATCAAAAATACAGCCTGGTGCTGACTTTAAAAGAAGTATACACCTCTTTATGAGAGTTAAATTAAAAACAATGAAATAGTTATTTTCATACTTTTTAATGATATTCTGTGACTACATATTTATCAAATTCTCTGTTAAGATGCACAATATGAAAAGATTCTGACAACAACATAGATTCAGGGATAAAAGCCTGGAGAACTCAGCACATGCTGAGCTTCACTGAGAGTCTTAGCTGTTATTAATAAAACATGGTTGTGAATTGTATCTGAATGGTTTTACTCATAGCTCATTTGAACTGTTTAGTCAGGGGAGACAGTTCTACAGGCCATTCTCTTATGGAAATGTAATTCAGTAAACAAAGCAAATTAAGAGGAGGGAGATTAAATAAGCCTTTCAAATGAAGTAGTCTTCTCATTCTCTCATTTAATATTCACAGAAACAGCCAAAAATAGAAATTCCGTTAAGTCTGAGCAAGAAGCTGTGTATGCCAGTGTGCTATAGCTGAGCCATCTATGGTATCCGTCTCCGGTTTTTTCCTACTCCACACAGAAACTGCAAGCTAAGAGACATTACACCTCCCACCATTGTAGGAGGTAAATATAATTCAACATCTTTAATAAAAACAGTCTATAATGTCTATGGCTAGAAGGACAAAAGCAACTTCCTCTATCTAAACAGTTTATGTTGTGACCATGACTGTAACAGCAGAACAAATCCCTAACCCCCCTAAAAACAACAGCAAAAATAAAGCTGGTAGCAGAATTTCTTAGCAATCTCTCATGTTTCTTTCTTTTATTTGCTACAGAGGGGATGGGGGGAGAACAGGGAACAGACAGCTTTTTTTAACCTGATAATCTTCATCATGTCATTATGTACTTGCTTTAGTTAATGTTTTTCACAATCCATTGGGACTAGTTATGTAGGAGATTTTGGGTGCAAACTGGCAGTATATTTAATGTCATTTCTTAGGAGAGTTTTGAATTTTTCTCAGTAATGAAAAAAAACAGGATTTCCCTTGCCACCAGTGAAAATGGGTTTGGTGGTACTTTTGCTGTGCCATCACTAGTTTTCTATCTTTTGTCCTTCACTGCCCACTCACCTCCCAGTTCTGACAAATTCAACTTAATCAGTTTTGCCCTGCATGTGGACATTGCCCAAGATTCCAGACAGTTGTGTTTTCTGTGGGCCATTTGTTCAGTGTTTTTAGCTCTCTGTGGCTGTGGAGCCTGTGTCATATCACAGTTTTCATTGGGTCCATTCTCTGCATACTGTCAGTGCTGGTTTATGCAACTGCATTATAATTTCAAATCTACTCTCATTGTCTCCAGTGTCAGGACAGTGATTTAAATACAGTGTGTGGGAACTGAAAAGAAAAATACTGAAAGTGATGCCATACACAGAGATTTCTGATGGCTCTTCAGAATTCGTAGAAACCAAGGTAATGCTGACATTATTAGGAAAAAAAATCTGGTATCAGCTGGGTTAGGAACTCCTCTACAAATTCCCACACTAAGACTGGGAAAAAGATTGGCCATGCTGCTGAAGCTGATTCTCAAATCAGAAGAGCAAGGAGTCTGAGGGTTGTGATTTACTGGGGTGGTGCACTAGGATGATTTCTGGACCTGACAGAGACACATGTGGATTGTTGAACAGAACAAAATACATCCTGTGTTGGAAATCTGGGGTTGCTCTCCTGCCTGAGCTTACATATATCTTCCTCCATGTCTTACACTGATTCATCAGGCAGCTCTGTGGAAGTTGGGTCACATACACTTAGACAAGGACTAGATTTTACATTCATAAGTGCCTTCAGTACTAATTAAGTAAAGAGCAATAAATGATAGGTGATTCCTAGGCTTTAAGCCATGGGCTTTGAACGCTGCTTTTTTTTAATGTTGATTTCTCCAAACTGGAAGAAAATATAGGATACAGTCAAAGAGTAGAGTTCCAGGTGTTGTCTTTCACAATAATAGGTATATTAATCCACAACAGTACCTGAATTCCTTTGAGATCATATGTGAATTTGAGAAAGAAACTTTACAGTCTGGTTCAGTGAATAGCAGCTTGACAGAGACACTGTATTAGACCTCAGAAAACAGATACTGACCAAGAATTTTGAGAATGGCTGCCTGTATTTATGTTTCTTCATCTATACCTAATGATCTAAATTTAAAAATTTCCCAACTTCAGAACACCCCATGGTTAGTATTCAGAGACATTTTGGGAAGGCAGAAGGGGGTAAGTCATATATTACACTGAAAACCACAGTGTATGAAAATGTTAAATCTGGCCTACAAAATATGCCAAAGGTTGAAAGCATTTAGATCTGGGTTTTCAATCATTGGAGCTACAGGCTCTGATTTGGGGATTTCAGTCAGCATCCAAATCTGTATCTGATTCCTAAGGCATACAAATGAGATACTTGAACCAGGAGTGCTGTTAAGGAAGGGCCTGGAGGGAGAGGGAGCTACTTTGAACCAGGCTGCTGTAACTCTGGGTTAATTAAACCATTACATTCTGTACTTTCAGAACAGTGTCATTAACTTTATTTAATGCAGCAATTTTACAATATTCAGGACATGTTCTACAGAATACTTCAGAAAGTATCATCATTCAAGGTAATGGTGCTTAATTACTTACCCAGTTTTAGCTGCAGAGTACTTTTAGCATGTAATGCCACCAAGGCGTCAAAAATTATGTAAACTGCCTTCCATTTAATTATGACAGCTCAGTTCTAGATTCTGTTTAGGCCACTGATGAGAAAGTCACTAAAGGATGGGATCGGCTACCATGGAAACAGTGAAGACAGAAGAGCACCAGCAGCATTTCACAGGGGCTGGGACTAAAAAAGACATTCTGCAAAGAGAAGGTAATTGAAAGAATTTCACATCACAGTGGATGGCTTCCATGCATTCCTGCCATTCCAAGACAACACATTCCTGGCATAGGCTGCAACAAGCCTCCACATGCAGAACAGGCATTGTCAGAAAGATTGGAAATGAATCTCTAGGAACAAGGAGGTACAGACATGTTGGAATGTAAAGCAGAAGAAAGAGCAAAGCATGGGGGAAAGGAAGAAAGAGGAAAGGAGAAGCTCTGAGGAACCTATGTGTTAAAAGGGAGGGGAAGAAATTGTTTGTAAGGAAAAAATACTAAGGAAATAGACAATATTGGATCCAGAAGAAAGTGACATTTGTTAGATGGGAATAGGAATGGGATAGAAGACAAGTCACCATCCTCAGCACTCGAACAGCTGCTCTAGAAAGCTACTTTCCAAGCCCACAGAGATTAAGAAAAAAACAGATGGACTTAAATTGCATGAAAATTGCAATCCAAGTTAGACATAAAGAAAAATTCTCTAGTTGTAAGAATATCTTTGAATTAGATTACCACACGAATGAGAAATTTAATATTTACTCTGAACAAGATTACAGATTGCTGAATGTCCATTAATGGCCTATTTTCTGTGATTCTGTGACAATTATTATGGAATGTGAAAATTAGACATAGGTGTGGTAGGAAGGAACTGGTGTACAAGAGAATGAGTTCTTTACTTACAGAAGAAACTTAAATGGGAGTGTACTGCAGGCATAAAGTAGGAGGATGTTTGGACAAGGCAGATGAGAGGAACAAGAAAAACGTGAGCCATAAAGAGTGAAGAAGAGTGTCAGGGGTTGACAGAAGGCACACAAGAGCAAAGGGAATAAATGGGCAGAGCCCACAAATGCAGGATTGCAGTGCAGGAAGGAATAGAGATGAGAAGAGGGCTGGGAAGCCTTAGGCAGTCCTGCAAGAACAGCACACTGAGGCACAGCAGAGACTGTAGGAGACAAAGACATAAAGCAACTCCAAGGAAGCATCAGGTGTTCAGCAACACCACAGGTGTCCATCTTCATCATTTTCTCAGCTGAAGATACTCAGTGGACTTTGATACAATTTTTAAATTGTGGGAATAACTGAAGCTATCAGGAGGCCTCCTTTTAATAATTAAACGTTCAGAGAAACATCTGTGTCTAAAATCTGCAAAAAAAACAACAGCTTGCTGTTACAGCAGACTGGCTTGAGTTCCACTGAAAAGAGTCATGGTAGCAGTGCATTTTATTAACTCCTTGTGTAAAATTTCTCCAGGAAGAATACTTTATACAATGGCAGTTTCCTGCTGTTCATTAAAATGTGATAAACCAAACAAACAAAAAAACTAACCACATAATCATACTAGTTCCCTATTTGAAAAGAACCTTAATGCAAATTTGCATTAAGGTTTGTGTCTCTGAGCATCTCGGACTACAGAAATGTTGTTGGTATTTACAGTGATTCTGTGCTGCACCAAATGCTCTATAGACTGTGGTGGTGTGAGTCACACAGATTACGTAACATTTGGAAATACATTCAGTCATCTGCTTGCTACAGAAATATTGCTAACAGATTCTTCACTCACTTTTATCTCTACAGTCTTTATCACCCTTGTTAAATGTTATTTTCATGCAACTTCCTCAAGGGGAGATGACTCAGTGAGAGAGTAAACTATAATGCTCCATTGACACCAGTGGCCATATGTGCTGGTAATCAGGTGCTGCCATCCCCTCCTCCTTGACACTGCCAGCAGTTGCATTGGGGTTTAATTGTGTCTAGAGTGCTATTCCATGCCACATACTAGTGCAAATGTCACCAGGAACAGGGTGAGAGCATAACCAGTGAAAGGCACAGTCAGTAATGCAGCCCTCCTTCCAAACAAATAACAGCTCTCCAAAGCATCAGCATTGCCTCCTGAGCACACACCTTTTGGGCTGTCTACTGCCTGATCATGCTGAGAGGAAAAATGGGCTTTTCCCTAAAGGTGAACAATGTAGGATCAAGGACAACTTTTAGCCACAGACCCCTTCTAGTAAACCAGACTTCACTCCATCTCCTCTGATTTACCTGAGTGCTAATTAGTTTATGCCAGGTCCTCAAAAGGCTGCGTGGGCACCTGCAACCTTTGAGGATTTAGGGCTTCATCCAAGCCCCACATCTTTCATGAAAGGTGGGTTTGGGTGCCAGGGCTTGGGGTCTGTTGAGGTTTTTGCACCGTGTATGTGTGTGCACTTGTTGATGTCTGGTGTCTGTCCTTCTCAGGCAACAAGAAACAGCAGTTCTGCTGTTTTCTGACAGTATTTGGTCATTTCTCCCCATCAAGCAGCCTTAGGGCAGCAGAGACATTTCAAGAGACTCAGTGTAGACATGTGAACTTCATCCTTTACCCTGGAGACTGAGCACTTCTGTAGTCCATTGCTGCAGATAGGTGAAAATACAGGATGCATAGAGCACACAGACAACTGCAAATTCTGTCATTAATACTTCTGGCCACTTGCACAGACTTCTTTTTAAATTATTTTAAGCATGAGGGCAGGTTCTTTAGTTGCATAAATTTCCGGTCTTTAGTTATTGGCATAAAAAAATGTCAATCACAGGCTTTGGCTGCCAGAAATAGGGACTGCTAAGTGTTCAGATAGGTGAGAAGTCATCTTGTGAAGAAAAAAAGCAGAAAGAAAAATATTTTCAATTCACCTTATGACTAGTAGCTAATTGGCTGACATTTCAAAACCCTGTGTTCACACATCTCACATTCTTCACACTAAACGAGAGAGACTGAAAACACTGAAGAAAATGTATTTTCAGGCGTAGGAAGAAGCATCACTTGAATTTATTTTGGATGGAAATGAAAAGTGCCTTTTGGCAATATTTATGAGTCCCAGAGCCTCAAAGCCCATTTGTGTCCAGTGGTGTTGTGTACACAGGGGCCAAGCCTGCGAGACGGGCTGCACACAAACACCCTGTGAGGACACCGTCTGTGTGGGCACAAGGCTTCTTTCAGCTCACTCTTTGGACAGCATTCCAGCTGCCAGCCAGCTGTAGGGACAGGCTTTAGGGCACAGGGCTGGTGATGTGAGCTGTGGCTGGAGAGCTGGAGCAGCCTTGGCTGGGGCAGAAGCCTCTGACACCTCCACT
The DNA here is from genome assembly GCF_029582105.1 of Oenanthe melanoleuca. Taxonomy (NCBI): domain Eukaryota; kingdom Metazoa; phylum Chordata; class Aves; order Passeriformes; family Muscicapidae; genus Oenanthe; species Oenanthe melanoleuca. Next base: position 31,386,864 of record NC_079335.1, read on the forward strand.
TGCCCCAGCAGTAAGGGGCTGGAGCAGTCCCTGTGTCCTGGAGAGGGCAGTGGTGAATGATGGTGCCCACAGAGACCTGCACACATCCTGGCTCCTGCAGCCCCTCATGTGCTTGCAGCGTGGCATTAATGGTTTGAATGTCACAGCAGGAACCAGCTGTTGCACCTGGGCACCTACGGGGCATTTTCAGTATTCCAGATATGCCTCTGTCAAAGCCCTGTGGAACTGCTGTGAAAATACTGGTGGCAGAGTAAAATAATTGGAAGGAGAGCATAAAAAAGTTGATACTTGCAAGACAAAAGCAGAAACAAGAGGCACTTCCATCCTTACAGTTCGTCCACGTGGCCCAGGAAAAAGGCAGGCAGCCAGAACTGCCCCATTGTGCCTATCAAGTGTCCCTGTGTTGGGAGGGAATGTCCTGAGGAGCTGGCTGGCCACTGACATTTGGAAAATGAATGATTGTGCTTGCCAGGTGCTTGAGAACAACGTTTGGCATGAAATAGCTGGCATGACATGAGTTTGCAGGCAGTGTTTTATTTCCTATTCTTGTAGACCTTCCCATTGTATCAAGGGACTGAACAGGAACCTGTTTCAGAGGGCATCAGAAACTCCAAGGGGATGGTTAGATATACTTGCAATATATTAATTTTATTAAGATGTTTAACAAGAGTAGGATTGCCTATGGGACATTATCCCAAATAATAACAGCAGTGGAGACCCGAAATGGATCTGGAATGCATTCTGTAGAAACACTGGGAAAATCTGGGAGAAGTTAAGGTAAGAAAAGGTGTTCTAATTAAATTCTGCTATTTCCAGAATTTATGAAAAAGGTGAATGAATTTTGCAGATCTGAGTTACCACTGTTGTTTATAGACCTGCTTTAACTAGGAACAGGGTAAGCCCTACTCTCTGTCACCCATAATTTTCCCCTTTTGTGTTGTTTTTTCTTTTTTAATGCCACTCTAACTAACTTTACTACTTACCACAGCAGTAAGTAATCAAAGTCAAGCACAGATCAGGTCTGGTAGAGCAGTCTGTCACACCTTGCTCCAGAACAACCTTTGGATCCTTACTGATCTGTGTGTCTTAAGGAAAACACTGTTCCTGGGAGCCACAGGTGCTGCTTGTGGCACATCTACAGCACAGACACCATTTTAACCTACCATAAGGTAGAAAGTTAATATGGTAATGGTGATTAATCTGTATCTTTTATAGACTTTAGAAAATTCAATGGCAATTAACAAAGTTACTGTATGGCCGGAGAGGAGCTCTTATAAGCTGATTTGCTTTCTTACAAAAAGATTACTTGGTCTTGAAAGAATTTTTACTGGAGACTTTGGATGAGTGATGCAAGTAGAAAAGCCAGAACAGAAACATGAGCTACCTGTTTCCTCCTGACATGCCAAGTCTGCCTGTCTCACCTGAGTTTTTCCATATTCTTTGGAGATTCACACAATTTGGCTCTTTGGTCTTTAAAACAAATGGGACTCAGCAACACAAATTTTAACATTTTATTAATGAATATGTAAGAATTTACACTGATTTTCCTTTTTAATACTGAGAAGCAAATTTCAGTCAGGACAGGAGTGCAAAATGTGCTGCACTGTCACAGCTCCAAAGAGGCAGCAGAAGGTGATGGTGAACATTCACATCATTCAGTCCAGGAGACTTCAAAGGTCTAAATTGTCATCCTGCTCTCAAATTAGTGATTTAAAATTTTCAAATGGTGGTCTTAACCTTAGCCTTTCCTTCTTATCCCTCTGGCTCACCAGGAAATCTCTGATATTTACTGAAAGGTCTGCTTGTTTGCTGTTTGTTTAAGGACAGAGAGATGCAGTTGTTTCTCTTTGGTTTCACATACATGATTCTTGTCAGGATTGTATGACTTCAAAATGAATACCACCCACTGGAAAAGTTCAGGCAGACCAACACATTAGGTGATTTACCTTCTCCTGCTGACAACTTTACTGTTTTCACCAGGAAGAGCAGGAAATTTAGGAAGCTTTTATACCATGTAAACAGAATATCACAAGCACATAAATAATTACCTGGAATCTAATACAAAGATTGGTGATCATTTATTACATTAATTTAATTGCATTAAGGATGTAATTAATATCTGCCTAATTATAGAGTTACTGTTATGAGTGAATAACTAAACATTCATCCACATGCAGGAACCCTGTCTTTCAGGAGGAAGGGACATTTGCAGGACAATCTTCAGCTTTTTCTCAATCAAGATGAAACAGTGAAATAAAATTAATCTATCTCTAATTTTTTTTTACCATCTTTGTAAAATTAATCCTTAATAAATCCTCTTCTAAACATTCAGCAAAATTCAAGTAAAGTTTTGCAGAACCCAAAACTCTGGGCATATCATGGAATTTTTAGGGTTGGAATGGATCTCTAGAGGTCATCTAGTCCAACCCCCCTGCCAAGGCAAGGGTTACCTCAAACAGGTGACACAGAAACGTGTCCAGGTGGGTTTTGAATGTCTCCAGACAGGGAGACTCCACAACTACCCTGGGCAGCCTGTCCAGTGCTCTGCCACCCTCAGTGTAGAGAAGTTCTCACTCATGCTGAGGTGGAATTTCTTGTGTTTTAGTTTATAGCCATTGCTCCTCATCCTGTCACTGGCAGCACTGAAAAGAGTCTGACCATCCCATTCTCCCCCACCTTGGAGGTATTTATAAGTATTGATGAGATCCTCTCTCAGCTCCTGCAGTCTCTGCTCACAAGAGATGCTCCAGCCTCCTTTGGGCCCCTGCTGGACCCTCTCCAGTGGCTCCTTGCCTTCCTTGTACTGAGGAGCCCATGTGGTAAATTTTGGGATGTTCATCCTTGACATAGAAACTTAAACCTTTCTGCTAACAAATTTGGGACAGCATTTGCAAAAATTTGCACTTCACTGGAAGTAGAGATGTGAGCTTACCTGTGACCTGTGCCAGACCTGCAGTAGTTGTAGTCAAGGTGCAATATGTGCCAGCCCCTCAAAGTGCTGGAGTTTGCAGCATATCCCACACTCAGGAGCACTCTGGGCTTGCAGCTTCTATCCTTGGTGCTTCAAATCACTTTGTGAGCCCTGGCTCCTGCCAAGAGGCTCCTGCAGAACAGAACAAGCCCATCCAAACCATGGAACCACAGGGTTCCATAATCTCCATGGGGGGAAAGGGCACAATGGGCAGCTTTGGCCAGCAATGTCAGAGACCAGCTGAGATCAGCAGCTGGGACAGCAACCAGAACTGCATGAAGTCCCTGCCCAAAAGGTCTCACCACAACTACTCTGCCTCCATCCTTCCAGGGCTTGTCCCTGCCTTCCAGGGTGACCCCATCACACACTCAGCAGTGCTTCAGCCTTTAAATGGAGACTTCATGCTGAGACTCCCTCCAGCTGAGACCAGCCAAAGCTCTCACAACCACACCTCAGACCCTCACTGGGCACTCACAGAGCATCCTGCCAGAGCTCCCTGCCAGCCTGGCCAGAGGGCACTGGGTGTGTCTGCTCTGTGGTTGCACTCACAGATATCTGTGTGCTTCATGGTCATGTTGCTGAGACTTTCAACTTTATTTCATCAGTGCTCATCTATTTTCCACAGTATTTTGAAACTGCCTGGCATCAGAATTCTTGCTATTTATAGTTTTACGTGCAACTTAATATTTACTTCAACCTCCAATAGGGATGCTTATTGTAAATGTCAGCAGATTATGTACTATGGCAAATTAATTAGTTATGTAATTATTCTCTTTTTAGGGAGGAGAGACTGTTAATACTGGTTGGATTACTTGAGCATTATGAACTCTTTGAAGTTCTTCAGCATTTTTGCATCTTTAGTTCAGGACATGCAACTTTAAAGCAACAGTGCAAATAATATCCCAGAGCTCAGGCATAAAGAGAATTATTTTGTTTAACTCTGGTATTAACAGTACTTTCTCTCAAATGAACATTTCAATTGTGCTAAATTACAATGAAATTCCAGTTGAAGCAAATAAGATGGGAACATTTAATGAATTTATTGATGAATGTTATTATGGTGACTATCTGCTGAGACTGAACGATGATAAGACTGAAATAAAGTATCACCAGCTGTTAAAACAACAGTAATTTTTTCCCCCTTGTGCCCTAAAATAAATTTTAAAAAGAGAAGAATGAATAATGAAATATAGAAATCCATATTGTTTAGTACTTTAACTCCCTTTGATGTTTTTGGAGTATAGTTACTTTCATTTATTTGAATAGGACAGATACATATGCAAACTAATGATTGCTAGAGAATGCATTACTTATAAAAGGGTGCAGTTGCCTTGAAATGTGATAGGCTGCATTCTCACAGCCAGCACCACAATTTAAAAAAATTACTAAAAACTAGCACCAAAACCTGGGTGCTCGCTAAGTTGGTGCACACACGATGGATTTTCAGGTACAGAGTGCTGAAGGGGTTTTATATTTGACAACAGAGAGACCTCCCTGACAATTTTGTCACTGTTGGAGGCCCTGCTATGCAGCCTAATGTGCAGAGCAGTAGTAGAGGCAAGTTCTCTAGGATGGGACAAGATGAGACTGACTCAATGCTTTTATTTTGTGCAGTGTATACTTCACTTGTAGAGCTCACAAGTAAATAATATATGTTTCTTTGTTGTCATCACTTAGCATCTATCTGGAGATATATATTTTTTCTTTCCAGTGTAATTTCACTTTAGCCCTTTCCAGCTGAGAAACAAAGGATTGATGTTTTTGTTACCAGGCTGCCAGTCCACCCTACTTGTAAAATCAAGAAGGATGGGAAGCTGTCAGGAAACAGCCCAAACTGCAAAGCCAGGCTGGGCTGGAGCAAACACATCTGAAGGAGCTGTCCCCAGTGGGGATGGCTGGGGCTCAGCCCAGAGAGCACACAAGCAGGAAATGAGGGAAACAGATGGAGCAGAGAGACAGGGAGAGGGCAGGGTGTGCATCTGGTGAGCTGAGCAAACGGGCACCATTGTTCCCAAACCCAGCGAGTTCTACCGGAAAGATTTCGGGTTGGAATTAGTGGCTGATCTCTTTGGTGTCCTGAAATCTTTGCCCTCAGGGGTGCCATTGAGGGACCTGCAAGTGCAGCTTCCCTTCTTAGTAGTAATGGAGTCAGGAGGGTATTTTTGCCATTAGATTTATGTGTCTAAAAAAATTCACTCAGCATACACCAAACACCCTGCAGGAGCTCCTGGCTGGGGCCAGACCTCTCCCTGGGGATCCCCTGCCTGCAGCTACAGTGAACATCCAGCTCAGAAACAAACTGCTCCCATTTGAGAACTTGTTTGACTTGAATTCACCTCTTCTGCAGACATAGAAGGAGCATGAAAATTGTCTTCTAGCTACAAGGTGACACAATTTCGAGACCAGAGCTGTAAGTTCACTTCTTGTTGGTTCTGCTTGTTCAGAGTCATCGTTGCACAGAGCTACAGCAGCATCAAGACAGCTATACTAGGAAGGAAAATAATAATTGGCACTCTCTGGTTGCATTCTGGTTTGCATATATTCAGCAAAATAGCTGTCTAGTACTGGGAATAATTAGTGAATTTAAATCACTATTTCAATTATCATTACTTCATTGATAGTCTTTGTTAACTTCAAGGCATCCTGAGGGTCAGGCACAGTGTAGCACTGTTCAGGAAAATGAACAAACCACAGGCAGCTCTGTTAAGCCAATTTTTCATCTGGAGGCTATTAAAGACTTCAGAGAAGTGGCATCCCCATTACTGAGATGAGAAATTGGATCATCAGCTGATCTGGATGATGTGATTGGACATGGTCTCTTCTTCTCATAGCAAGTCTGCATTCAGCTACAAAAGCAAATCCTGAGATCTCCAAATTAAAAATAAAAGCTTTAGAGTCTATAACAGCACTTAAAGTACTTGGACTAAGTTTATAATGAAAAAGAAAAAAAAAAACAGTGCCAATTTTATCATTCTAAGACTAAATTATATGTTCTACATTTTGGATTTTTAAATATACCTGAATAGGCTTGAGTAGTTCTGCCAACGACTATACAAGTGTTAAAGCACAGGCTCTTTTCTGGTGTCTCTTGAGTTATATGGTTCTGACACAATTTAAAATGAGATATGCAAAATCCATGTCACATATGTATTCAGCAGGAAGGAAGCACATAGCTCAGGCTGCTAGCAGAAGAGAGAAAGGATACCAGCCCATTTTAAATATAATATTTAGCAAATTGTTTGCTATGAAAGCAAAAATTGCAAAGAATCACTTTCCAACAACTACATACATTTTCAAGACTTACAAAATCATTGCTCTTGATTGTATGGACAGTAACTGAGATACTAAGACTAGTGGAGTGTAAAAACCCTTATAATTTTGACCATTTCATCAAGCATATATTTACATTTAAGTTACCATCTATTTGATCTCCTCTTAAATTACTGTCAGCTATTCAATCAGAACATACTTTAGAAAGTTCTTCAGTATCATTTAAAAAGCTAAAGTCTCTCTGCACAATTATTTTAGAAGCCATGTGTATTGGCCTGAAGTAAATAAATGAACTTCTGTATGGATAAAATAGAAAATATTAATTCTAGCCATGGAAATAACTGGGTCCTAAGTGAACTCTCCCTGATTATATGGTTCACCCATGGCAGATGGTATTGTCACAAAGAATTATGAGTTTTGTAGTTTGAGCCCTCCTGCAAATCACTCTAGGATGGAACCCAATTAGACTTGCAGCCAGCAATGGGAACCCAGGACAGGTTCAGCTGAAAGCTGCTGTCTCTAAGCTCATCAAAGTGATGCCATCAGGGTGCTCACAGAAAACCAGTGTGCAAAGGATCTCCTGGAGTAAGCACAGGAGGTTTGTGCCCATTTCTCACAGCTACAACCACCCTGCACCAGCAGCACCCACACTGCTCCCAGGGCTGCTGCTCAGCCTGGTCCCAAACCTCCCCAGGGATGCAAACTCCCCTCCTTCATTTGGCAGGCTGTGCAGAAAGTCCACATGGAAAAAAAAAATGTTTGTAATGTCTAAACTCATTAATTTTCACACATTTCAGATAGGATTGCTTTAAATTCACTGGAATGAACACCTGAGTAAGTTTCAGAAAACTCATGACCAGTCCAAGAAGAAAGATTGTTTAAATACATACTCTTGAGCAGGCCTGTGCTAAAGATGGGTTAAAAAGCTCTGACTTATGATGATGCTTTTCAGCAGGTCCAGTGAGCAGGAGGCTCTTGTTGAAAGGTCACCTGTCCTACCTCTTCTGCACCTTGTGACAGAGCCTCTGATACAGAAATCTTGCAAACCATCCATCAAGATTTATTCTGGGCTTGTGATCTGAGAATTTTACTTTCCTCTAAGGTGTTCAACTTCCAAACATTTTATTTCTATATTCCTCCTATATAATGCAAAAATCAAGCTGCCTAATAAAATATTTCAGATCTGCATGTCTTACTTTGAATGGAAGTACTGCTTAGGAAGAAAGGGGAGCAGATGCTGAAGATAAAAAATCTCAATCACTCTGAGCTGAAGTCTGGCAGTTGTCATCAATATAGATCTCATGACGCTGCTCCCAAAAATGGAGAGTACACATGTTAGCCAGGATTTTTCTGTACGTAACAGTAGTGTTATTCTTGCAGCAGTTTTGACTTAATGTGATATTTGGTACTTTCTGACAAAGATTGTTATGTAGGATGCTGTGAGCTATCAATCTGTTGATGTATTACTTTCTGGAAGTGGGTGTATTTTAGTGGTAAGTGTAAGGGATAGACAAACAGAGGCAGAAATCTGAATAAATCCATCTCATAATTGGGCACTGCTGCATGCCCAGTGGGGAGTCTTTTTGCACCCCTGAATCAGAGGCATGCTCTTCCCACAAGATGTGGCACATTGCTTAAATGTGTTTAAATGTTGTTAAGATATGGCATTGTTGTTTAACCCCAGCCAGCAACTAAGCCTCACACTGCCACTTGTTCACACCCTCACCAGCAGGATCAGGCAGAGGATCAGTGGAGTAAAAGTAGAAAACATCTTGTGGGTTGAGATGAAGACAGTTTAATAGGTAAAGCAAAGGCCTTGCACACAAGCAAAGAAAAACAAGGAATTAATTTACATCTTCCCACAGGCAGGCAGGTGTTCAACCACCTCCAGGAAAGCAGAGCTCCATCACACATAATGGTGACTTGGGAAGACAAATGCCACAATGCCCAGTATGTCTCCTCCCTTCCTTCTCCCCCCTCTCTATATGCTGAGCATGATGCCATATGGTCTGGAATATCCCTCTGGTCAGCTGGGGTCAGCTGTTCTGGCTGTGCCCTCTCCCAGCTCCCCGTGCACCCCCAGTCTCCTCACTGGTGGGATGGGGTGAGGAGCAGAAAAGCCCTTGGCTCTGTGCAAGCCCTGGTCAGCAATAACAAAAACATCCTTGTGCTATCAACACTGTTTCCAGAACAAATCTGAAACAGCCCCATAACAGCTGCTGTGAAGAAAATTACCTCAGCCAAAACCAGCTGAATCTCTTTATAACTGTCCTGGAATAAAATGTGCAGTCCTTGTTCAACAACACACTTGTGGGCACAAGCAGTTAATCACCAAACATCCACAAGGATTCAATCCTGGTATTGCAAGGCTTTGAAAGTTGTGTTGCTGAGCCAAATTAACAATTGAGTTGGGCAGCACATGAACATGCTCCTGCTTCAGAGTGCTGTGGTCAGAGCTGCAGGTCACCTCAGTGCTCAGGGATGTTGGCTCATGTGGGGGCTTGCAAGATCATATAATGGGTAAGGTAATACCCACCAAACAAAAAGGAATAAATGAATGTTTTTTGGGAAAGTGAATCAATGTCAGATTGATTTCCCAGTGCACACAGAAGAATTCTTCCTATAGAAGTCTACATTACTGGATTTCTGGAAGCTGACAGGAACAATTCAACAGGAGTGAGAGCTTATTCTCAAACTAATTCCATAAGGCACAGTCTCCCAGAGATAGCACAATGTGCTTATCTTTGGATCCCAAAAATAGAGAAGAGAAGGGACCAGCTTTATTTTTGGTTTGGGGGAAAAGCAGGACCTAACTGCTCAAGGTCTGGTCAGCTGCCTGCAGCCCCACACCCTGAGCAGCTGAGGCCAAGTGAGGTGTCAGGTGTCCTTCCACAGACACAAAGGAGAAGAGAGAGTATTCTCTATCAGGCGTCTCATTTTAAGAATTCAAAGCATATTTTTCTGGATGCAGTGAAACATTCTCTGGATGCATGTTTGTACTTACATGCACCTAATCTCTCTAAAAATGTCCATCCACAGTGAAATATAAACCATGGCTTTCTCCTGACTGCAGAGGTTGAAAAAAACCACAGCATTTAGAATTACAGATTCACAGAATCACTAAATATGCTGAGTTGGAAGGGACCCATCAGGATCATTGAGTCCAACTCCTGGCCCTGCTCAGGACACCCCAAGAGTCACTCCCTGTACCTGGCAGCACTGTCCAAACCCTCCTTGAACTCTGCCAGGCTGGGGCTGTGAGCACTTCCCTGGGGAACCTGTTCCAGTGCACAAACACCCTCTGGTGAAGAACCTGTTCCTGGTATCTAATCCAATCCTCCCCCAACTCAGCTTCCTGCCCTTTCCTCAAGCCCTGTCACTGGTAACAATACTGAAGAGATTGGTACTGAAGATACAAATCCTCATCTTTAATTATGATTACAAGGCAAATTTTTCTGGAGTTAAATATGAACTTTTAGGAAAAGTTTATAGCAGAATGGCTTGTCCTTGGGAGCTACCTGAGCCTTGCCTGGAGATGGCTGGAGAGGTCCAGCTGTCAGACCCCACATCAGCCTCTCAGGCTTTGAACTCCTGCTTTCTTTTTACACTACCTATATGCCAACCATCCTGCTGTCAGATCTCATCTTCCTGTTGCAAGTCTTGGGGTATTTCAGTCACAGCTATTTCATTCATGTATGCTAGGATCAGACAGTGAGACTTAACTCCTGAAGCCTCTCAATTGTATTTTATTTTAAAACAAAACAAAACAAAACAAAACAAAACAAAACAAAACAAAACAAAACAAAACAAAACAAAACAAAACAATAAAAACCAGACAAACAAACAAACAAAAAAGGTATTTTTAAACTCAAAATCCAGAAAGAAAAGAAAACCAGGACTGTAATCTATTTCAAAATATCATCATTTAATTGTTCTGATTCATGCATTTTGAATGTCTAGGGCTGGCAACTCTATAATGTAAATACAGACTTTTAGCTCACAAGCTGTGCATCTACAAAGAAACCAGTTTAATCAGCTTAAGGAGCATTTAATATGTTTCTTTAAAAATGTGGAAACTGTGTCTCAATTCATATTTTGCTGTCAGACCAACTCTGTCATAAACAACAAGGAAAATACCCTGAGTTCAGCTTTTGCTTCTTTATGCATTAGGCTCATGTCTCCTCACTTCTTACTAATAATTAAAATGCCAAATACTGTATTTATTTCTTTTTCCCACTGGTTTGTTGATTTTTGAGGCTGAAGTAGAACTCCCATGGATGTCAGTAAGACCAGCAAAAACCAAAAAGGTTTTACAACTGGGCTCAAGTGTTTAAATTTCCCCTTTTAATTTCTTTTCTTTTTAAGAGGGCTGCAATCCATCTTGAGAAAGATTGTGATCCAGTTCAGACACTAAAAGCCCCTACCTCTTTATCCCAAAAAGAGACATTTTTTTCCTGTAACACAGTTTCCCCAAGCATTGAAATAAATTTGTATTTAATCTGGAGATTTCAGAATCAATATGCTTACAAAATCAGATTCCTAGTAACATTTCAAAGGACTTTATTTTGGTTTTCTCTCTTCAGAGCTTGTGAGCTTCAGAATGCACATTTATTTGCATCCCCAGCACTATAAATCAGAGTTCTGCAGCTTAGCAATAAGAGTAGTGAAAACAAGCCTTTCTCCTGATAGTGCTTCCAAAACCCTTGATAATCTGTTTATCTTTTGCATCACCACTTAGTGATTCTGCAAGAATCACAGCAGCCTCCTGAAAATCTCTTTCTAGTAGAGCATGCAAGTTTGATGCATGGATATGACTGAACTTCCTTTTCCCCATGTGCATGTTTTGCCCTTGTCAGCACTGAATATCATCTGCCTTTCTTGGCATGTTACTGTGAGGTCTGGAGATCTCACTGTGGCTCTTCACAATCTATTCTTTTAGAATATTCTAAAAAGGATAGTTTTATATCTTTTGTGAAAATTTTCACTGTTATTCTCTCAATTTTCTCATAAATATAGCAGTACACTAAGATCCTAGTGATGTTCCACTGGGTTATAGCCTTCACTGTTTAAACTGGCCATGTACATAATATCTGCATCCCAGTTTTCACAAATTGCATAAAAGTTGTGGTGCTGTCTTTGGTCTGCCTGTCAATTTCCCAGATCCATGGTAACTGGTATATTGGGTTTCCATGGCAAGGTTTTGGTGGGGGGGAGCCACAGGGATGGCTTCTGTGAAAAGCTGCCAGAAGCTTTCCCAATATCCAGCAGAGCCAAGGCCAGCTGGCTCCAGGACAGCTCTGCTGCCAGCCAAGCTTGAGCCCACCAGCAACTGTGCTAGCACCTCTGGGGTACACACTGATGGTGAGGAAAAGCTACTGCACAGAAGCAGCTGCAGCAAGAGAAGGGAGAACATGTGAGAGGAGCAGCAGCTCTGCAGACAGCAGGGTCAGTGCAGGAGGAGCAGGAGGTGCTGCAGGCACCAGAGCTGGGATGCTCTGCTGCCCTTGTACAGCCCATGTGAAGCAGCTCTGAAAAGTTAAGCCTGTGAAGAAGGGGTCAAGGTGTTTGAAGATTTGGTTTTATTTCTCAGTTTCCTACTCTGATCTCATTGGTAATATATTAAATTAACTTCCACGTGTTGAGTGTTTTGCCCATTTCAGTGGTTGGTGAGTGACCTCTCCCTGTCCTGATCTTTACATTTTGATTTTCTCCCCCCTGCCCAGCTGAGGAGGGGAGTGAAAGTGTGGCTGTGGTGGGCACATGCTATCCAGCCATGGTCAGCCCACCACAAATGGTGAAAATTTGAAACTGAGAAGAGCATAAGCCAGGAAGCAGATGGGGTTGTTGCTCAAAATTTCAGGACTTCTCCTGTTCACAAAAAAATACTTTTCTAATCTGTCTCACTTATGTGCATGAACTAGCAAATGCTTCTGTTTAGATATTATCACCAGTATACAGAGTTTGCAAAGAGATGTGAGACAGCTCTCCCTGTATTTATGGCAAGATTTAAAGTGAAAAAATGTTGGAATTTCCTTTACCACAGGGTTCATAACATTACCAAGCCCACTGAGCATATGTGGGTTTTTTAACTTGCTGTCCACAGAGAGCTCAAAGACTGTTGCCAAGGGGTCTGAAAGGTTTATTTTCAGTAGTATTTACTCTATGGAGCCTGAAGTCAACACTGGGGAATTTCAAGGGGATACAAACCTAAATACTATAGAGCTATGTGTGGGCCCTTGTACAGAATAAATCAGAAGACAGGTAGAATAAAGGCCTAGGGTTTCTATTCACACTTAGAAATAATCAGAGGTAGCACTGGGCACATTGGTTTAATGTAGATAAGGAGAAACCTGGGTACTTCATTTTACTGAAGACTCAGCTCTGGTGTTGCACTGCTGGAGCTGTCAGAAGCAGCACTAGAGACAAGTAAATTCACATGGGATGTGAGAGATGGAGCTCTGCAGCAGCTGGCAGGAGCTCAGGTCAGTGACAGAACTGAGAGGAGACATCACTCTTCCAATCTCCCTCTCACTCCTTTCCCAGTCCTTCATTTCCTGGGCTTTCCTGCAGTCTGGGAGCCTTGTTTTTGAACCCAGCACAGGAACTCAGGAGGTGTCACTCTTGGAATAACTCATTGCTGAGCTTCAGCTGCTGCCTCTGCTGGGAACTTGCCTGGTCTGTCCACCAACATCCTGCCTGTCAACCACAGACAAAACCAGCAAAGAAAAACAACTAGAAGGAAGAAATCAGAGATGGAGAGGAGGACTAAGAAATATATATATATATTTTTTTTTTTTTTTTGTCTGAGGTAAGACAGCTATTCTTTGCCAGCCATTCTTCACAACCCATGAAAAATATAAAGTGACATATAAGATGCAAAGGATTTCTGAAGTTACATTATGAGAAAGTACACTTCATTTATGCTGTTGGAATTGGAGTCTAGTCCTTTTCTTGAGCTGTGAAAGAAAGAAAACCCAACCCCTAATTACTACATACTGCCTCTGCCACAAGAAATACCATGTGTTTTTTTTTAAATAATTATGGTTTTGTCATTCATGTAACTTTAGACTTCATCCAGCCCATGAATCAATTGTTCAATTAAGTTGTCTCTTGAGTTCCCAAGCTTGTCAGTTGAGCAAAAACATGCTTGGCTTATACCCTGCTCACAGTAGGGGCTTACATGTATTTTTGTTTCAGTATGAGAACATTTCTAATGCCTGGAGATACATGTTGTAGGAAGAAGGCTGTTCTTCACACTCCACTTGCTCCAGTGGAATTTGATTCCATTATATGAATCAGAGAACTGGAAATCATTGATGAACTGAGTGTCTTAAATTAACATTCTAATAAGCACATTTCTGTGTGAAAAAAAAAAAAAATAAGCCAATGCCCTCTAGTTATGTTTGAATATAGGAGAAAATGTGTTTCTGAGAATTTAACACTATAGATTTGAAAAAAAAACCCTTAGATTTAAACAAAAAATCTTTAGAAGAGAATAAAAATTGACCTTTCAGTGACTTCTGAATGTTACCACTATTTTACAAAGTAAACATTGTATTTAACAGTAATCTGAAGGTTTGGCTCATGGCCCACTATGACAGCAACCCAGCCATGAGCCTGACCTGTGTGACATGGGACAGGCACAGAGCAGCAGGAAAGCTGTGCCCAGGGAATGTGATGCCAGAGCAGCTGCCAGGCTGTGTGCAGGAGTGCCCTCCTCCCCTGCAGCCCTGGCAGGATGAGTGCCATCCGTGCCATCCCAGCATCTCTGACCACCAGGCTGCTGGCTTGACCTCCTCAAAAGAGCTGGCTGACCTGTGGGTCCCCAAAATTGGATGCCCCTTGTTCACATGGGCTGCACAGGGAACACCCTTCTCTCCTCCACCCCATCCTCTCAGCAGAGAATCAAACAGCCATTTGTCTTTATGGTGGGATATTTCCACAAGGAGAGCTAATTGATGAGGACAAGAAGGAGGAGCTCAGCTGGTGAATATGTGCCTACTAATACCACCCCAGGATCTGGCTTGGAGCATCTTGTCCTAATATTTTCCATCAGTCAGGAAAGAGGAGCTTTTTGTACTCATCACTTCCCAGCATGAGAGAAGCAATATTTAAACCAGTGCTGGTGTGCTGCTGGGCACTGGAGATGCCAAGAGCAGGAGGAACACTCCTCAGGGCAGTACAGCCTGGATAAAGTCCTGCCAGAGTGGCAGAGATTCTGAACTATTTTTTGGAATTGCAAACAATTGGGAGGGAGATCCTAAACGATTTCATAAGGGTACAAGGTACAACAGAAGCCAGTGCTTTATATAGAATAAACAAAGCACTGCCCATTTTCTCTCCTCCTTCTGCATGCATGGATCACACTCCATGCAAATTAGAAATAAAGGGAGAACAAAGAATACATTCAATATCAAGTTTTGTGCATCAAATCAACTCTATTTTAAGTTTTTTCCAAATATCAAAAGATGCCCATATGGCACAAAAACAACCTAAAAATGGTACAGAATAAGGAAAATCATATTCACTGCAGCAAAATAATGGTAGCAGTTGAGAAACTAACAGATGTCTATGGCTTTGAATTTTGAAATTTGTTGCTCTGTCACAGAGACATTTACAGTGTGGTAACAGTAATTCTATAATTTGAACAACTTGAATTATTTTAGCATTTTAATTGGACACAATCTTACCAAAACAGTTTTGATACATACCTGCTAAATACTTTTTTAGCGTATTCCAAATTACCTATCTTTAAAAAAAGCACCAAAAAAACTAGTATATGTGATTCAAAAACACACTGGGAAACTTTTCTAGGAAGAAAATATAGGAAGCTAGTGATTCATCATAGAGATGATGAGTCTGCCATAACAGCAGTACCATGGCAGTGTTGCCAGATCTTCTCTGTATCTGAAGATATCTGAATTTTGGACTCTCTCTCTTTTTTTTTCTCCTAAGGCACCAACTTTTCCACTGACAACTTCAGATACACTTTCCTGAATAGCAATGCTTGTCTCTGCAGCCATTTTCCAGAGAAAGATTTTGAAAACACTTATATAAAATAGGTATTATTATTCTTGTGTCTTAAACAATGAACTAATCAGCTGTATACTTTCCCTAGCCAAAACCCTTTAATCTACAATCTTTTTTTTTCAATTATTTATGAAGTCCCACTTTCAATGTGGTCACTAACATAGTAACTCATTTTATAACAAAGCCAAGCATTAGCTAAACCTGATCAGTAATTATAATTGATGAATGATTTTTCTAAGATGTCTAAAGAAGTAATCTTTTTACATACACAAATCATTCCAACCTAGGCTATTCCATCTTTCCATTTGTCTCCTAGACTACCATCCTCTAATCACATACTAATATTTCATTTTTCTGTCACTTCAGGCTTTCCAAATCACCAACTCAGCTTCTCTTGCAGAGATTAAGGCATGTGGGGTTTGGGGTTGCTCTCTTCATGCAAAACAGCAGAGACTTCTGAACAGCAAAGGTGGCCAGAATATGCCAAAGGATGTAAATCATCATTACACACTGAACGTGGATTTTGCTATATCCATGCAGATGTGTTTCCAAAAGCACTGAGTACCTCCCTCTTCCACCAATTTTACCAACACTTGTGAAAAAAATCTTTTTAAAACTAGACTGTTTTTTGAAGGAATTTGGATATGAAGAGATGCTGGTTTGATTTATTGGAGAGTTGATGTTGGTTTTGTATAACATTTTCCAAACAGCCACCATTTTGGCTGCAGATTTAATTTATATTGGCTTCTTACTCGCATTCAAATAAATGCATTTAGTTCACTAAATTCAAACTCCTTGATTTAAGAGCCATTTCAGCATGGCCTGAACTCCCAGAGCCTTTCATTCACAGGCATGCTCTTGAGCAAAAGTAGTGGCAAATGCAAAAGCAGCAGCAGCCCATGTTCCCTGGCAGAACAGTGCACAAGGGCACAGGGGTTTTATATCTCACTCTTCTCCAGTGCTCCTTTTCACAGGCTGCTCCCAACTGCTGCCAAGCCCCAGGCACTGTCAAACACCCCAGCTACAGCCAAGGACATCACATTTTCCATCTAGCCACTAAATCTGACCTGGCAATAGCCTGGTGTACCCACTTACCTTCCCCATCCACCTGCTTTCTGCACAGTGGGGAAGTGCTTGAACCCAAATCCCCCTTTTTGCACAAGGATTGATGTCCATCATGCTGGGACTTTAATTGCTGGTGGGTTTCCTATACAGGCTTCATGAAAGTTTTCTCTAGATACCTGCCTGTTTATTACCAATTTGTTATAGAAACACAACAGAGGCCTTTCAGTACCCTACAGTTTCCCCACTCTGATGAAAAAACCCACGCCGTGTACCATGTTTTTATTAACTGTTCTTATCCATAATTATTCCTGCAAAACTTTATTAAAAGGAGGATAAAACATTCTCTGCCTCTTCCTTAAGCTCACACATCCTTTTTTTCTCTAAGTGGTGCTGGCAGGCTCATGAAAGGTCAGCTCTGCCCTGCCATCAAAGCATCCTGATGCAGAAGGGAGCCTGAGGTCACTCCTGCCTTCAGGAAGCACTGCCAGCTTCCTGACCACTCACAGCAGGAATGGCATCACCCACAGTGACATTATTGTTGTTATCATCATCCTCTTACCACCAGCATCTGCAGATTGAGCTGTGAGCCTGGCCAGGGCTCTCAGTGTGTAAAGCTGGCTGCTTTATTGCTGGAGTCTGGCTGATCCTGCTTCCCACCACCTCCAGTTCCGTGGGCTCTCATGGTGCCAGAGCAAGGATCCCCCTCCCTGGGACAGTGTAATCACATCTGACATCTGACAGCCACAGGAGGAGGAGTGGGCAGGGGAGAAAGCAAAGGGAAAGCTCTGTCTTCTCTTTCCAGCTGGCAATCTCAGGCATTGAAAACAAAGCAGGACAAAGAGCCTGGAAGCAGCATCTGATGAAGAGGTTGTTAATTCAGAAGAATGTAATGCAATTGGTGATGGTCTGTTTATGGCATTATATGTTCTTTTTGAGAAACAGTATAAAGGGAGAGAAAAAATGTGTCAGAAGGGATGTCAAGGGCCAGTCAGAGGAAAAGGTAGGGAAATATAACAGCAGGTGATAAATAAATAAACACCTTAAAAAATACAAGACATGCAACAAGAGGGAAGTTGCCCTATTTCAACCCCTTCTAGCAAGCAGTGTCACTTAAACCTCCCTATATGACCTAATACAAATCTCTTCTGTCTGCACATTTAACTGCCTTAATTTCAAAAAGAAAACAGGGAAAAAAAATAGAAAACATTATTTTCAACCCTGATTTATGCCTTTGAAATATGCAGGAACTCTATCACAGCATTTTTCCACGCTCATTAGTGCCAGCACACATTTTCTCTTGCAGAGAGGGAATAGTGAGAGCCCCTCCTGACCCAGGCTGCTTTCCACAGCTCCCGTGAAACAACAGGAGGCGAAGGGCCCCCGGGCACTGCCATCCCTTGCAAGGACTATCAGCTTGCATTAGTCACAACAAACCTCCTGACATCACCCAGCCTTCTCAGGGTCCTCTGCTTGGGAACAGTTGCTGGGCTCAGGCTGCTCTGCTGTTATCTTTTTAGATTGCCAACAAAGGAAATTACAGGTGACTGACAGGCAGCACCACGCTCTGTAGGGTTTGGGGGGGTTTTTGTAGGAGATTGTTTGTCCTCTGGAACAGCAGCCATCAAGCTTTAACCCACAAATCCCAGACTCATGGAGGGCAATTTCTAAATCTGAAAGGCAGGCATAAAATCTTCGTTATGAGAAGTGGAATTGTTTTCTAATTTCCTGGCCTTGAAGCTATTTCTTAAGAGTCTACAGGGAGTACAGCTTAAAACTTCATGTCTGATAGTTTAAAACTGACATTTTAAAAAACTGTGGGTGTTGGGTTGGTTTGGGCTTCTTTTTGGCATTAATAAAAAAAAAAAAAAGAGAGAGAAAGAGACAGGAGAGACAGGAAAAGAGTAGTAAGGAAAGATCCATGCATATTTTCTAAGCGGTGCCTCTTCCAAAAGTAAATTTTGCTGCTTTTATGTTCAAAACCACTCATTTGGATCATTTTGAAATCTTCCCAGAGCCTCTAGAGCTGATTCTTGAGCACATCATCTTTTCCCACATTCTCAGGCCTGTGTTTCCTATTTAATTTATTTCAAAGCCTGCTATTTCCAAATTCTTTTGCTGGGGTGGATGCAGTCACATTGAGAAGGCTGGTCATATGTCAGCACCTGTTATTTAACCCATTCCTGAAAATTTGAACTTAGACCAGATACCAACATTTGTTATTGATTGTATTTAAATTTAAAATAAAGAAAACTGTTCTATGTTATAATTAAGGATTTATTATATCACTATCCTTACCAGGAAAACCAAAACATATTCCTAACACTGGTTTAAGGAAAAGTACAGTGACAAGAAAGACAAAATATGAGGTTTGTTTGAGGTGTGATTTTTTGTTTGTCTGTTTTAACCAAAGAATGAGCTCTAGGAAGATGATATCTCCTCCAAGACAGTGCTACTTCAATCTATACTATGAGATTATCACCTTACCAACTGCAAAGTGTGTATATTATGTATATGCATCAAAGTAAAGACTTTAAAATCCATGTATAGTGTATTCTCATATTAATTCAAAGCACTTACATTTTGACAGGTTTGCTTCTTGCCATGGATAGAAGAAGCCTGGACAACTGCATTAATGATAACCAGGAAAGCACAAACAGGAGGAAAAAACACAACAGAGACTCCAGAAACAGAAGTGGGCAAGGAGGAGGGGTAGGGGGTGGGAAAGAAGGGGTTAAACATGTCAAATTCACAGTAATTTCTGTTGAGGAGAATCATAATCAATGGTTTGGGTTGGAATGGACCTTGAAGTTCACCAGTTCCAAACCCCCTGCCGTGTGCAGGGACACCTTCCACTAGACCAGATTGCTGAGCCCCATCCAGTGTGAGCTTGAACATTCCCAGAGATGGGGCATCCATAACTTCTCAGAGTAAAGAATTTCCTGCTGCTATCTGTGCTGTTCTCCTTTGTCCTGTCACTACACTGCCTGATAAAGAGACCTCCACATATTTCCTGTAGGTCCTCTGTAAGTAATGGAAGGCTGCCACAGGAATGCCCTGGAATATGTACTTATAAAATACATTTTTTTTAATATATACATCGTATTTATTTACTTTATAACATATTTTATGTTATAACTATTTTATAAAATAAGTACCTTCGTCTAGCTAGCCAAGTCAGGAAAAGGCACTGAGGAAAAGGCAGAGAAAAAGGAGGAGGAAGCACATTATAAACCAGTCTAGGCTCCATTTCATGATATTTGCAGCTTCAAGCAAGTGAAGCCAACCCACAGATAGCACAGAGGGCAAAATCTGATTACCAGAGCCTTGGCAGCATCAAATCACCAAGGACAGCTGTGGTTAACATTTGTCCCTGTGCCTGCCTGAGAGGTTACTTGCAGTGATCAAGGTGTTTTGAGGTGTTTTGATTTGCAAGGTGCTTCTTTGTGCCCAGTGCTTGGGTTATGGTTTCCAGGCTCACAGATTTAACCTTCCCCCACCAGTGTCACTTCTGGGAGTTGCCTTTGGCTGACCTCTGGGAGGGAGACCAGCCATGGACCACAGGCTGGGGCCTGGGTAAATCTCCAGACACAGAGAAGGATTGGATGAGCATCTGTTAAGGAGTAGCAAAACCACATTAACTCCCACATATTGTTGCTAAATTGCTTATTGCTACCATGCAAATAGGCATGTTTCCTGCATTGATTTTAGTGGAAGAAGGACTCAATTCCTCCAGCACTAACATTTCTAGCTAACTGTGTTTTTACCCAGTAATGTTCCCAAAACTCCTTGTCCAAACAAAGGGACTGCCAGGACAAGAGTGTGTCTGTTTGCCATCTCTCTCCACACAATTAATGAACCATTACTGCCCATATGACTCATGGTGCAGAAGGATCACATGAGCTGGGATTAATATGATCTATTTTGCCCTATTTCCTGCTTCTGTCATGTTATGTTATGTTTGCTGTATTACCTTTATTTACACTTTAAGGATGATAAATTAAATTAATCAGGGCACTACAGTGACAACTCCTGTGCAAATACAAGCTGTTTTTATGTGTGTGGATGGTTTCACTGCTGGCTTAAATGTCATCCAAATCCCTCCATTTTTGTTCACTGGATAGGGAGTGTAAGAATATGGTGTAAGGAAAATCACTGACAAGACCACAATGTGTGAAGTTGTCTGTCGCTTCCTTGTCCTCCTCCACCTGAAGCTACTCATTTTCTCATTGTCCAGGCTGGGTGAAAACTCCCCTCCCAACAGGTGTAGAGCCCAGTCCTGCCCCAGAGCTGCATCTCCTGGTCAATAACAGAAACAATACACTTGCCCTCACAGCCCATCAAGAAACACAGTCCTATTTACTCTGTGTAAAAATACCTCCTTTTAAATATCTGTAAGCAAACAGAGCAGCTGCCTGCAGAGGGATAGCCAGAAGACTTGACACACTCATCCAGCACTTGCAGCAGGAGCTTTGTGCCTGCTGTGCTCTGGGCACAGAGATTCCAGCCTTGCTTTGAAATCCCTCAGCCAAACCTCCACACTCCCAAGCTGCAGTATCAGAACACTGACAGTGGGAAAACTGTGAGCCTGCACTTTGGAAGCTCAGCTTACTGACACTTTATCCCCTCTGTGAAGCCAAGGGGGATGGATTTGCTGTGCTCCTCATGAAACTCTTCCACCATCTCCTCCAGCTGCAGAGTTGTTACCAGCCTTTCTTTTCTATTCCATTACCATTACATTCTTTCTGTTCCAAGAAAACTGGACAGACTGGCTAAAACTGGGGGTTTTTTCCATGCCTTAAATAGTTTTCCATGCCATAAGTAAAGTCTATGATTGTGGAAATGTAAGACCCCACCAATATCAATCATATTGCTCAGTTCTTCAGCCTGAAACTTTAGCTGTAGCTCAGTAACCATGATGGAAGTGATCAGCTGTTGGTCTTACAAGATAATACAAAAGCAATTGCCTGTCTTCCCTGCCATTCTCTAAGTTCCAAGTGTTTATCAGGTCCATTTTTAACCCCTGTTAGCCACCTGAATGGTCTGGATCTTAGAGAAATGGCTTTGTATTAAGATACCAGGTACCTAAACAGTTTATTTTCTAAGTGTGAAAATTTCCACTCAGCTAAGCAGGACAAGCTGGAGGACTTTGGTGTCTGAGCCTCTTGTGCACTTTCATCAGCTTTCCCTCCAGTGCAGTGCCTGGTTCTGAGACCCCCTGTGACAGAGCCCATGCACCCAGCACCCATGTCCCCCCAGCAAAGCCATCTTCAGGGCACATCAGAGCCCATGGAACACCCAGGGTGCAGGGGATCCCCAATCCAGCTACACAGATCCTCAGAAAGGGGCTCTGGCAGCCTGCTAGCAGTCAGTCTGCACTGCTTCTCTTTGATTCACAAAGCACCACTCACTGCAGCATGACTTCTCCTAATCCTTGGTAATAGCTAGCTTGGGAAAACAGGTACATGCTAAATACTGAGAGATGGTGAAGGCTCATTTACACTGATTCTGTCTTCAACTGGCCAGATTGAATTAAGGAGAGGGAGGCCCAAGTAATCCTAGACTGTGGGGAGATTGTAAGGATGGTGCAGAAGGCAACCCTCCCCAATGAATTACAGCTGTGCCAATTGCCAGAGGTGGAGACAGCCTTGCCTGCACAATGAGGATGGGGGCTATAAAAGAGTGGGGCAGCTAGGTGAGAGTTAGTTAGGGGACTAGAGTCTGCTGAAGTTTGGGGTGGTGTCTGCTGGCTGAGCTGTGAGGAGGTAAGGGAGAGATAAGGTAAGATGCTGTGTGAGGGACAGACAGGATTAGGTGGCCAGGTAAGGGACAAGTTTGGGTTTAGCCAGCCATGCAGAAGGAGGAAGGAAATTTGCAGAGAGGAGTCAGTGATGGGTAGAGCTGCCTGTGAGGAGATGAGTCAGTACAGTCTGAAGTTGCCTGAGAGAAGTCTATTGAGTGAATGCATGAAAAGTTTTTAATAAAGGACTGGTGGTGATGCCAGTCATGTCTGTCTCAACACTAGACAATGACCACTTCTGTGTGAGTTCTCACATAAATCTTGTGTTACTCACTGTGTGTGGTCCAGGTGAGTCTGTGGGTGTGTGGACAGGCTGAGATGTCAGTCCTGGGGTAGCAGATGGCCTGCTCAGCTAGAGAGGGCATCTCTCTAAGACCATCATTTATTTTAGAAAGGGAAATTACTATTACACACAATTAAAGGACTACAGGAGGTAGCACCACTGAGAGTCATATCAAGTAGCAAAAAGCTTGTTAAAATGTGCTGACCTCTCTAGCTAAGCCCATTTTGTCAGGGCTGGACAGTGCATTTCTATCCCATTGCTGTTCCCACACACCAAACCCTGCCCTTGAGATAGATATCCTATCCCTAAATCAATAGTCACTGGCTCCAGCTTGCTCTGGCTTCTCCAAAGCTGCTTTGCAGGAATCCATCCCTGATACAGTAGCACACATTGCTGCCTTCATTATTTTCTCCCACCACATAAATCTGCACTGCCTTAATTACCTTTATCTGTGAGTTCATATTAAGGGATGCCCAAGAGGCCACTGAATCCCTGGGTTTGGCAGTACCAGAGGGAGCATCCACCCTCTCCAGGTGTCAGGCTCTCATGCATCTGATGAAGCCACAGAAATGAAAGAGTGAGTTTGTTTTCCAGGAATCTTTTCAAAAACTCTCCTTTCTCTGCTGTCCATCAAAATCTTGTTTTCCCCTTCCTTTTCCCATTGCAGCTCCTTTGGGTCACTGTTTGCTATTGCTCTGGTTGCCCAATTCTAGTTTATACTACTGGTATTCCTCAAACAAATAACACGCCAAGGGTTTCCTTATTCACTTGAAACTGCATTTAAGCCCTTATTCTTCTAAATACTGGAGATATTGTTTTCAAGCAAAAATCTAGCACTAAGTACCTTGATTCTATGATGCAATTTGATAAATATAAATTTTAAATATACTTATCTTTTCCCCAGGAAAAAATAATTTGAGATTATTTTTAGTCTTTTTTATGTTTGTTTTTTTTAAATTTTGCTATTTCCCTGAGTGTTCTAATCAGCATGGTTTTTATCCTTAATGAAATAACATTTTTCCTTTTAGATTTCTCCCAGTGCATGATATTTTATATATTTATAATTTTGTATTTATGCAAATATATTTGTTATTGTTCATGTGTTCATTCTATCATTTTATACTCAGCTTAATCTTTTTTCATATGTGCATAAGTTCTTTGCTAACTTGAGATCAAAAAGGAAGAGCTTTCTATGCCTTGTCTGGGTTATGAAGACTAAGAAAAATCTCTTCATAAATGATTGTATTTTTTCCACATCTTTGCAGGAATTTTTCAATATTTCAAAGATTTTATTACCCGATTTTAATTTGTTGTTTTTTTAAAAATATTCTTAAATATTATTTGAGTTTCAGGAATGATAAGACCAACTCTGAAATAGTGAAGAACAGTAATAATTTAACTGCCACTTTAAATTGTTTCCAATACACAGAATCGAATTTAACACCTGTAAATTAAAAAACTTTTTAAAGTCAAAGATGTAGTGGAATAATCTTTCTTTGTTCTGAAAATACATTGCTTTTTTATACAGCTAGAACTCACCTATTAACATATTCATGGAAGAATTGTAATATTGCCTGTGCAATTTATTGCAGTTTGTACACTACAAGAACATATACCCAGAAAGTTGTATTTTGAATTATCTGCAGGTTAATTATTCTGTGGGCTTACATTCTTAGAGACTTAGATCAAATTCTGCTTTATCATTGGATTTGCTTCTCTGGTTGAGCTGTTTGTCAGGTTTAATAATCCTATTAATAAGGGATTAAGGAGCTAAGGATTAAAGACACTAGGTGTGTCCAAAAAACAAACAAAAAAATTCCTTAGAAGTAAAAAAAATAATTTCAAAGACTAGAAAAGCCAATTTATTTTTCTAGGTTTGAGTGATCACTGACTCCATATGGTATCAAAATTTCTGAGCTTTTCAATACTGGCTAAAAATATACTGTGCAAATGCTCATTTGCACAATCCTGATGCAAGGACAGATGGAAAGTGCAGTCCCTGTCCCACCCTTCCCTCTGCAGGGTCTAGGAAATGCTTGGATTCCACTCCTGAGGCTTGCTTGGTTTCATGCTGAGGGGTAAGGCATGATGGGGAAGAGTTCTGTTCCAGAGCATCCCCCCAAGCCTGGCAGAGGCACAGGGATCTCTGGAGGCTCTCACAGGGCAGGGTGGGGCTGGCACCTGAGCCTCTGACAGCTGCACAGTCCAGCACTGCCTGCCTGCCCCAGACCCTCTCCTCCTGCCCAGGGAGTGCCCACAGCTGGGTCACAGGGAAGGTCTGGGACTGCAGAGCTGTGTTTGCCTCCCAGCCTGGGCACAGCCACCCTCTGAGCTTTGCACAGGGTGTCCAAAGATTCCCCAGTCCAACCAAGGTCCCTCCTGCTTCCTTCACTTACACAGGGGTGATCCCTTCTGACCTGGCTGAGCTCTCAGGTGTTGGTTGTGTTATATGGAACTTCAGGATTCTGGATTGATGTTTCCAAACCAATCACTGTATACTCCTGCATAAAATAAACTCCTGAAGTTGTCTATATATGACAGTCAATCACAGCTAAAGGCATTGTTTTTTTTCCTGGTCACTAAATAAATAGTAGAAAGGGTCTGTTCAGCCCCAGGATATCACAATCACATCAGGTGAGGGGACTCCATGCTAGTATTCATGTTTCAATTCCTGAACTATTTGGAAGACTATTACAGAACCTGGTTTCTCTAACATATAGGAATGTGGAGAAAATACTGAACCACAAAGTTGATCAAGAAGGAGTGCAAGCAGTGGTTATAGTTCACCATAAACAAACTGCATGCTTTAGGAGCAGGAACACTGAGGGAACTTGATGTACTGCCCTGAGAGAGACATGGAACAAAGGATGGGGGTGGCACAGAGGTGGTGTGGTCATGCTCTGCTTAAAACAATGCAGTTAACAGGACCTGGGCCAAAGAAATAACCCAAGTGGTGACTGAAAGCTGAACTTTGCTCCATTGACTAAAAAACACATATTGCTTTTCATAATCTAGCATATGCTGATTAGGTAAAACCTGTGTGTGTTTTACATATATGACTAAAATCATTTAAACTCCACATAAACATGAAATCACATCAACTGCAATATTACATTTTCTTCTCCTTAAAAAAAAAAAACACAAAAAAAACAATGTAAATGGGCTGGTTAACTGCAGCTGCTCCCATCTCCTCCCTCAGAAGGACACCCATTGGGTATGACTCAGGCAGTCACCTATTCTGAATGCTTCCTTGGGAAATTCAGAAAGCAACCTTGTGGTTGTGATCATGCCTTTAGCACTATGGAGCCATCTTTCACTTTACAGCATCTTTTGCTGGCTATATTATTAATATTTTGTATATTCACACGTGTTTCTGCAGACAGTGTCTTTATCCCTGACAATCCAATAAATACCTGCATTTCTGCTGCTCAAAAAGCTATTTTGTACCTGCCCATGAGAGGTATTCAGTGCAACCAGAATTCTAATCCAGCTGGGAGAGTTCATTTGGCATGACCAGACTTACATGGTATTATTTTTGAATCTATAATCATGGTAGTCTCAGATAATGTGACTGGGCTTATAGAGCAAGCTGGCTCTATAGAGCCAGCAACTTCTGTTGCTTAGTGCTCAGAATCTAAGCCCAGCCACCCCCAGCCCCTCTGACATCTGAGGACCAGCTGGAATGCAAGGGGGTTTGTTTCCTGCCAAATCTTTCTCTTAATACAACAGAAAATTTTGCCTTACCCTTACCATAACAAGTACCCTAGTCTTGGCACACTGATTTTTTTTTTTTTTTTTTTTTTAATTAGGGAGCTATCTTTAAATCTTTGAATAATGCCCAAACAACCAAACACAAGAGTGTAACCCTTGTACCAGTAGCTGATGCAAAGGTAGGTACAAGACCCATGCCCTGAATTAATAAATGAGCCTGAATATTTAAGTCTGGCACTATGGGAACTATTTATATATAGGAAGGAAGAATTGTCATTAAGGGACTTGACTGAACCGATTCACTTTGTAACAAAGGTGTTTTTCATTCATGAATTAAGGATGACAAAAGAATGCTGGAAATTTTTCATCCTATATAAAGCTGATAAGGAAGTGCCACATGACAAATTTTCATGGTGAAGTTTCCCAGTTGGTTCCTTTATAACAGCAAAAATAGAGGTACCAAAGAACTGGAAAAGTCCAGTATAATCAAACGTTTCATGCATGAGTTGTTGGAGATCCACAGTTTCAGTACTAAGCACTGTTTGCTGTGGAGGACACTGACACAGGAAAAGCTGGTCAGTCTAGTGCCAAAACAATGTTTTTCCTTTGGTGCTCTGCATAAAAGAGGTGTGTGCTATTGCCCACTGAGTCCCAGAGAGGAAGAAAATCTTTTGCTAATATCTTTAAAGGCACATTTGAGTGACCAAGCCAGGGGAACTTGTGACCAGACTGAGAATTAATACAGTGGTAACCAGTGACCCCTTGGGAGGAGAAAGGGGAGGAAAGGAAGAAAAGCAACCAGTGTGTTCCTTTTGGCCCAGAGGCTGGGGTGAGAAGCCTTTCTTAATAAGCTTGTGTAAAAAAAAATGTAGATTTAAATGAGAGGAAGTGTAATAATAAGCTTCCCTTTGATGCTGACTCAGGTGAGTCTGAGCCACTTCCAGCATCTTCACAAATCCCTAGGTGTGAAGCTGTGTTGTGCCTGTTCAATATCACAGCTAGCAAATCACTACAAAACAAACCCTTTCTCTTTCTGGACAGATGATGAACTCCCAGCAGAGGTGGAACAGAGGAGCAGAGATGTCACCTGAGAGATGACCAAAAGGGCTATGAAATGTAGTTCTCCTCATAGCAGCAAGAATCTCTCTTACTTCCAATGACACAAATCCCCATGTGCAGCCCAGATGGTGCAATGTGGAGGGCTGCAATGCCTGAGAACAAATGAGAAAGGGAAGGAGGTATTTATCAGGAAGGAGGAAACCACAGCCTAGAAGATCCAAGGCTTGCTCTTGGTAAAAAAGCCATCCAACTCCCTGGCTAATGAGAACAATCCTTTCCACTTCCTGAGAAGGTGCAGTTATTTTGGATTCTTAACAGAGCAAAATAAAACCACACAGCCACAAAATATTGCAAACAGAAATTTCTCTTCTGCAGCAGGGTTTACTAATTTTTTTACATTCCTACTAACTTAATAATTCTTGAGGGAGAAGAAAAAAAGAAAAAAATATGGAATCAAAGCAAACTCTTCCTTTCCCAAAATAGGAGCTCTGACTGATGATGCAGTAGCTCATCTGCATGTTATTACTGCTAAAAGCAAAATTAATGAGCAGATATGATGTATGAGAGACAAGTTAAACCAGCAAAAGAAGAACATTCATCCTACTTTACCCTGGTACTGAGAAATAGAATGAGATTATGGACAGCAGAAAGAAAATGGCAGGAAAGGAATGAAAGAAGTTTTAATAAAGACTTTATTGGGTTCTGCCCATTTTTTCAAGCTTGCCTGTGGTAAAAGCATGTTTTTTAAAGTTTCATAACACAGCACTGCAAAGTGTGCCTGCTTTTTGCTCTGTCTACAAGGCACCATCCCAGGCTCCAATGCTCTCCCAGCAGAATATGGTAAATCAGGGCCTTGGCCTCTCAGGCATTTGAAATAATACTCAGGTCATCACAGAGCACATTACCCTGTAGAGCTTTACAATCACTTGAAGGCCTCAGTGAAAAATAAAATAATAACATAAACCAGCTGGCCTATTTCTGGGTCAGCACATATTCCTTGCTCCACCTTTCACCTGAACATCCTGTGCCCCTTCTGGAAGTGCCTTAATTAACCCTTACTTTATCTTACAACTATCAAATGTAAATTAATAGTCATGTGGGGTCATCTTTCCAAGGTTACACTTCATGGCATGCACCTGCTCCTGCCTGTCAGAATTAAATCTGGAGAGTGCTGAGTTGCTCTGTAACTGCGTCATTTGAAGAAACAGCTTTTCACCTATACAGCAAAGTGCAGTCTTAATTTGGGCTTTATGAAGGCAGCAACAAGGTCCCAGGAGGGAAATACTCTTCTTACTAAATGGTTTTTTAATTCAGGGTGAAAAATAAGATGAATATCCACTTTGAGATTTTATAGCCTTTCTTAACTCTCCTTTTTTTTTTTTTTACACGTGGTGGGTTTATTTTAAAACAGCTTTCATTAATAAGGAACAGAATTCCCTTAGCTGACCTTAGACATATGCAGCCTCACAGATGGGAAGGAAGGGTGCTTTAGGCTAAATAAGCAAGTGATGTATAGGGTATAAACCGAGGAGAACTCTTCTCCTGTTCCCTGGCAGCTCAGCAGAGGGTGAGTTGCATTGCCCTGCTGGGAGGGAGGGCTGGTCCCCCTGGACCCACACACAAACCACTCTCAAACCCATCAGGATCAGGCTGATGCTTCCACTGCAATAGATATCCCTTCTGCTTGCTTGGGACAACTCCCAGGGCTAAATTTGCTGTTTGGAAATAGTGAAATTTGAGGCAGCTGCAGGTTTTTATTAACTGCCTTCTTAGCCAGGAACTGTGAAACAGATTCAGTGTTATTACACGGTGGTAGATGGAAAAAATAGTATTTAGACCATCATCCCAACAGTAACCACTGTTAGCAATTGAAGAAAATAAATACTTTAGAGTGAATAATTTTAGTAAAAATGACATTTCCCAGTATAAAATTCTACCCTTTAGTCCTGTAATAAAAAAGTATAATAATAGAAATGAAATTGTTTTATATCTTCTCCTTCACTCTATTCCAGTTAAAAGAAGGAACAAGGAAGAGAAGAGAAAACAAGAAAGCAGTGGGAAAGTCTTAAAAGAAATCCTGTAATTTCAAAGAGCTTATAAATCCATTTTGTTTTCCACTTCCAGAAAAATTCTGTGTTAAAAAACAAGTACCCAATATCTTGTAAACTGCCTTGCAGTATTTCCATAAGACATCTCCCCAGCCATAACAGTTTTATAATCTGCAACACTAACACAGAGTTTTTAAGACTTTGAGAATCATCCAGTGAATCTGTGCCACTGGGCTACATAAATTATTGTTTCCCAAAGTCCTTGACCTTTGTGCCATCTATCTTAGAATCCTAGAATGGTTTGATTTGCAAGGGGCCTTAAATGTCATGTAGTTCCAATCCCTCTTCCATGGGCAGGGACATCTACAACACCAGGTTGTTTAGAGCCCCATCCAACCCAGACTTACCTTGTACATGTTATCTGTATTAATCTGAATAATAATTACTCATCCTAACCTGTAAAATCAGCTATGCACCTGTTACCTCATTATAATATTCAAAATTAGGGGGTTTTTATTAATTTTTTCAGGTGACATTCTTAATGAAGGTGAAGTTGCTTAAACCTTTTTTATCAAAATAAAAAAGTACAAAGAATAGATTGAGGAGAGTATTTGTAAGAACTACTTGAAATCCCACCAGTCACACCTCAAATCAACCCCAAATACTGCAATTTCTACCTGTAATAACTTCCCTTTTCCTTCCAACACACCCACATAGCAAGCATGTACTCCTTCAGTCACATTGCTAACACAACATCTGACCTCAGGAAAACTGAGCAATATTGGAAAATGTATTTGTTTCTGCTGCTCCCTAAAAAATGTTAGAATTGAAGATGTTTTTAGCAGGTAAATTAATATGCTTGTTGGCCAGAAATGGGGCATTCAGCAAATCCATTGAGCCAAAAGACATCTGAGTGTATGGCATTTTTACCTTTCCACTGTTTTTTAAGGCTGCTTATTTAGCTGAATTCAGCTACTGGTATATATTCATGTAACTAATTACCAGTAAATACTTGGTAAAACAAACAAAATTGTTAAAAAGGCCAGTGTGCACACACATTCACACACAGGTGCATACAAAAAAATAAAGAATAATACATTTTTGTGCTTTGGGTTACACCAGCACCACATGTAACAGGATCTGGAGAAGATAAACTTCCTTAATTGGGGTACAGCAAGAGTTATTTTAAGAGAGACAGGATGTGTAGAGGGGTCAGGCCTTGGACAAAGAGATCCTTTATTCTTCTTTTCTTAGGGAAAAGGAGACAAGTTGGCTAGATTTAAAAAACTGTGTCCTGTTGCAAGCTTGAAGATGGCTCACAGCTCATGCCTAAGTTTCCAGTGAGGTGCCAATGCTAACACTCTCAGGGCATGGTGGGCTGTGTGTTTCCACCAGGGCCCCTTACTGGGGAATCACAGCCAGTCTGCTCCATGTCCTGGGCATTACTCTGCTAGCAGGAGTTACCTGAGTGAGTGTAGCTTCACCTACTCATTGCAAATGTGCCCATTTACATCATTTGCAGATGGAATTGAGTGCTGCAATCGGGTTACTGGCATATTAGTATAACTCCTGCCCCCAGTGTCACCATGACAATCCAGTAGACTGCAGTATTGGGAAGGGCACCCTTCTTAGACCTCTCTAAGGCTTCCCATCTGGGTGGTGTTTCACAGACAAAACCAGTCATGAGATGTCAGGGCAGCTGCAATAGAATTGTAATGAAATAATGTTTGGTATTCCATGACTAAATCTTTATTCTGTGCATCTTAGCTTCTAAAACATTGCAGCTCTTTCCCCATCATTATCAAACACTGGTATTGGGAAGGAAGGGGTAGGAATTTGGGCCCCACTACTTTGACTAGAGGATCCAGAATCAGATTTCTGTTAGGAACTTCTTTCTGTTTTACTTACACATTTAGAGCAATGACAGCATTGTTCTTATTTTAAGCATGTCCTTCTCTCCCTGGCCTTTGTACCCCTGAGACATTATTAAAAAGCAATTCATTTTGCTGGGCAAAGTAGCATACTATTTAATATATTCTAAAATATCATTGATGTAATGGTAATTCTGTTTTCTGCAAGTACCATAATGTGAATTCATAACACTTGATTATGTGTGGCCATGACAACAATGAGTCTGCAGGAGAGGTCTCACCAGTGCCTTGGAGAGGGGTGTATATAGTGGAATGTATCCCTGTGGAGCTAATCCCTATGTAAACCTCTGCTGGATGTGAAATATTTGATGTAATTTGGTGTCCTAAGTGACTTTTTTTTTCATTACTACTATAGGTCCTTCTAAAAAAATACTATTTTTAATCTGTAATTTTCAACAGATAATGTCATATTGCAAGAAAGTGCTGTTATTCTTCCCCAAATACATGAGCTAGCACTTTGTAGTGTTCAATCCAATCCTATTCCTATTATTTATTTATTACAGTCATCCCTTTATTTTCTTGTAGGAATCCTCTCTGTCCTAAAAGTGTGTCATCAGCAAATTCCATTAACAAGTACTCTCTGTGACAAGGTCATTAATAAACACATAAAACAGCACCAGAGCTACAACCATAACCCCTTTCCACTCTGACAGGGACCCTTCCAATACAATCCTCAGTTGTCTCCCTGTACCTGGTCCTTCAGCACTTTTCCCCAGCTCAAACAACTTCTTCTGTGGTCCTAAGGTGTAGGCAATAGGGGTTAGTGGGTGCCCTATTTAGCCAAGGGTATCAAAGGTAGATAGCTGGCTAAATTTTTCCATGCCACTTACACTGAATTTCAAACATTTACAATTTGCTTTCTGCCCTTGATTTAAATACTTCCTTCAAAATGTCTTCTAAATCCCTTCAGATTAGCACCCAGAGTATCCTAGGAGAGATTTATGAATGAAAAAGTCTGGGGTTTCTGCTGGGCTGAGGCTGCACCCCCTTTGCAGCCCTGTTCCAAAGAAACCTTTTACCAAGAGTAAATGCTTCAGCTGTTTTCCAGTGACTTGGTGGAAAAACTGCCTGGACAGATTTATCACAGAATATCAAACCTGCCTCATGGCTGCAACTACCATCTCAAGCACATTGTGACCAGAAAAGTCACTTCTTCCTTCCTGCCCTGCCCCAGGGAACCCAGTGGGACTCCTTGTGCCCTTTCTCCCTATTCTTCAGAAGAGCTAACATAGCACAGGTCCTCCCAAAGCTTTTTCTATAGTCCACTCTTGCTGAAATGAAATTCCAAGTCTCCTCCATGCTGAAGTCTCCAAGTTCCTTTCTCCAGCTGACATCAAGACTTGTTGGTCCAGCAAAACGTGTTTCACTGTCATGTCCCCACATGTTGTTCACTGAAAACAAATTTTTAAATGACATTCTTTTTTTTTTTTAGATCAAAGTGGTATTGATGAATAATGCTGGCATTCCACAAAAACTAAGCCATGTCATTGCTAGCAATGTGTACTCTGGTTCATAGCTCAGAAGTTAAAGCTTTTAATAGTAATTCCTAAAAACTCGTATCTGCTATTGTATCACACAGTTCCTCAGACACACTAAGGTCAGAGAGCAGTTCTGTACTACCCAGACTTTTTTTCTGCTCCTCATCTGCTCCCAGGACTATAACAACTACTTCTCACATCCCTTCTGTAGCCCTTCATCCTCTGTCATTTAGATTGGTGCAGTATTCCCAAAGTTAAAGTGCCAAGTTTATCTATTTGTGGTTCATGTATGTGTGATGATTGCCACAGTACATCAAACTGTAAGCACTGCCTGGAGAGATGAATACCCTCTGGTACATGATAAAGGAAAACATTGGAACTGTTGCTATTGTCACCATCACTACTCCCAACAACAGAAACCAAAAGTAAGTTTAAGAGCAATTGTGCTCAGAGAGCTACATAAATACAGGCTCAAGGTTTTTAAAGATGAGAAACAAATATGTAAAGATGGAGAACACAAGGTGCTGTAAACTGCCTGCATTAACAACATCTTACATTAACAATAATGGAACCACTTTAAAAGCTAAGCTAGTTTTCATCATTCATGTCATTTGTTTCCTTTTTATGTTTCACTCAACTTGAGCAGTGACAGCTCCGTTTGTATTTCAGTCAGTTGTGTTGTCAGGCAGCAAAGCTATGTTGCAGTTCTTGCATTGGAAATACTTCAAGGGAACAATTTGAAATAAACTATTTTTTTAAAAATTGAAAGAAAATCTTGAAAACCCCTTATCTTGAGGACTTTACAGACTAGCAAGCTAAACTTTGCCTAAAAAACAATGCAACTTCCCTTGGGTATTTAACAGCTCTATAATGCTTGGATGCCTTTCTGCCTTTGCATAAAATACAAGCATGTGACTAAATTAACTTTTAATTTTTATTCATATTCCACCCTACACTCAACTGCCAATTATAAAAGCAGAAACTTTGAAAGGTTGTGAAAGGTTGTTTGTCTGAAGAACAGTTTGATTTGATTTTCTTCTCAAAACTGGAAGATTCCATGCACAGAGAGTAGCACAAGATGTTAAACCCCACTTTTTTCTTTTTTTTGCTGTGCTGCAGCTCCACAATAAAAACAACAGCCAGGAAATAAGCCAAGTTGTTTTCCAAAATTCAGTGCCATCACAAGTTAACTTCAATGATTTGCTTTCCCTGCCACTCCAAGCATTAACATCCCCAAAATCACCTTTGAAGAGAACAAGCACTGTCACCAAATTACAAGTCATTAATGAAAGAACACAATATGGAGATTAAATATCTCTGGACC
Organism: Oenanthe melanoleuca; assembly: GCF_029582105.1. Classification (NCBI taxonomy): domain Eukaryota; kingdom Metazoa; phylum Chordata; class Aves; order Passeriformes; family Muscicapidae; genus Oenanthe; species Oenanthe melanoleuca. The sequence continues at coordinate 31,420,831 of NC_079335.1, forward strand.
TTTGAATGAATGACACCTTGCAATAGCTCAAGACTCAGAATTTTAGGTGTAATAATCCAGAATTTCTGCTCATGAAAGGACAAAAGGAAAGGAGAAGGCTAACACACAGTTCTGTCCTTGTCCTTTGCAAGAGCAGAGCTGGTAGATAGTTTTGGAAAGGGGGGAAATATTCTGGTGCCCCCAAAGAAACACTTCTTCAAGTGTGGTAGAAGAACTGTATGAGAGCTTTTGCCTCAGCCAAGTATCTCATGTTATTTCCTGTAAATAGAGATAGAAGATGTAAAGACAAGGAAGCAGTTAGAGCTCCTGTACTCTGCTTGGGAAATGTTTGCAGCTGCAGGGGAGCTGATTCAGGATATCTCAACAAGTAACATTACCAAAACCCTGACTGCCTGGGAAAGGCACTCGGAACAGTTTCTGCTCAGTGACCTTTGTGACTGAGATTGTGGAAATGGTAATACAAGAACCTCTTCTGCTGGCATTGTGTTCCCTGGGAATTCATCATGGTGTTAATTGCATAGAGCAGAAGTGGGTCCCAAACATATCATTGAGATTCAAAATTTAAGAGTCTCACAGTTTGAAGAAGTTTAAATTAATGAATCTGAACTTCCCCATCACTGTAAAATTACAGAAATAATTGCTGCCTAATGTTGCCAAGGACGCTAAAAAATGTAAGAGTGTCAGATCAAAATATATGTAGTTTAAATGTAATGCAAGTCTTCTTTTTGCCATGCCATATAATCAGACTGTACAAATGGCAACAGAGCACATTTATCTCTGAATCTGTGCTCACCTTCAGCCAAGTTTCAGTACAATGTCTCCCCAAAGCTGCAGTTTTGGAGAGAAGATATCTGGAGCAGGACACTTTGTATGGCTCAAGAATTAAGTTTCTAATCCACATTCCTGTGATTATCAAATCCAGCCTGCATACTCAGTTTGTACTGTGGTTTGAACTTTTCTTCTGACAGTTCAAGAACACCTGCCTAAGTGAATATTTCTACTTTCAAATACATGTGTATACCATAATATTACAGCAGTATTCAAGATGAAGGAGCACAAAAGGGAACCCATTGGACAATAGAAAAAATTATATTTTTAAAATGACAACAAATATCCAGTAAGATTAGTTGTGCTGCTCCCTTTAAACTTCATTTAAATTTCAGTTTAAAAAATGGCAATAAAATTGTAGCAGTAATAAAACCATTTTCGCCCTTGCAAAAAACAAACAAGCAAACAAACCAAACCAAAAACAAACAAAACAAAACAAAAAAAAAAACAAAAAAAAAAACAAAAAAAAAAAAAAAAAAAAAACAAACAAAAAAAAACCAAAATAAAAAACTAGGAGGTTTTTTCCAAGGTTGGCTGTGATCGACCCTAAAAAGAGATTTTCACCATCAACCCCAGAATGGACATTTGACCCCTATGAAAACTAGGGAAGTATAATCAAAGCAGCTTTGCTAGGCATAGGTGCAGGATGCCACACATCAGATGTTTACTCAGTTAATCTGCAGTGTGAAACCAGAAAGAGGAGGAGGAAGAGAGAGAAGCCATGGCACAGTATTGTCAGCTCTTGTTTCTGCAATCCCTTCCCTCTCTCATTTCCTCAGAGCTGTAGGCCATGACTACATGCAGAAGTCACATCAGCTTTACTGAAATGAAGATACATAAGCCAACAATTTGTATGTATGCAATCCTGTTCCAAATTAATTACTGGCTCAACCCAAGTTTTGATGATTACAGCATAATTTAAACCTAATTTAAATAAAAATATTTCAAGACCTCAGTCCTGCTATCTGTGAGAGACAGGGTGGGCTCTTTGCCTGGGTCAGGCAGTGCATATCCCAAGGCAAAAAGCACAGGTGGGAGGTTTCAGAGAAGTTGGACATACTAAGCCAGTGGACCTGGTACAGCAGATGTTTATTTATAGCACAGTAGTAGTGCACATGCATTCCCTGAAATACAAATCCAGCTTGCATGAAGCAGGCATGTTTCCAAAGGACTTTAGGAGAATGACAGACATGCTACAGTTGGAGTTTAGCTGCTATTCAGCTATTTGTCCTTTTCCATAACGTATTTCCTAGATTCATATTTGGGTTTTTTTCTTAATAATAAGCTTCCTACTTGTTTAAACTTGGAGAGGGAGAGGGCCTGGGGAAACAAAGGTTTTCCTGATGGCTGAAGGTTTGTGAAGAGAACACAACCATTCTCCCTAGGTGATGAAAACAACTGTATGGTGTGAACTGGTACAGAGGTATTACCATGGAAGCTGCTTTCCTTAATTAAGAATGTAGCAAGGTAGATCAAATTTAAATTGGGGTAGGTGGCCTCAGCCAGGCTGGCTTTGGGGCTGTGGTGTCAGCTGCTGCCTCCAGGCTGGGATCAGCCTGCATATTCCCAGGGGCAGGAGGTCACAGCCCCTGCTGCAGCCATGGCTGATTTCTGTCTGTGTCTCCTCTGCAGGTCTCTTCTCTGCATATTGAGACATTTTTATACTCCATGGCACTGGCTCAGTGAGATATTGGACCAGGACAAACAGTGTGAATGCCTTGCAAAACTGCAGCAGACTGTGGGTGGGTGCTAGCCAAGGAGAGAGGATGGGGAGGGTACAAATTCCTGATGATTAGCTGTGTCATTTGGGCACCCAGGGAACTGGCTGCTGGTCCCACAGACCAAAGTTTATGTCCTAATTTGCCATCTGCCTGTTGCCTTCACCTGGGCTATTTTTGCCCTCGAGGTGGCAGACGCTGTTCCCCCTGCAGCCCCAGCTCTCCCATGCTGTCCCACAAACATCTCAGAAAGAGGTGTCCCCAAAAGCCTTGAAGCAGAGAGCTGTGTGGGCCAGCTCTGGAGATTTATACAGACCAGCAGGTGCCTAAAGAGAGCCTGGCACTGGCTGAAATCAGTGGTGGCAAGGGGAGCAGGCACTTCCCTGCCGCTGGGTCCTGCCAGCTCCAGACCAGGGGTCACCAGTAACTCACCTGAAATCTGTAGCATTTCCTTTCCTCACCTTTTAGGAGACAGACAGTGATTTCACAAGACACCATCTCACTAAATAATTTTCTGGTTAATGCTTAGGTACTCTTTAGATGCAAAATAATGAATGTAAGAGATCAATGGGTAAATTATTGATCCTGTCAAAACTCTTTATAGCTAATTATAGCACTGAATGCTAACTGAAGTGACTATTGGCTACCTACCAGTCAAAATAAGGTCACTAGGATGTTTACAAAAAACTCCCAAACAACTTTAAATATGGAACTGTTATAATATTCCACCTTTTTTATTCCAAAGACAATTCACATCACCTGGATTGTTTGGAGCAAGACAATGCCTAAGCACAAGGTCCTGCACCTGGGTAGGGAGGATCCCAAAAACAAGTACAAACTGGGTGGAGAATGATTGGGATTGACAGTGGGATTGACAGTGGCCCTGAGAAGAAGGATTTGGGGCTGTTAGATCAACATGAAGCTCAACATGACCCAACAATGTGTGCTGGCAGGCCAGAAAGCCAAACAAAAGCAGAGTGGCCAGCAGGTTCAGGGAGGTGATTCTGCCTCTCTGCTCTGCCCTTATGAGAACTCACCTGGAATGCTGCAACCAGCTCTGGGATCCTCATTGTAAAAAGGGTGTGGACCTGCAGGAAGGAGTCCAAAGGAGGCCAAAAAAATGGTCAGAGGGCTGGGGCACTTCTCCTATGAAGACAGACTGAGAGACTTGAGGTTGTTCAGCCTGGGAAAGACTCCAGGGAGATCTTAGATAAGCCTTCCAGAACCTAATGGGGGTACAAGAAAGCCAGAGATGAGGCTTTGGACAAGGACATGTAGTGACAGGAAAAGAGGGAATGGTTCCAAACTAAAAGAGAGTAAGTTTAGATTAGATAGTAGGAAGACATTCTTTCCTATGAGGCACTGAAACAAGCTGTCCAGAGAAGTTGTGGATGCCCCATCCCTGGAAGTGTTCAAGGCCAGGCTGGGTAGAACTCTGAACAAATTGGTCTAGTGTAAAGTGTCCCTGCCAATGGCAGGGGGGTTGGAACCAGATGATCTTGGAGATCTCTTCCAACCCAAACCATTCTATGATTTTATTAATTACAAACTGTTTTCCCTGTCTTCTCTAGCAACAGAAAGCATTGCCAGCATTTGTGTGCATATCCAGCCAGGCAGGAACTCCCTGCAAAGTTCTGTGTGTGATAGATATAGAACTTGTTCCCACCATGGAAAATAAAAAAACTTTGAAATTATTTCAGAGAGTCTCCTTTACTTTTCCACGGTCATTTCTCTTGCATTCATTAAGACTTTCTGAGAAATAATGGAGCAAAATGGGTTTTCTGCAGCAAAGAAAACAACAGTGGAACCTGTGTTTCACCTATAACTGAACCTACCTGGACCCTATAATAATTTTTATTAACTATCTGGATTTTTTTTAAGCAATTGGTTTATATAAGTCAAAGTTAAAACCCTTCTACTTATCTCTCTTGCATTAACAAGCATGAAGTGTGTTTAAATTTCTTAGTCTCTCCTGAGGTCTCCTGGACAGGAAGAGTTTTCTCTTTCATATTTTTACAGGGAAGAGTTGTATTCATTTCAGATACAAATTATGCTGACACTGCCCAAAGTTTTACATAAGATGTTTCCTTTTTCTGCTCTCAATAGAGTGAACTATTCTTGCATGGGAGAGTTAATTCATCTTCCAGGTCTAACCAGAGACATGACATGTCCCAAGACATGAACCAAGGCTTTTCCTAGTAGGTGACCAAGCTCACTCTATCTCTCAGCATCACAAACCAAAAAGCTCCACTGGGAAAATTTGTTTGGAACCACTATGCTCCCACCAGTCCTTTTTAATTCTGTGAACTGTCATTTTCTAATAACAAATATTAATCCAAAAATCCCAGCCAGCTGCTCTGTTGCCATTTATCAACACCCAGTATGCTGAGATTTGCTACAGAACTCACCTTATTGTTTGTTGGACACACAGTTTAGGAGGCTGCTGTACTGCTGGGTACTATTCAAGGGGTATTCTGCTGCCTGCACCTGCAGGTAGGATAAGAGAAAATTTTGAGAAAATATGATGGTACTTTGGGGAAAAGGAGTAATTTGAGTAGAAAACTGAGAATCTGTCACAGACAATGTAAAAAGGAAAGCTGAGAAGGCAGGATTTAGATGCCTTGTGGGCATCCAGACTACCTGAGCTAACCTTTTTAAAAATGATGCATACTTTCATGCAGGAATTAATTTCCCCTAACTTTACAGTACATGTCTAAAGGTATCTCTATTGTCAAGAGGCACAAATCACCTTTGATAACATGGATATCCAAAACACTTTAGAAGCAGCAGTCTCATGTAGTTTTTTATTTCTCTGATTATCGTAGGGTGGCTGAGAGGTAGTTCAGATGAAGACATTGCAGATATCTGCAGTTTGACAAGAGGAAACTCATTCTGCTCGTGGCTGAATCACACACCATGTACCCATGAAAGAGTCTTTCAAATATAGGACAATCCAGAAAGCTCTGTTTCAAAGATACTTCATGGATGAATATGATTTTGGCTTCCTTACACTTTCTCTCCACTGAATTGGTCAGCAATCCAAAAGAGGACAAGAAAGTATTTCTGAAGAATCAGACCCTTGATATGAAAAGCCAGCATTCTGGCAGGACACAGAGTCCCTAATATTCATGAACTGCCTTTTTTATTTTCCCTTTTCTATTTAAATAGAGATTTCCTTGTAGCTTGCTCAGATGGCATACTCACTGCCTCAGGCAAGACTGTGCAGCTGCCTCTACAGCTTGCAAAGGACTTGGCTCCATTACAAGTGTCATATTTTCTCACAGATAAATTGTTCTTGAATAGCATTGCCTAAGTCATAGGGTTTCCTATTATAATCAGTATCAGCTTTGCATACCTCCTTCCTTCTTTTCACCCTCCTTTTCTCATACAGACGTGTTAACTGTGACCACTGCAAAGGAGCTCTTTTTATGCTTTAGTTCCCCCTGAGTCCCTCTTGCCATCTCCAAGGGAATGGATGGCATATGGGATCATGTTCCATATTCCACCCTGGTGCCTGTTTTTTTAGCACCTGCTTTAAAAATCCAGGGCCAGGGTGCAATGGGCAAAGTTTAGTTAGAGCCCAGAGCAGTTGTTATACAGTAGGCTAGTGACTGAAAGGAGCTGTCCTCACCCAGCTTTGCCACTTCCAGGAGCCATTCTTGCAGCTCCCAGGTCTTGTGAGGACTCACTGAAGGCAAGGGGGTGGATTTTGGGCATGTGTGAGTTAGAGGAGAGGTGTGGATTTGCAGATTCTAGGAAAGGAACTGATTTCAATGTACCAATAGAAATGCGCCTACATTTGTTTATCTAAATAAAATCTCTTATTTCACATTAAACATTTAATGTATATCCTCTCTTTTGCAGTGTTGAGAAGGGACAATATATAGCCATTTTTATCCTGAAGGAATTCTATTCTCCTAATTAAATTCTTTGTCCAAACAACTCTCCTGATGACACGAATTACACAGGTCATGAATGGCAGGAGTTAAGACTGTGGAACCTCCTGAAGACCATGGGAGTGGCACAGAGCAGGTTGTCACTACACTTACAGAGCATGCACCCACCTCCCTGTCCCTAAAACTGGCTAAACAAAAGATTTCAAACTTATGTTAGGTAAACAAGACTTAAAATCCACCACATCCTTGCCCACAGGTTGGCAGCCCCTCTCTTGTCTCTGCAGCTGTTCCTCACCCAGGCTGAGCTACCCTGCTCAGAGCTGTGCCAGCAAAAGCTGCAGCTTCTATTAAACCAGAAATGTGACAATCTTCCTCACTGGCTCTCAAAACTGAGTACTGAAAATCCTAAGGAAGCCTGACACTGTGTTGGATCTCTTTTTAAAGTTAAATTTTGAATAAAGTGAGTTGTCTGCTGCTGACTGGGAGCAGAAGGGTTTGTTGTCTTACCCACCCCTAAAGCAATCAAATAACCAAAGCTTTGCCAGAAGAACCAACAGGGAGAGCAGCACAAGACTAACATTTACAGTATTTGCAGCACCATGTCATCCAGCTGAGGACAGCAAGATGACAGAGTAGATGAAATGCCAACATTTTCTGCAGATTCTTCTGTGTTACTGCCCCTAACTTTGCTCCCACTGATGGAGGATGAAGTGAGGGCAACAACCAGGGGAAATTTTAGCCAATGTTTAGTAACATGGCTGCAGCCCAATGTAATTCCACTCCTCTGAAGACTCAGCAGTGCTCACTGCAGCAGATAAACAAGTTGCTCTGTTACCCTGAGGCGTGACAAATACCGCTGTGAAGCTGCCTGGATGGAGAAGAAGGGATCCAGGGCAAGATCCAAGCACACATTCCTACCTGGGAAGGCAGAAGGGAAAAAAACTATCTCAGCTTTTCACTAGCTGCTGTCTTATCACAGGCAGAGCATGTATCCCATATCTGACCCCAGAGCACCAAGGCAGGACTTGAAACTGAACTCACTGTCACCAGGGATGTCTTCCTCTCTTCTTGCCTAGGCAGAATATGCTGAGGGGGAAAGTGGGGTGCCTTGGGGTCACTTCTCTGCAGTGCCATGGAAATTTTAGACAAATCATTTTGGGTATGTCTGTATTAAGAGGGCTGAGAAACACCAACCCTTTCCACTTTCTCTGGGGCCCCTCAAGGCCAGAAGGGAAAATCAATAGAGAAGCAATGCAAATACTATCTGCCCTGCTAAAGTCCACAAGCAGATGTCCTTCAGACAAAACAACTCTGCACAGTTCTGCATCAATACTTTGGTATTTTTTCTAGCCCCAGGCTGTTATATGTCATATACCTGCAGCACCATTCAAATTTTACTATTTGGTGGGAAAAAAAAAAAAAAAAAATCAAACCAAAATAAACAAACAAACAACACCCCACACCCAAGCTAGGAAAAAAAAAAAATAAACCCTTTTAAGTGCTTTAGGTGTTTTGGTAGGAAAGAATAATAAAGCCCCAGAGAAATACCTTGTATGGCACAATAACTGGTGAACTCTGCCTGAGCCTGTGACATATGCCTCCCCTTAATGTTGTCAGAAAATCAATGAAATTTGTGCTCCTTAGCAACTTAAGCTTTTTATTTTTTTTCCACAAAGTAGAGAAACAAAACTTCCAAAAGTTATCAGCAGCAGCCCAGCACAGAAGAAATGTAATTTTTCAGACCACAGAATTGTGAAATACTTCACAGCTGAAATTATATGGACTTAACAGAAACTGTGGCCAGTTAACACCTTATATTAGAATTTACTCAAGAATAATTAATTGGCAGAATGTCTTTAGCCCAAAAAAGCATAGCTAACATTTCCTAAACCATCATAAATTTCACTATCTGCCATCTTGCCCTAACATGCTCCCTGCCTCTTGAGAAGGCACAAAACCCAAGTGAAGATTCGAGTGTCTCTCTGGCTACCAGAGTTCAAAGCATCTGTCAGCTACACCATGTACCAGAACACAACATACATGCACTGCTTGAAGTCATACACTCAGTAGGCAATGCTTCTCTCAGACTATTTATAATTCCATCTCTTGGGGAGAGAGAACAACATATAAATTAATGCAGGGTCGGATTCTGCCACAGAAATTCTTTGTCATGCCCCTAGTTCAGCCCTAAATTAAGGCCCTAGTTGATTAAAATTGAATAAGAAATAATGTAGAGAAAGCTGCATGTTGCTTGTAAGCAGCTCATGAGCTGAAGAAGCTGCTAAATTCACAGCAAATCTCAACCTCTGTGAGTCATTCATTCAGAATCAGAAGATTTCTAATGTCTATTAAACGTTCTCCTCAGTCACTTGCTGAAAAATCAAGCCTGTGCACTCAGTTAAGATACAGTTGATTCGTGTTAGTGGGCTCCTGTGCAGACTTTGGTCAGCAAATGGGCCTCAGTGAGTGCTTTGTGCAGGAGATCCTACAGCTCAGACCCAGATGCTTTCTCTCCTTTCCAAGACCATCACATCAGCTGTGTGTCCTGCAGTCTGTTCTGCCAGCTGTGCCACCCCAGGAGCTCCATATGCCCATGCACAGCAAGTCCATCACCTGTGGGATGAAGGGGCTCACTGCCTCAGGGCTGCTCACAGTCAGACATGAAAGGAGAAGTGATACCCAGCGACTTGTCTGGGATTTGTGTGCAGAACAGCCCAGGTGTAGCTGCTCTTACAGGAGCTCTGGACACACCAAAGGCAATCTGCTCCTCCTGATCCCTGGGAATGCCTCAAAATGACACTCTCTCTCCAGAGGGTAATGAAGTGCACTTTTGTACTTCCACTTGCTCATTGATGATTATTATGCAAACTATTTGTGACACTGGCAATATGACAAAACCCATAACCCAAAAGTTTTGTCACTCAAACCTGTGACAAACCACAGCCACAGCTCTGAACAGCCTCAGGCCACCCCAGCCCACAGGGAAGGTTGTGCAGGGATGGCACAGCAACACAAACAGATGTCAGGACACATCTCCCCAGGCTTTTTGTTATTCCTTGCTGAGACCACAAGGACTACTTCCCATTTCTCCTTTGCAAGCAGCTGAGAGCTGTTGTATCCACGTATCACTTTTCCATTGTCAGGCTGCTAATTGAAACTTAAAGACCTTCATCAGCCACTTCCCATGGACCTGCATGGTGGATTCATGCCACAGAAAAGCAAGGACATTGACTAATGGAACCTGACAAGTCTCCCTAAGAAATCCTCCAGGATTTCTGACCTCAGCAGCTTGCTCTGTCAGAGGTAACCATCCCATGGCAAAGTAAGCAAGGATGTGCCTCAGCCTCTGCAGGGCTGTCAGACAGACAGACCTTTGAGACCTCCACACAGCAAGGATACACCTTTGCCACCTCTCTGCAGAATTGCTTTTGCTTCTTTATCTACTTGTTTGCTCTTAAAATTTCCATTTTCCCACCGGACTGTGTATTGCTGCTTCTTTTTTATGCTGTTTACTCATGTGCAAGGAAGTCAAATGTAATGGCCAACTTTCAGTTTGTTGCCTGGTTTTGCTAGCAGGCTCTCTGCCAAACGATTGCTGAATTTCTAAAGGAACAGGCAATAAAACCTACGAGGGGAATTCCACAATCACTTCTCCTCAACAGTGGTGTTATTATGGGCAAGGTGAAGGTGTCAGACACAAAGGAGGTGTGGGCTCAACATGCCTTTGAGGTAAACCTTGTGTCACAAGGCTGCTAATGCCTGTTGCAGCTCAGGCTCCCTGAGCTGCCCTCGCACAAGCCCAGGCACGGAGCAGGAATGCCCGAACATCCCTGAACTGAGCTGCTCTTCCTCCCAGCAGTGGCACCTGGCCTCACACAGAGGGCAAGAGGCTGTCACAGCAAGATGCAATATTTGGGTAATTGCTGTTTTTCTCAGCCGCATGAGGTGAAGGGAGACATTTGTCACTTCTCTGAGCAGTCCCCAGCAATCAAAGGCGCTGACTGGCAGTGCTCAGGGACCACAGCAGAGCCACCACTGGCTCCTTCTAATGAGCAAACACTGGCTCTAAGGTCACTGGGAAGCAGCTTTTCCAGAGCTCTTTCAGACAGCCTGCTTTCTTGTCCAACACCAAATAATTGTAGAGCATCTTTTTAAGAAAGGAAAGTGAGTTTTGCACTGAAATTTGCCGAGTGGCTTTAGCATTAACCATTGGCTCAGTAACTAGCTAGTGTGTAGCCTTTTCCTTTGAAAACCCAGCCCCTTCCATTTCCCCTTTTGCTCATACAAAGCAAGCAAAGCCAGGCAAGGCAGCCAGGACTCATTTATGATTCGTAATCGTAGGAGTGAGAATCTATTTTCATTGACTGGACAACAGACAGCAGTGGTGACTGCAGCTGACTCCCAGGACAGCATGTAAGATATGCATGGCATGCTGCAAGCTTTGTAGTCTCCTTTGCAGAGGAAAATTCCCTAGATAAGGACAACGGTAGGGAAGCAAAGGAGGACAAATCTTCCAGCAGCACAAGTCCTCAGAAAACACTAAGATCTCTTTTATGGATAGAAAAAATTTTCATAAAGTGAAAAAAGAAACAGAGCAAATGTTTAAACATCTGAACTTGAATAATTTGTTTAAACTAAACCCTCACAAAGCACAAATGCAAACGACCTTACCTCACCCCAGCCTTTCTGGATCAAGACATGTCTCAAAGCAGATCTCCCAACACCTACAGAAATAGTGACAGACAAAGAAAAGGGAGAAACTTTAACTCTTATCTAGCTTAGGTGCTTTGGCAAAGATTCTTCTTATCCTCAAAGGCCAGAACAGAGCTGCCTTCCTTTAAAAATAAATAGAATTGTTTACTAGAATTGTTTACAGTGATTTACAGGGAACTTAGAGTGTATTGATCTCACATCTAAACTGGATAGTCCTTAATAGTCAGAGAGACTCATAAGATGAAGGAAAGAAAAGGACAGATTTCCTCTTCCAGGTTTTTACTTCTACCACACACTGAAATGTCATGTACTGTTTGAATATCTCAGTTTACATGATGGCATACTCAACGAATTAAACTTTATATCAGGGCCTCATTAAGTTTAAAAAAATTAAATAGGGCTCAATGTTCTTTATTTGGAAAACATGAATTCTCTAATTCATCACTTTATTAATTCACAAATTCTCCAGCTCACAAACTCTCTGATTTGCATGTTGCTCTGTCTGTGCCCTAGTGGTTGTGCCAGTACATGTTGGGGTGTGGCATCAGCTGTATGTTGGGCCAAAACCAGAGTTTAATGGACTGTCACCCTTGCCACAGACCAAAACCAGAGCCTAGGTGAGGGGTGGAACTGTTAGTCTTCTTGTCTTGCTCAGGGGAAGAGTTGGGCACTCACTTAAGCCCAAATCAGGTAACAAGTGATTCATTTTTCCAACACAGGGAGATATGTGATAAACATAGATATAAAAATATATTACCAGAAAAACTAATAAAATACAGCACAATAGTATAATCATCCTAGGATGTAATATAAGAAGCAATATGCCATTTGCAGATGGTGCATATCTCATAAAAACCCCATACCAATGATGTTCAGAAGTTTGTTCTATTTCTGTTGCAATTCTGACCATGCAGCCAGTATCATGTTTGATAGCAGTGGTCACCTGTTTTGGACAAATAATAGCCATTTCATATTTGGTGATTAAAGTTTTCAGCTCATCAGTTTGAGAGCACACTGTGTCCTGTGCTGGCCCTAAGGGACAAATGGGGTCCCTGTTGAGAGCCATTCTGACACCAGCACTGCTGTGAAGTTTGCATGATGGTCTCTGTTAAACTGTCTATGGATCTTTAATGACAGGAGGTGTTTTAAGATTAAATTTTTACTTCTCATTACCCAACTCCAATTTGAGTACCAGTAAATTAAATTAATTTAGCCCAAGTTGTCTGTTTCGCCCATGGCTGTAATTGCTGAGTGATCTCTTCCTTTCATTTTATCAGCCCATGAGCTTTCCACTTTTCACAGAAGGGTAGTGACAGAGTGCCTTTGGTGGGCATCTGGTGTCCAGCCAGCTGCATAGCAAGGAATTAATTCAGTTTTGACACAGGGTTAAACCAACCCTGGATGTGGTGTGTGTAGGGTAAGCATTACCCAAATTGTTCACTATTTCACCTCCAATCACAGGGAATTTCCACCCTTCAGAGGCACATGCCAGGAGTTTGACAGAATATAAGTCTTTCTGAGTAGCCCAGAGAAATATTCTTTCCATAAGATCTGCTTGAATGTGGACAATACAGTCCTTTATTCTATTACAAAATCTATGAGTGACCACTCTCTCCACTACTCCATGACAAATAAAGTCCTTAGAACACCAATGAAATTTCCTGCAGAGGAGGTAGCTTGGTGTCTCCTGAGTGAGCTGCAAAACTATTCTAGCAGGTAATGGCTGGGCAGGGAAATCTGGATTTGAGTTCACCCTCAGGCTGCAAATTTCACTACATACTCCTCTCTTTCTTAAGCTTTCCTTAGTCATCAAATATCCAACTAAAGTTCTCTCATTTGTTTATAAACCTAAACAAATGGTTTTATCCATAAGTGATGACAGAATATTATTGTGCAGCACTTCATTCTTCAGGTTAGACTGAAATACACATTTCATGCAGCACCAGAAAAAGGCAAAACATTTCAGTAAGATTAAAATCAGGAGTGTATCACTGTCTTCTATTAAATAGACAGTGTTCTGTAAATGAAGAGCTAACCTAGTAAGTCTAATAAACCGTCTCCTTGCTTTATTTTGCTGGCATCAACACCTCCATTGTTAAACACTTAAATCTTGTCACTAAGACCACTGTACTGTATATTTTGAACATGGTGTAAAAGCAGCTTTACATTTTGTAGACGATTGATTTCCTCTTTGCTGAACAGTCTACAAATTTGAAGACATATACACAGTACCCACAAACATAGAATTCTTTATTTCTTGGCACAGAAGTTAGACTAAATATTGCATTCAGTATTAACACTGACCCATGGAGAAGTAGAAACTCAGTTAAAATAAAGCAGCTCAGGGATTTCTTTAGAGAAGACACACAGATAGTCTGGGAGGATTGCAAGCTACTGAAGTCTCTACATTTAAATAAATATCCAGTCCTGTTTGGTTACCTCACAGTCTGCTGCTATGAGAAGACTCAACCACACTTCCTTTTATCTAACATTTATTTGGGGGCAGAATTCAGTTTCTGTTCCTGGTCCAGGATGCTTTCCCAGCTTTCTGGTCTGCCAACCATCCTTGAGATTGGTGTCTCCCAGTTCAGCCCCCTGGGCAATGAAATTGGGATCTCCAGGCTCTCTACAATGCAGCCAGATTCCCAGTGAAACTCCTTTCAGGACAACATGGTTGGAGACTCAGCAGCATAATTCTGCATTAATGGACACTTCAGCTCCAGCAAGAGCATCACCTTCTGTTCTCCTGGCAGCTCCTAAAGCAGGCTCACACTGGCAGCCCTGTTCCCCAGTAGTGCAGAGTGCCTTTATCTGCAGATCTGAAGGACCACTCACAGTCATGACTGACAGCAGCAGCAGCAGAAAGTCATCACCTTCAGAAAATTGCTGCTTGAGTTTTATGGATCTTCTTTTTTCAGATTTTTTGAATGAAAATCCAGCTATTGGTGGAATTTCAGTGAAAATATCGGAAAGGTTCCTTCTCATTGAAGCACAACAGACACTCTACAGCTGTCATAGGAATATCCTTAAGGTCCCATATCTGCTTATTAGCAAATACTTAGCCTATTAGCAAGCAGGTGAGTGTCATATTTCAAAGCTAGGAAATTAAAGGTCTTAATGCCATGAACCTGCTATTGGAATAATTTCTCCGGAAACATAAGTTTGGATTAATTTTAAATACTTACAAAACCTGTATTTTGTCACATGGTCCCACCATAACCATTGCAAGGACCTTCTAGCCCTGAATAAAATCAGTGTGTTTGTGTCAACGTTCACCATGTGCAATTTGTCCAGTAGTTGTAAAACAATACAAAAAGGTGTGCTTTCTTCCATTTTGAGCAGGCCATGACTGATCAAAGCAGAAACAGGAGCCAATTCTGATAACATCTAGCATATAACTTTAAATGAACTGTCTCATATTATCACTGGATTTTTCAGCACTCTGAATGCTGTAATACTCTAAGCTGTAGCTGTTTAACACCTCTTAACACAAGGTAGAACTTGCAAGGAGAAACAACTTGCATATATTCCACAGGTCAGTAGTGTTTTTTTGGTCATTTGGTTTGTGGGGTTTTATTATTTTTTGTTAATTTGGTGTTTGGTGTCTGCATTTATGATGTTCAGAAAAAGATTCAGATGATCATTTATCTTTGTGGATGAGATCTGTATCTGTACAGAAAGAACATGGAAAGATCTAATGAGAGTCTTTTGCACAGAAATGGCTTCCACCCAAAAAACTCAACATATCCATTCTGTAACAGTATTTGCAGCCCTGACCCAAATGGGGAGAGTGAAGGGAACACCTGCATCAGGCTAAATAGGAGCTTGGACTGCATCAGCCAGTGCTAAAAGCAGCTCCAGATCCTTTGCTGTGTCTGCTGCTAAATCTTTTACATACAGATGGATATACTCATACACACACATTCATTATTTGTTTAATCAGCTATTATCTTTGTTTCTGTATTTCATTATGAATAAACATTTTTAGTATCTGCTGATTATAAAAAAAAAAGACTATCATTTTGTGGTCATAAAAGCTGTATGAAGAATAAATTTAGTTTAGTAAATTTAGTAGTCAAATAAATTTTAAAAAATACATTTATACAGAATAGCTGGAACTTGACTTGTAAAGAAAACTGAAAGAATGCAGAAGAACATGGAGTTGATATGGGGGAGGTAACTGTAGATAACAGGAGCAAGAAAAAATATTTTAAATGAATACCATGCTTGTTAAAAAGAATAGCAAAGCTGCATCTAAAGATAATATTCATGAACATGTCCTTGCAGGATATAGTCACAGTAGTATTCTGGACTTCAACAACACCACCAGCAAAAAAAACCCCATGACACAAATGAAAAAAAAAAAGTGCAGAAGCCATGTTTTCTGTTTTCACCAGAACAGTAGCTTTCTGCCAAGCACCAGCATAGGAGTTACTTTGCACTATATACTTTTATATACTATATACCTTTGTTGCAGCAGCTACCATACAACTTAATGAACTTGTTCACTTTTGCAAGACAGGCTTTGGATTATTTTCTATTATCCCTTGTGCTCTCGCAGTGTAAGCACACTAGGCTGGTACACAACATTAATCACAGCTTTTAATTTGGATCCCCATTAGTTTCTTTAATATTCAAAGCAGCCCTGCTAGAGAGAAAAACAATAGCTCCAAGGCAACGGGAGCTGCTCACTCCTCTGGTTAATAATATTTCCTTCCAGGCTGGTGCTGAATTACAGAGGTGCTTGCTGGATCCAGGTTCCTCTGTTTGTCTTCTTTCCCTTCAGGGCACACAGGGACATGGGGAGAAGGGGGAAGAGGAGCCCAGGCTGGAGCTGGTGGCTGCAGGAGCAGCCCAGGCGTGCCAGGGACAGCAGCACAGGTGAGTGACCTGGGGCAGGACATCACTGCAGCCTCAGCATTGCCATAGAGCCAAGAGCCCCTGGAAGGACCTGGATCCCTGGCTGCATTCTGCTCTGTCCTTCCTCAGTGCCTCAGCGATTCTTACAACTCTACTTGAGTGATGCCAATCACCCCCCGAGTTAATTAGTCTGCTTTCAATTACTGGGATAATTAACACCTCATTTAAAGCAGAAAATAGTTCTCTTAATTTCAGTACTCTATGACTAAATCTGAGTTTGCCTCCAGCCCAACAATTCCCAGAAGCCTTGACCTGATAGTGCTGATTGGGATCATTAGCCCAAACATATTACATTTCTAGCTCTGTCTTTTTGCAAAAAAAACCTTTGCAGGATTTTTCAGGACTCTCAACACATATTTTCCTCAAAGAATACCCATTGCAGAAGATTCCCAGAGAAAACCTCTGCTGGCTGCAACAGCAGCAACACAAGTGACCACCACATGAAAGACCATCTTCATTTAGTTATTTTTTATTTTCATACAGGGCTTTCATAGAAAGGTGCTACTTCAGCCAGTGAACAATTCTTCAACAAAACTGAACCTGCACATGGAGAGGGGTGAACCTGAGTCACTTGCCCAGCCAAGAGCCCTCTGTTTTGTGGGAGATGTTTGAGCAGCAGGTGTTATGGTAAGGGGAGATGGGGAAGTTTTTTAATATGTGAAGAGATCTGCAGGAAAAAAAAGACCTTCAAAAGCATAGCTTCTTCAAGAAATCAAGTTAACCTGCCTTTTGGACAGATTCTTACTCAGTTTAAAGCTGAATTGAGTCAGATTTTTCTGTGGAAAGGCTAAACTAGCATTTAGATCTCTTGGATTTCATTTGATGAAAGCAAACACCCCAGGAGGCAAAAGCTATTTAATTTACAACTAGCAGTCACTAATATTTCTGATTATACAAGGGACCCATTTTCACATAGTTTAAACAAGTATTTCTCCTTTCTGCTTTGGTGTTTTAACTCAATCAATTTTCAGGAAAGATGTTTTCAATACAACCAAACTTTAATCATGACAGTGACTATGATGTACAGTGTTATTCAAATATGTGCTTATTTTTGTGTTCCTTCACTTAGACTGGGATAAGCTTTCAGGGTGCTCTGAAGCTGAATAAATACTTCTGTTAATCAAAGCAAAGATTTCTGCAGATTTGGGAAAAATGCCTGCACCACACTGCTTGAAGGGTACTATGTGATTGAGTTATTAAAGATGGAATCTTCATGCTTTAGCTGAACAGGGATATTAAAAATGAATGACAGTGCTGCCTGAAATTAGTATATAACTGCACAAGCAGCCTTAATATTCTTCCAGCATTGCTTGGAGTTTTTGCAAAAAATCTCTTGCAGCAGGAACTTTTGGTTGCTTGACAGATTCAAACTGGCAGTCTACAGGTGAAAAGCTTTCTGCCACACTACAAGTTGTCTGAGTCACTAGGGACCATGGTGACAAGGACACATTTTGTGTAGGCACTCACCTGATCTGGGCCAAGCTGCAGAAATCCTCCTAAAAATGGCTTCATTGACTCAAGCAAGTTTGTGTCATGCTTAAGGATGTGTAGAATTTGATTCCATGCACAGGGCTTCCTTTCAGGTTTGATTGCTCATTTTTTATTCAGCAAGAAAACAGCCTGTCAGTTGTCAGCAAGGATAAGCTGTCCAGCACTGTAATTCCAAGAGCAGTTGTTGATTTTACAAAGAGAGGCACTAACTTGCAGCCAACCTCCTCCTTTTATTCTGGGCTTGATACAACTTTGGAAGAGTTATTAAGAATTTAAAGCCTAAACATAGTATATTCCATTTATTTCCTGAGCATTTAGGTATTTATCTTACCTGTTTACAGTCAAAGATTACCTTCCCCCTCCCCACCCAGCAGAAATGAATAAAGCAATACTAATATAAACATACAGGCAATATTGTGCAGTTTGTTTTTATGTGCATCAAGGAAAATCATCCAGGCTCAGCAAGAGACACCAGGCAGAAAGATTTCCATCTAACTACAGTGCACACTAGGACAATCCACCTCAAAATATATTGCTTTTTTCTTAGTTTCTCAGCCTTTAGTTAGAACCTAAAAATAGAGAAAATATCACTGAAAGACTCAGTGATTTGGTCTAAAGATTGCAGCAATGTACTTCTCGTGTTAGGACCTTTTTGATAACACAGCCACATTCTTTATTGTGGTGAAAAATGAGACAGTTTAATTTGCCTACAGTCCTATATTTCCCCTAACTGTGATCATTGTGATATCCATTGGAAGCATGCTAGACCACTGCAAAAATAGGCTGAATTTTATGAAAAACCCACATGACATCAGTTTAAACATCCAAACAAGGCATATGGACAAGACCCATCAGAGTTAGGAATCTGTTTCTATCTTAGTGAAATCCTTAGGTTATGGCATATGCTCTACTTTGTGCTTTTCAGACTGTTAATTCCTAAAAATACAAATTACAGTGGAAATTGCATTGGAAAATAAGAATTATTTCGGTCTGCCATGCTCTGCAGAAAGTTATCTTGCATGGCACAGAACCAGTCCCCCATGGTGTAGGATTTGTGGGTTGCTCTTTGGAGATGCCAAACAATCTTCACTACAGAATTAAGAGATTCCAGGTAAGTCTCTTGGTGTTAGATGCTTAGTAGGTGCTCTGGATCTAGCTATGATTCACATTTCAAAGAACCCTTAAAATATTATTTTACTAATTTCATAAATATTTATATGGCATGCAGCAGGGAAGCAACAGTCCTGATTACAAGCTACTCACAGGAGGCACCACTGCAATCCAAGTGCTAAAAAACCAGATTGTTATAATTGTAATTACTGAATACCTCGAGCTTATGGAGAATTTTAGCACTTGTCACAGAATTATGGTGTCTTAGTCATCCTTGTATCGACAGAATGTTTGAAAAAAGTCACCTCCTTCAAATTAACCTAATATTAATGCTTGACTTATGGATATAAGTGTTTGTTGATCAATATTTCAAACACTTTGCATTTGAATGTATATTTTAGGTAACTGCTTATGCTACATGTACTCTTTTCATTATTTACTTCAGTGTTTTCAAAACTGAAATTATATTTATCATTTAATTCCATATTTTCCCCCAGAACATTGTGATTTTTGGGTGAAGAAGTGGACTATCACAGCAGTTGATGGTACCTGTCAAAGAAGCAACATTAAAGCACGAGCAGCTGTGTTTCCACTCCCATCACAGCAGTGACAGTGACTCTGCAGAGTGCTGCCCCTCCAGCAGGGTCAGAAGAAACATTTCCTCCTGTGCTGTTCCCCATCCTGCTCACAGACATCCAGGCTTGTTTGAACTAAGTAACTTTTGTACAAAATATTTGCTGTAGAACCAACATCAAGCTGGAAGGAAATACCACTTCTCTATTTTATCACAGACTTCTCACCTACACTTAAATAAAATATTTTGCATTATGACTGTGCTAAGATTGGGATATACAAAATTATATATTGCTGAATACATCCAACTTGCAGCTTCAGGGAGATTTGGAGACACTCAACACCTCCAGCAGAGTTTATCTGAAGTTGTCACAGCAGGTCCAGAATGCCATTAAAATATGCTTTAACTTTTGATCCACACTTAAAGTGGTCAGAGAGTTGGATGAGGTGATCACTGAGGTCCCTTCCAAATGAACTATTTCATTTTATTCTAAATTTTGGTCATGCTATCCATATACTGCCAAAGGTGCACATGGAGGGGATGTATAAGTCTGTCTAGTTGTTCTATTTTCTGGACCATTTACTTTTTATGAAACCACAAGTACTAAAAAAAATTTTAATTTACAAGGTTAAAATGCATGAATTGATCTGCTCCCCCTAAAAAATTGCTTCCTGTTGTACTCTGCAAAATTGTAATGTTGTCCTTTGCTTATCAGTTCCAGAAAAAGGCATATAAAGTCATTTAGAAGTCGGCTGTGCACCTGTACCCAAAAGATACTAATATGAGTGCAAACATCATAGCTTGGGTCCTCCTGGCTTATCAGCAAAATCACAGTGATTTTGTGGCACAATGATATTTGCTTGAATACCTATTTGTCAAAAAACAAAAGCAGAAAAATATTTCTTATTTGCTGAAGTGTCTCAAATTTAAAGGCCTTTTTTAAAAGTTATTTGGTCAAAATAAATACATGACATTCTGCAGTAATTAAAATTATTTATTTCCCACAACCACTTTTTTTCCCATCTACCCATCTGTCAATACTGTTTCTTTGTTTCAATATTTTAGGTTGCTCTAGATAAAAAACTTTAGTTTTCTTCTTCTTCTTCTTCTTCTCTTTTTTTTTTTTTTTTTTAGGATGCTCTTTCCTCTTTAATTAGAATACTCAAATCACTGAAACTCTCACAGGTTAGAGAAACTGTGCAATTAGCAGTCAGAATCATTGGAATGTAGCTTGGGGGATCAGACAGGAATACTCCTGATGACAGGCTGTTTTCTGGCAGTCACCTGTGAAACTTTCATTAATGATGTTCATTGCTCTGTCTACATTACATCTGGGTCTTGAAAGTGTCTTTAATGCTTTAAAGATACTGGGAAAATTCCACTACATGCAGTATCCACTGACATGGAGCACATCACTTCAGTGTGATGTATGATTAGAAAAGATAACTACCAGTCTGTTCAGCTGATATTCAGATGTGAAATAAAGTCATGTCATTCTAAAACAGAGTCAAGTAATTTCAGAGTCATAGTGAACAATTGTTCACTCTCATATGCCCTGTGTTTTTTATTATTTCCTCCTCTAGGCATCTTGTAAGTGCAGGACTGATATTTCAATTATATTGCTTTCAGGACTAATGCTATTATTTAGTTTTCTGTGTTTATTTATTGCATGGCATTTCTTTTGGGTTTTTTTAAAATTTGTATTAGTGAAATTGTTAAACTGCACTGATATGCTAAAAATACAAAAATTGTGGGTAATATATTGAAAAGTCTAATAGAAAAGTGACTGAACAGAATGTATTTAAGATCTTAACCAACTTCATAATCAGTATGGAGGTACTTCTTCAGTAGAGATACCAAATCTTTTAGAGAACAAAACACTCAGTGGAGGTGTGCAGTTGGCAGAAGTTACAAGTTAAGAAAAAAATATAATCTACTCTGTAGTTCTCAAAGGTTTTGTGCAGCCTGGGGAAATGGGCAGACAGAAATCTTAGTACTCCCTCCTGTGAGCAAACAGCCAGGCTTGCTATTAAAAGTTTTGCTTTTAGTTATGTCAGCAAGAAATTATTTTAGCAAGAACTTTGAATTTAAAAACACAATACTCGTAGCTAAGACAGCTGTTTAAGCTAAAGCTCAAGGAAAAAAATATGTTGTGGGCTTTTTATTTTCCTATACATAATTTTTGGGAAGCTGTTATACCTGGCCAAATATATGTATGCATATATATGCATGCATATATATTAAAGATATGTATTTTATATACATATATTTCTCTTGTTGCCAGTAGTAAAATGTATCTGGAAGGAAAGAGGTTATGAACATACCCATCTACTGCAGCCAAGGGATCTACAAGGATGCCTGGGATCCACAAGACAAGAGTGTGTGCACAGTGACTATTATCCAAGATTTCCAAGTCCAGTAATTTCTACTGTCAGCAAGAAGCCTTTCCAAATTTCCTTTCTCCTGCCCTCTCTCCCCTAAGCTCTGCAGGCAGGAACCCCCTCCCTTCCCTCCCTTCCTCCTATCGGTCCCCATTAGAAATGTCACTACCCCACCTGCTATGGTTCTCTTTTGATGCCTGTAAGACATCAGGACACATCTCCTGCATCATTAAATCCAACTCCTTGCTGCAGGGACCATGCAGTTTATTTGTTCCATTTGAGTGTGTGTGCTTTGTGCCACACAAGCTAAGTGGTGACCAAGGGAATTGCTTCCCTGGACACAAGAGGTGCTCCTGTAATAACTGAATTACATGGAATTATCTTTGTGCATCTATCTCAAATGGTTACAATTTCAGCCAGCAAATGTTACTGTGGTCAGCCGGCATTCACTCACTTGAAATTATGAATATTTTATGGCTTTTATCAAATAAAACTGTAATAACACAGCTCAAAAAGTATTCACTCTTATTGGAAACCACATTGTACGGGAACTGCTTCTTCTCATAATTACATATTTGGCAACAGAGGGTGAGGGGGTGAAGAAAAGCTATTTTCCCATCTGCAGAAAATCCTGACAACCTCTTATAAACAACAGTAATGAGGGAGAGAAAAAGAGGTATTTCTGAAGGCTTTAGATATTAATTCCACATAAATATGCCAAACACCAAACCTTCCTTGATTTACTTTTGTTTGCAAGAGAGCAGGCTTTGCACAGTTCATTGGAACTCCTGGCAAAATACAAGGATCTCAGGGCATGTAGCTCTCACAGAATATTTTAAGAAAGAAATTCTTAGCTGTTTTATTTCACAGTATTCAAACCATTCCAACTCTAGACAGAGGCAGAAAATGAAGAAGCAAAAAAATAGATCAAAATTTACTGAACCAATGATGCCAATAACTGGAGCCCAAGGTAGCTCACTTCATCCTAGATAAACTCCTCTTTGCTGTGGAACCCTCAATATGGGCTCAGGGAAGTTTGGAAAGGAAATAAGTGATAACTATTGCCAGCTCTGGACAACAGTATAAGGAAGGAAGGAAAGCTTTTCAAGAGCTCTGTCCCAGGAACCAGACATGAAGAGCAAAGCTCAGCCTTCAGCTCAGCCCTTTGCCCTACAGTATCCCAGCAATTTCAGTGTAAGTTGTTTGCATGTTTTGCCCTTTACAAAATCTGCATCCTCTTATCCAGGGGAGAACATGGTGTGCCAGTCACCAGCACCTGAATAAGTGGAAACTTCCAGTCATAAAAGGAGAAAGCTTGAGGCCTTTGAAGAGAATCTTTGCTTTATGAAGTGTGGCTTCTGCACTCTGCCTTGCAGTCCTATCTGCTGGCATGTACAATTACAACCCTTCAGCTGAACATCTATATTATAAAAGTCTGCAAGGCAAGATACTGAGTGCATATGTTTATCTGTAAAGGTCTCCATTCAGAGACAGAAATTATATTTATAACTTTACATGTACTGTAAATTTTCTGTAACATCCATAAAGCATTAAAACATGCTTATGTAAAATAGAGCACATGAATGTCTTTGATCTCCAGAAGTATTAATCTTTCCTATTTGTGTAACTTGCTGCTTAATAAACAAAATATTTCTTCTAACACCTCAAATAATTCAGGCCAAAAAAAATCTCAGGACACCTTGTCACTGAAGATGGTTTTGAGACTTGTGGTTGCTGGATGACATGAAATGTATACACAGGGACATCATAAGGTAAGATTGTTCCTTAGGTCAATAATTTCAAACAGATACTATTTGAAATAAGCAAAACAGAATCAGAAAGGTAGGTATTGCTCATCATGCTCTCAGTCAGCTTTTTGATTGATATTTCAGGTTAGGAATAAATTGATCACAACTGTAGTAAATCAGCTCAAACATAAGCAGAACATGCTGTAATAATCCATCTTGGACTGCTCTGGAATGGTCTGTGGACTGAATGAAAGAACAGATGCTTTGCCACCATCACTTAGATGTAATCATGTCTTCTTATCTCCATTCATTATGAAATTCTACTTCTATTTTTATTGACTCTTAATGATTTTGCTTTATTTAGCCAAACTATGTATGATTAAACCCAAATTTTAAATGGAGTATCTACAAACTCGGGTGTAGGGTTTTTCCTAGAGTTTTCTGACACCAAGTTTGAAAAACATCTTTCTTTATGTGTAAAGTGAGATTAAAACCTTCACTTCTCCTAATTTGCATGTTTGGTATTTCACAGTCTGAAAGTGGGTTGTTTTATTCTGGCTTTTAAATTTTCCAGGCATTTGGAATTAATCTGCTAGACACAGCACAAACTAGTAGCCAGCACAAAGTGCAGCTTCAACAGTGCCCTGATGGTTGGGGAAAAGTCTCTGAACTCACTAAGTTCACCAGCCCTGCTATCTGGGGCTGAGGATGAAAACAGGACAGCACTTTTCCTAAGGACCAAATCTCATACTCCACCAAAGTCTTACTGGAGGTTTTGGGTGCAGAGGAGCAACAGACAGGGCAGGTGGGTACTCAGTGTTGGCTGCCCAAGGGGAAAAAGCTACGGGAAAAATTTAGAAATGCTTTAGAGGAATAACTGAGGAACAGATCAACCTGTTGGGTGACACCATCCTCCTGCTTCTGAAGGGCACAGCTTGTGTAGCCCCTCAGACTCTGAGCAAGAGCTAAAAACATTCTAAGGGATTGCAGCTGCAACCCTAGATGGCTAAATTCAGCTGTACCATATCAGTGTCACTGGAAATGTCTTCCACTTTGGATTTTATCCACATTAGCTACTATCAGATAAAAAATTATTACTTCTCTGTTTCAGCTTGGTGAAACAGAGCAGAACAATATGAAACATCTGAAGAAACACCAGAAAATAACAAGAATTAAAAAACCTCTTAAATTGATTGTACAAACAAGTTTTATTGTTACAAGAAAAGAAAAAAAACCCAAACAAACCAAACCCCCCCCACCACTACGACCACCACCCCCTCACAGCAGGGTTCCCAAATTCAATTGCTGTGTCATTTTAAGTTGAAGACTGATGAACTTCTGATTCTTGCACTTGAAAACTTGAAAACTTCAAAACTTCAAAACTTCTTGATTACTTTAGCTTAGCCTGAAGGAGTCAACTTTATTGTAACTCAAGGCACAGCACACAGCACCAAAATGCAGGACCAGCCTGACATCCATTCAAGGTAATTCTGTGAATTAATCAGGATACCTGATTCCCAGAGATTTTGTGCACATTGGCTGAGCAACTGATTAGGGCTGTGCTACAAATGAGTAAAACTATACATCACATAGCTTCCCAGACAGCACATAATGTATTCTGCCTCAGGAAATTTAGTGTGCATATTACTTCATAGCTTGGATTCAAATAGCTCACAGAAGTGACCTCCATGTTCTGGAATTATTTGAGAAGTTTCTTGCACTCAGTAAGCATCTTGTTTTACTATCATGGTGAAATTCAAGCATATGAGCATATTATTCTCAGAATAATCAGAGAATCCTTCCACAACAATACTGTAATTGCCCTAAAACAAGCAAAAAGAAAAAAAGACAATTAGTGCACAATACTTCCTGCTCTTGTCTAAGTGGCTTCTTGAAATGGTTCTGGTGATTTCTGCTAGAACTGAAAAGACAGACTCCCATCAGGGTCTGTTCTCATGGGTATAGTCAGGTATGTGAGTCCATAAAAACAAAACAGTGTTCAACTTTCTTCTCATGGAGTACTCAGGAACAGCAGAGTCCCATCAGGAAGTGGCAGGTCTACCAGAAGCTCCTCATCTATAGGAGGACAGCTCATGGCAGAGGATGTTCCTGTCCATAGCTCTGGGGCTACAAGAGGTGTTGCTGGAAATCCATGAGCTAAGGGGGATGGTGGAGATTTTGGACCAGTAGGAGCTCCTCAGTGACATTTTTAGGGATTAATAGGGATGATAAGGGTCTTGGAAAAGCTCAGACAACTGATGAGGCAGTTGTTGGATGAGAATGGCTTAACCTGAGGACTGGTGCTGCCCCTTAACAGTGCAGCATTGCTTTTACTTTTTGGATGTTGTTATCCCTCTTCAAATCTTTGAAAATGGACTAAGAGAGCAGTGTGTGAAGAGAATGAAAAATAAAGAATGAAATGGGCAGAAAAAATATGAATTGATTTACTCAAACAGGTAAAAGGAAAGAGAATAATTTACCTAACAAAATGGAATAATTAATGTGACATTAACTGATTACTTTGTTTTTTTCTTTTATAAAATAAAAGAGGAATGATAGAGGAATAATAACCTTAGAATATCTTGCCTTTCAGAGATGCTACCATTTTAGTGTCATCACTTTTATTATAAGAAAGTTTTCTGACATTTCCTCCTGTTTTCTACAGTTTGGGTGAACGTCTCTCTTCAGGAAAAAATATACCTGTAAGTCTGTGATTTCCCTATTATTATTTCTTTATACAAAATGTTGAAAAGTACCTTTGGAAAATTTATTCTTGAGCCTTTAATGTCAAATGCTGATACAAGTGTTTCTGAAAAACAGAGATAATTATAATACAAAGAGTTACTTAACCATAAAGCCATCAATCAGACTGCCTAAACAACTTCAAAGAAATATGGCATATCTCTCAGCAGCAGTTGCCAATGTCATTTACCCTTTCACTGATAAAGCCCTCACCTGGTTCTTCTCTCAGAGCTCTATTTGTTGAAACCACATTAGAAAATAGAAATTAACCACAGTGCTCCTGCAACATCTCCTACAGACACATACTACTGTGATAACTCCAGTTTAACTTGTAATAGTAGTTCACTTGAATGGTAACTGAAGAGAGCTGATTTTTAAAGATACTTATTTTTAAAGCAAGGAAAACAGACTGTATTTTGACCTCCTTACAAGTCTTTTTGGCCTTTGGTCTGACATCCTGCCTGAATTCTCTGGATCTGAGCCTACATCATGTTAAAACTTGTTAGCCCCTACCAAAGGATTGACTCTTTTCTATTAAAAAAAAAAAAATCATACCCAGGTGTAGAAAATCTCTTTGAAAACCCATCCAGACACACATCTAAATAAACTTTGTTCTGGATATTAGTAGTGCCCACAGCACCTCTCAAGTTTCCTGTTCAGTCCAGGAAATCCCATGTCATTTTAGAGATGTTAACCATAAGTGTCCTAATGAGATGAATGATATTAGTAATCCTCATTTATGGAGATGGAAACTGCAGCACAAGGATGTTAAAATACAGAATTTGAACATTTTCTACTTAAATGGGGCTCTGGCACTGGAGAACTGCCTGCTCTGAGGTCTGCTGCCTGCCAAGCAAAGTCTAGATTGTGGAGATAAAAATCTGTTTGCATGGGTTGCTTGCACCATGTGTTTCACACCAACCTCCTTTCAGCGTTCCGCACACCGAGTATTTATCGTCAGCTCCGCTGCAGAGGAGTTCTTTCCAGGTGAGTGACTTGGCCCCATCAAACCAGACTTTGAAGACAATCTTCAAAAAGTGGATGTCACTTCCTAATTAAAACATTGCAAGTAAGCAAATGGTAACTGGTGGGGGGGAAAAGTGTATAAACATGCTGTTTAGATAAAAACTAGATTATGCCAAGATACTGTATTTTTGTAACACTCATCCAAAACTTAAAAGGTAAATATCTTGAAAACTGCTGCTTCCAGGAAAAAAAAAAAAAAGGAAAAAAACTATTGTTGTTTTTGACAATGACAACAAAATTAATCTTAAAAAATATTTGGGAGAACAATTTCAAAGTCTGTTGTAATTTCTCCAGTAAAGAAAACAGAGTTCGCTCAGCTCCACAGCTAACCTAAACACATGCTCAAACGAGACTTTAGTTTTGAGCAGGTGTTGCAAACAAACTATCATGAATACATCATAAAGATGCCTTTCCAGGGAAGCAAACCTAGTGCAGAAGGTGAAGTTTATGATACAGCCAGGTCCTGACATTTCATTAGCTGAGCTTGCTGGCTTAATGCTGGATTTAAAGATCACAGTTAGGTTTGCATGCAAAATCCAGTAGCATTTCCAGCTTTTAAAACATCCATATTCTTTGTAGAATATCTGCCATAGTTGGATGGCATGATGATATTCTCTCTCCTTTAAAAGGCTTGGATCTTTTCCAGGCCAGAAGACCAAAATGCAAATACACCTAAACTGTCACAGATTTGCATGTACAGTGGCAGTCCATGTGCAAGGCTCTGGTAGCTGCTGCAAGTAAACACATTTTCCTCAAACACATTTTCACAAATCATCATTTCAGTTCATTGCTATAGTTTATCCATTCAATTTTTAATCCCAGAAACCAATTTCCTAAATCACTTGGCATTTAGGATGAAGTGTCAGTTTTTCAATTGTATTTCATTTTCAGCATTTCCAGAATATAATTGTCTAGTTAAGAGAGACTCACTTGGAATCCAGGTAAGAGCAGCCTTCCAGACATATCTGTTCATTGTACTGCAAGGTGTCAGATTAAACGTGAAAGCATGAGCTGTAGAATCTACAACAAAAAAAAAAAAAGCATTTCACATTGACAGTGTGAATAGGCTTCTCCATAAAAATAGCAAGAATAGAGTTATACACACAAAAACCACATACATATTTTAAAATGCATTTAATATAAGGTATATGCTATAAAATCGTTCAATATATGTGGTAAATATTAAATATGTATTTTACATTATATTATTAATTATGTTTACATTTAGAGGGAAAAACCAGTATCATATTTCTTTAAGTAAAAAGAGAAGTCAATTTTTGGTTGATGATATTTTGCACACACACAAACCAGACAAAAGTACCTTTATTTCTCTTTTGGAGATATACAAACTTTTTATTAGCACTAAACCAGCATGGTCTTCTACTGAAAATATCCCTACTTATGCTAATCATGCTGACAACAGCTAAAAATATTTTTAATGCATCAGCATATTTTCCAGGATAATGTAAATGAACCTCTGAGTAGATTTGCTCTGAGTGACCCATCTTGCATTTTTAAAATACACAAAATATCAGCCCATGACACAGACATGGCAAGAAGTGACACACTGTGCTGTCTCAGAGCCTTATTGGTACTCCAGCCTGACAAAATATCACATTTCCTGGTTTTTCCCACATACTTCAAGCTTTTCATTATAATAAACTGATTAACTCAATAAGCATAATTTTTACAGCAGAGTACTTGTGAAACAAGTTGAAATCCATTATCTTCTAATACTTCCTGAATGAAAACATTCCTACTTTACTTGAGAACAAAACTCTCTCTCTCCTAGCTGCTGGAACCAGCATTGTGCTTAGATTCACATCTATGAAGTAAAGGTCTTATAATTAATAGCATGATTAATAACAGAAATGCACTTTTTATTTTTCTGTATTCCTCAAAGAAACAAATTTGAAAGAAAATTCACAATCCTTCAGACTACAGTAATTATCCTCCAAATTTAACAAAAGGATTACTTATTTTTTACTTACCACAAAAAGTATACGACATATCAAGGTCTGATGATGTACAGATGAATTCACTGACTCCAGGGGTGAATAAAATGAAAAAAAAGAGTCCAAACATAGTTACTTTTTTTTGCTCAGTATTTGATGGCATAAAACGTCGTTTGGGAGAAAGAGGAAGCAAATTCAGCACAGTCATCGTCAGTCACATGTCTTTGGGGAAAGTTCTGTTATTTATCACATTCTTTGCAATCTTTTTTAATCCTACTGCAGCACTGTCAGTTACCATCACACTAAATTTTATTAAGAAAAATAATTCCTGCATTTGTTGTTCCATTTTCCCCAGACATTGCATCTCAAACCAAGAGTGAAAAATGAAAGAGAAAACTGTGTGAAATGGGGAAGTGAAATGACATTATGACTACCAGAAGCACATAAAGAGCAAGTTTAGTTGACTCATCAGATGTAAGATTTTTAAAGGCATAATTTCAAACACAGTTTCCTGCACATATCAAAGAAGAGAAAAATCCATAACTGATAAAAAACAAGTCCATTCTTTTATTTTTATGGTAATCAGTACCTCTCACTGATTTTCATGATATATTTCTTACAAAGCTCACCATGCTTTAAGAATACACTAGAAATTTGGAGGAATGTAATTAGATAATATTTTTCAAATGGAGCTGAATGCAACCATCTGATGTTATCAAGTAGAACCACTCATGTCCTGCATGATGCCAGATACCACCTTCAAAGCTGTATCTATCACAGCTACACTTCTTAGTGGGAACAAAGTCAAAAATCAATAAAATTGCACCTGACAATTCCCATATTTGACCCCCAGAGTCTCTCTGCCACCTTTTCCCAGACTCTTCCTCACGGTCTCTGCTGGAGAAGCAGCACTGCAGGGTTTGCCCACAGCACAGAGTCATGCCTGGAGCCAAGGGGACACCAAACATGAGTCAATTACTGGCAAGGCTGTCCAGTTTTGACTGGCATGTTTCTGTAAGAACAGAGAACCTCTGTCACAATTTAAGGTAGCTAGCAACCTGAGTTTATCCTGGGATGCTGAAAACACCAGGTCACAGATCTTGATACTCAAGTTTGAAACACCAAAACAAAAACCTCTTAAAGCACTTGTGGTATTAGATACATGCCAGTATTTCTGTCTGCTACTGAATTACACAGAGAATAACATATTTGCCTGTGTCAGCTATATCAGTCCTGTGGACTAAACATGATCAGCTCTTACTGTACAAACCCAGCAGTTGGGACTAGTCCCAGCTAGTCCAAACTACAGGAACAGATCAAATTAAGTCTAATAACTCATTCAGGAGACCACAACCCTCTCAAACAGACAGGAAACACAGCCAAATTTTTTTTTCTCACTATAATAAAATATGGAAATCTACTGAATTTAATGGAAGAATGACTTACAGAAATTAACAAGTCATTTTCTCACAATTTACCTTATTGGTTTGTGCATATGTCTGCTGACTTGTCTTAGATCAGAAACTGTATTTTTTTTTAAGAAAAAGAAGCAATACATAAAATAGGTATTTGAGTTTATTTCCTGCTAAGCAGGAAACTCAATAAAAATTACCACAAATATAACTTAATCAATTGTTCTGATTCTCTCCATTCTCCCTCACAATGCTTAAAAGTTTTTATTTTCACAAATTCTGTGCATACCAGGGTAATATTTTACATAATATAAAGGTAAAGTAGCAAAAGATTAAGAAATTGTTTTACAGAACTCTGAACATGTAACACAAACAATAATTTAGGAATAATGATGTGCACAAAACCATGACTGATTGTGCCCAGAGATGGGGGTAGTTCCTAGATTAAGGAAGGTAAAAATTGAATTAAAGGTGCCTGAAAGTACCAACTAATGAGCTACTACATGTAATAATTTGGAAAAAAAGATAAAAATTTGAAAATTTATTGCAGCTAGAGAATTCTCTTCAGTATTTCCAAATCTTTTTATAGACCACAAGAAGAGGCCCGCTGTCCCAACAGAGTTCAAAATTTTAAGAAATTTTAAGAAATTTTAAGAAATTTTAAGAAATTTTAAGAAATTTTCAGTATTTGTCTTTTAAGTGGGAATTCAGAATTATTCACTTTCCTGGCAGATCTCCAGAGTACATACATCACACACACAGATTTTTGCTGTTGTTTAAGGGATGCTATAAAACATATAAGCTCTTTGTGATCATAGCAATAACACAGTTCTGTTTCAAGATAGACAAATTTTGCTTAAAAATAGCAAGACCTGCAGTGAAATTGGAATAAATCAGGAAGGTTGTAATAGTAGGAAAAAAGAAATGCAGTAGTGAGACATCACAAAGGAGCAATGAAGCAGCTGCTAAAGAAGAGCTACCTTTTGCACGTACAGCCAAAAAAATATTCCTTTCAACCACAAAGCCACAACCAGCGGTGTGAAGGAGTTTAATCGGTGAGAGGCCAAGCCAGGCTCTCTGCTGAGCCTTCTGCCAGTGCAATAGGTTTAGCACAAGTGCCAGGGCAGCCCGCAGCAGGCAGGAGGTGGCACTGACCGTGCCCCACTGACCGCAACATTTCCCAGCCGAGCGCGCGTCCCTCTGGCCAGACTCGGTCTGGTGTGGTGCACTCATGGGCAGGGTGGAAAGAGCCCTGCAGATTAACACGATTTTACATAAAGCTCTCTTAACATAAACAAACTCTCTGCTGAATTGACTTTCTAGACCTGGTTAAAGCATAGGTGGTTTTTTTCCAGATACTCGCTGCAGAAAAGTTATAGATGAGGAATGAGTCCCCCCTGGTGGCTCAGACAGACAGACACATGCAGAAACATCCTGCTCCTTCCTTATTGCATTATTGCACAAGTCAAGACTATTCCAATGCTTTAAAAAGTCAGGGTAAGAAAGTTCAATTTAAAAGGATCTGGCTGGCTAAATGGGAAAACAGAAATAAGTACTACTGGTATCACAGCTAAAATTTCCTTTATGACCATTATTATAAAGCCTACAATCTTTACTGCTGTGTTTGGTCAAATTGTCATTAAATCAAAATAACCTAAATTATTTTAAAATATTTTCAGCAAACACCGTTTTAGATGCTTGTGGCTTTTCATGCCAACATTGATGCTATTCATAGAAGTGACCTCTTGTGATGATCACTAAAGTCCCAAACTAGTGCACTAGTGTGTGAAGAGTCTGTTCTGCTCCTTTCAAGTCACTATGAGGATCAGTGCAGAAAATTTCATGTTGTATATAATTTTACAAAATCCTCTTTCTTTACTATAACCTTTTTCTTATATATTCCAATCCATGAGGAAGGTGAAAAGAAAAGAGAAGTGGAAGGAGCTACACAACGTCACTTTGGTGAGGTTTTGTCAGTGAAATACTTAATTTATTTCAAAATCCTTTGCAAGTATATTCAGTAGGAACCAGCTCCCATATCAAATTAACAGTACATAAATTCAAGTCTAAAGAATTTAGAACTTCATACCTATGACTTTTAATTTCCTTACATCTGAGATACTGAGAATAGATGTTTATTCCAAGTTTTCCTCAGTGATTTGTGGTTAAAATAATTCATTATGTTTTCATCTTCTCTCTCAATTCATCCAAAAAGCCCTTAACTTACTTGTGATTGCTTTTCAAAATAATCACTTTGTATTTGGATACGTATTTTGAATATGTTGACCAGATAAGCACTTATAAGTCACTAAAATCTCCCTCAGGTAAGTTTTTTAACATACATGATCATAATATCCCATTACAGAAAAATAAATAACAGTACATCAGTAGAGCAGGAGAGAGTACTCAATTTCAAAATGTTAGTCAGAATTAAAGATTATGTCCTAGATTTTGGTAACAAAATTTCACTTTAATGGAAAATTCTTTTTAAGATGTTAACCACATTTATTAAGCAAAGAAAGAGGCAATAATAACTTTCCTTGCAGAACCATTTGTGAGTTTTTGAAGTAGATAGTTTCGCACCTGGAAGCAGACATTTATTCCTTCTGATTCTGGATTTAGGTTGATGCTGAAGGCACCATGACATAAAGGGGCTCTATATAAGGCATAAGACTGCATTCACAACATATAAAAACACTCAACTATAAGCATGAAGAATAGAAAATTGTAGACTCTTCTCAAATCCCCTCACCCTGTCTTTGACAATGTTTATAATGGAAATAGAAAGTTATGCCCAGGGATACAATAGAGAGGTAGAGGGCTCATTTCCTCTACAGGCAATGAAGTGCTCCAGAGTGCCATGGGAGTCCAAACAAAGAGCAGTGCACTCACATAAATCCAGTGGTGAGTTGGTAAGAGTAAGAAACCAAAGAGTTTTTGAAATATAGAAAAAGGCTGTGCATTACTCTGAACATGTTTTGTTACATGCTGTATGAACTTTGGCTAAGTGGTTTGATTTGAATATATCACATAAAACCACTGCAGACTATTAAAATGTAGCAAATACATACCAGGTTTTCCTGTGCAAACAGTTATGTTGGAAATAACTCACTGCCTCTTGCCAGCAGCCTTATGGTTTATTCTCTGCAAGCCAAGTTTAGAACTAAAACTTACAGTTGTACTCTAAAGTATTCATTAAACTTTTAAAATTGTGAAAAAGAAGAGAAGGCAGAGGATGAAGGGATAAGAAAGGGATGTGTCTTACCTGAGGCTCACAGTAAGCACATCACAGCAGCACTGTCCACCCTGGAATTCTAGAAATGGAAACAGCTGGATGTGTTCTGTGGCTGTTTGCTCTTGTTCTCTGTTATTCCCTGCTTAAAACAGCTGCTTGCTGAGGTCTGTGTAGCTCTAGGATAATCTTATTATAATGGATCCAACTCATAGCTAAGCACACTTGTCCCATTTCTGATGCAGGCTGCAGCAGGCTATGCTGTACATGGGGGAATGAAGAAATCCATGGTATGAAGCATGAAGAAATTTGTGGTATGGCCACAGAACTCCAGAGCAACCAAATTGCAACAGTTTACCAAGTTTCCACCTATTAAGTTATACTGAGCAGTTATAATAATTCAAGTCTGCTCTTAATTTTTACAGCATAAAGAAATTTTCATGAAGTTTCCATCACCTAAATTAAGCCCTCATGGCACCATGCAAAAATTTACAGATTTTCTTCATCTTTGCCAATGTGATGACTTTGGTTTGTAATAAAGCAAGCTCCAGTCAAAATAGTAACCTTTTAATTCTACAGAGTGTGGCTAAGAGTGTGAAGTACCTCAGAGCTTTGAAGATTTCTCTTTGAAGTATCAAAAGGGGATAATTTTCTCATCAAAATTTTTTACATTTGCAGGAAAAGGATGAAAGTTGTGGGATAATTTAATTTAAAAAATAACTTTAAAGAATGACAAGGAGCTTTGTACTTCATAATTAAGAACGGATAGGGACTAATAAATAGTAATGTGGACAAAGCAAAAAACTTGAAAAAGGGAGAGGGTCACTAGCAAGAAAGCAGCATGCAGTCAAGGACAAAAGAAAAATTTGCACTTATCCTGACTGTTCTTCCAAGGGAAAAGAAAAAAACCAGTCACCTATCGCCTTTTGTGGAAGCTTTTAAGGCTGGAAGGGGGATAGGCAGAATGTGTCTAGGAAGGAGGCTTCAAGAATTTCATACAGAATTAACCAGGTTAGAAAAGACCTCTGAAATCATTGAGTCCAACATATGACCAAACACCACTGTGTCAACTAGACCAGGGCACTGAGTGCCATGTCATCTTTCCTTTAACCCCAGGGACAGTAACTCCACCACTTCCCTGGGCAGCCTGTTCCAATGTCCTATCACCCTTTCTATGAAGAAATTCCACCTGACAACCAACCTGAACCTCCCCTGGCACAGCTTGGGGCCATTTCCTCTCATCCTGTTGCTGGCTGCCTGGGAGATCAGCGACCCCCATCTGGCTACAACCTCCTCCCAGTTAAGGGCCCCCCGAGGCTCCTTTTCTCCAGCCTAAAAAATCCCAGCTCCCTCAGCTGCTTTTCACAGGACCTACCCTCTTCATTGCTCTTCTCTAGACATGCTCCAGCACCCCAATGCCCTCCCTGAATTAAGGGGCCCAGAACTGAATGCAGTACATGAGGTGTGGCCTCACCAGTGCCAAGTACAGGGGCAATCACTGCCCTGGTCCTGCTGGCCATGCTGTTGCTGATACACATTGATAAATCCCTGCTCTTTGTATCAGATTGAGTGAAACTGGGACCAGGGTAAGATGTGTCCGGCTGCTACGGGCAAGTGATTTGTTGGTACTGAAAAGGCTGTTGGAGCTGTCAGCCTTCACTGTATGCATTGCCTTGCAAATAAGAGAGTTTGCAAATCACTTATTTCAGAAAACTGGCCTCCTACATCAGTATTTCAAGCACATTCTCTAGATCTCATAAATTGTTTCTTCCATATTGTGTACAAGTTATCTACACCCAAAGAAGTATCAACTTCCAGGGATGAAAATGTTAGCAGGCAGTACCAGCACTTAGTACTGGTTTTCACCAAGTGTATGAAACTGAAGAAAAATACACTAGAAGAAAATAATAGTTCACATAATTAATAGGGTTGTTAAACAGACATGGAGCTAACAGACTTTGGGAATTACCTGCTCTGTAATTTGTCTCTTGTAACACTCATACCACAGTTGATTCTCTTGCAAGATTTGTTAGCAGCAAGAGGGCCTGTTCTGATTTATGCACATTTTCTACCATAGGACACCAAGCATTTCAGAGCTTCCCACCTGGAAAAGCACACAAAACACTTTGAAATATCTTAATAAAGACAGACTGCTTAGAAGCCAGAGCAAAGAAGAAATACATCTTGAAGTCTTCTTGGAGTACAATTCCTATCCTTTATTTTGATCCTAATGTGAATAACTGCTCTCAACAATTCCAGAGATCTGAACCAGTCACATATGTGTAAGTATACTCAACTCCTGTGTTGATTTTTGGGCCCCTCACTACACAAAAGACATTGAGATGTCGAGTGTGTCCAGCGAAGGGCAGTGAAGCTGGTGAAGGGTCTGGAGCATAAGTGCTGTGAGCAGCAGCTTGGGGAACTGGGGTTGTTCAATCTGGAACACAGTGATCTTATCATTCTCTACAACCTGAAAGCAGGTTGTAGCAAGGTGGGGCCTGTCTCTTCTCCCAGTAACAAGCAATAGAACAAGAGGAAACAGCCTCAAGTTGCACCAGGGGATGTTTAGCCTGTATATTAGGAAAGCTTTCTTCACTGAAAGGGCTGTCAAGCATTGGCACAGGCTTCCCTGGGAAAGTAGTAGAGTCACCATGTCAGAAAGTATTTAAAAGATATATGAGTCTGGTACTTAAGGACATGGTTTAGTGGTGGACTTGGCAGTGGCAGGTTATTGGCTGGAATTGATGATCTTGGAGGTCTTTCCAACCTAAGTGGTCCTAGAATTCCAAGTACACAATCTAAGTATAGCAGCAAACAAAGCAGCAGCAGGTAGAATACTAAGAATCTTCAGTAAGTCTGGTCTTCTCTTTTCCTAATATAAAAGTACTATCCTATTATTTTCAAGTTGCACATTGGAAGTATTAGGTATTTTTTCTGAGACTGCATCCCAGACAGAATCATCACCTATCTTCTGGTAGAATTCTGGATTCTTTAATGATTATTTTTAATCATCTGTGTGTCAGAAAGCCACCCACTAGCTTCACTTGCTTTTCACTACCAGAACGTGAGCAGATGAGATAATATTTACCTTTCATAGATAGAAACTTAGCCACTGGCATGGAGACACCTTACTCTTGCAGCTTAATTCTGAACTGGCTAAATCTCAAATTTAGAAATGAGAACGTTTTTCAGTCAGAAGAAATGGATTTTGGTATTGCCAATGGAGCACATAAATATAATTTTGTGGCCTTTCCTTTACCTTCTCCAGCAAACTCCAGTTCCTGTGCTCCCCGTATTTGTCATTAGAAGATGCAGTCAACTTCATCATTCAATGCAAGCACCAAAAGAACTTAGTGAATGCATAAGACTGGAAAGATTACTTTTAACTAGGTGTAAAACATCATTTCAATGAGGACAAGTAGAACAACCAGGGGATGAGAACTGCTTGTTCAATGTAACTTGAACCTCACATGTTCAATATAGTTTTATGAAAAATTTGTTTATATATTATTGCTACCTATGGAATGATACTGGCTTAATGAGACTCTATGAGGCTTTTAAAATTATAGTTGTGCCAACACCAGAAAACTGCCACAAAAATATTGGTATGGGATTATTTGCTTTTTAATTATTAAGCAAGTACATTGAGGGCAGTCAGAAAAGCAACATTCAAAACCGTGGTTTAATATCATCTGTGCTGTCATCCTACAAAAGAAAGTTGAAATAATAGTATTGGAAGACATTTAGACTTTTAAATGCAGTTTTTTAGCTACAACTTAGGAAACAGCTTGAAAACTAGCTATTATTTTTTATTTGCAGGACAGGACGACTAGTAGCAAGCTCTCAGATTTTCTTATAACAAAGGGCACTGCTAACACAAAAGGATTAATTTTAATTTTATGAGTTTTTTCAATTCAGTAATTTTTATGTCTAAAAATATTTAGGCCCTTCATTCTTTGAAAACAAGTTTATGTGCCTTGGGCTAAAAAATTTGAATCCTACCTCTACACACTAAAGGGAGAAGAACCTGTCTAGTACCACAAAAAGACTGGATCCCCTTTTTAGTTGAGTGAAAGGTGGCTTTCTTTGCAGTGCTGAAAATCAAGAGGTGCGTTCTTTAAAGGCACAATTGCTTCCTCACCTTGCATAAATGCTGACAGAATGCATTTTAACCACTAGCTGTTGATTCAAACACAGCACCTCTCACAGAGCAAATCTTATGCCACGGTGCTTTCCCGTGCCCGAGAAGAGAGGCCTCTTGTTGTCCACATTTGGGGACAGGGTTACTCAGAGTGGGACTTTAGTGTAAGAAACCTGAGAGTAGCTTAGAATAGCTAGAACTTACTGCTCTATATACACACAGCCATTCTCCCCATGTTCTTCTCTCCTTGGGAAGGAGCCTGTAGCAGGAATTCGTAAGAATACTTGTCTGCTTACCAGAGACTCCTCCTGGCTACCGATGGTGTCACAAAGGGAAGGGAAAGCCACGTTCACTCCCTTTATACCATCACCAGCAGTGACAAAAAGCCTGGAATTTTTAGATTACAAAAAATATTTAAGGTTTAATATCTTAACTACATACTTGATAGGTAATGAGTGTTGATGATTTGTCTATCATGAATGGCTTCCTTTGACACAAAGAGACAGCTCATGCATTTTACAGTTTCCTGGAGAGTTAACAACAAAAATCAAACCAAGAATAAACAAGCAAAAGACAGGGCTAAGCAACTAGTTTTTTTACTGTATTTTATGTTATTAACTCTAAAGAAATCCTCACATAGTTTGTAATATAATTTTAAAAGTCTCTTTTTATACATTCCAAAATGCATAATGAAAACTCCAGCTGCCTGATACTTAAGCAAGTGTAATAGATTTTTACATTCTTTCACATACATAGTACTGCATTATGGACAATGATACTGACATTATCTTCAAATTACTTCCTTTCATCAGCTTCCTTTACCTCCTCTAAATCCTCCAATCTAAAAAATGAGGATTTGTCATAGCCCATGAGATGGTTATAATCCTGAGGGTTTGGGAAAAGCGTAGGATTAACAAGCATTGATTTCGTTTTAGCGTAAAATGTTGTAAACATCTTGGTGATGTCTGGAATCTTTACATCTTTCTGATGGAAAACAGTCACTTTTTCTGCCAAGATGGCATTGTAGGTAATGGCTGTATAGGTGTCCACTTCATCTTTATAATAAAGCCGGATCACGTAACCTTTTGTAAGGATATGCAAAGTAATTGGAGTTACAAATGTGAAAATCCCAATCAACCCATAAAAGGCAGCTTGGAAAAGCAAACTTTCCATTCCAATACCACTTTTGAGCATGATGTAGGGCATCATGAACAGGTTGAATATGCTGGTGGAGTAAGAGAAAAACTTCACACCTACACAAAAGAAAAGAGAGAAAATGAAGGTTAACACTTATGAGCAAAATTTCCTCTACAATTACACCTATTTTTTCTAGCATATAACAATGCCATTACTGAAAACCCTTTTCCCTTTTTTATAAGTTCATTGAGAAACAGTTGAAAACTCAGCTCTCATTGCCACAGCTCTGGTTTGTCTGTACCTTCATCAAAGCTAGCTCTATTTCTGTGATGCAGTCAGTATCAGCTGTTATGCATACATACAAAGTTTTTACTTCACAGGCAGAAAAACTGATTTCTACTAAGACTTGACTCCATTCATATACACATGTACTGGTGCTCATTGAAGATATGGCAGACAGGGAATTTCTCTCTTTCATCAACAACTAATGTTGACTTTCAATGAGTATTACAAAGAAGCCAGCTTGGCCAACATGCATAAACCCTGGGTTACTGAATATTAAGAAGTACTCCCCACCCATTTTGCAGGTGGTTTGAAAGACAGTAGCTGGTGCTGTGGACTACCCACAGTCCTTAAGTCACCCTGAAAACCAGGAGCCCAAGATGCTGTGACAAATAAGTATGTTAGGAAACATTTCAAAAATGTGTATCAGAAAACATCCAATAGCTTTACTCTTCACTAGGTCTTTGTAACATTAACTGGCCAAAGAAAGATTTGTGAAGTCTCATTGCAGATGGAGCACTTCATAAAAATATCTGCCTGCCTGGGAAGCATTTCAGGAACACTTCCACACACACAAGAATGTAAACAGCAGTTATAGCTCATCTTTGTTGCTTACTGGGTTGGATAAGTCACCCCAAGGGCTGCAAGGGAAGCCAAAGAAGGCTGAGGGGTTAAAGAGATGAACAGAGCTCCCTGCATACCCAACCAGAGAAGTAGAAACCAAACACCATCACTAGCACCTTTTTTTGTTTTCTTGTTTTGACGTACATATGATCCAGATTTTGGCCAACTTGGTAAAGAAATTCACTTTTAAAGCTCCATTTTAAAGTTACTAAATAATGTCAAAACTACAACAACAAAAAAAGCAATATAAACCACTTCAAGTAACATACCCAACACTGCCTTTGCCAAATTTCCTTTATAAACTAATCTTCCATGTTCTGGGTGATCATGAGGGGAGGATGTGCTGAGGCTGCGGACAGCCACTCCTTGAAAAGATGTAACCTGAAAGATGAAACCAGTACAGAGCTAAGGAACATCAGTACTACACCTGATCCATCCATATACACATACACACATATATGCACGTGTATATACTCACACAAAGTTTATCCTTGCCCTGAATCCACCCCCAGTGTTTCAAATTAGAGATTAAAGTTAGGTTAAACTCCAAAGCATACCAAAAACTCCAACTAATATGCTGCCTGACTGTGCTAATAACTTTCCATGTAAATATCCCAAATTAGCATTAAATATTTGCAACCCCATTACTGATAATTGAGGCAGCAATTGATTTACACACAGCTTTGCAGGGAGACATTTATGGTACCCATGCTCATCACATCTCTGATCACAGAATAATAGAATGGTCTGGGTTGAACTGGGCCTTAAAGATCATCCAGTTCCAATAGTCCTGTTGTGGGTAGGGCACCTTCCACTGTACCAGCTTGCTCCAAGCTCCATCCAGGCCAACCTTAAACACCCTGAGGGCTGGGGCATCCACAGCTTTTTTGGGCAACCTATTCCAGAGTCTAACCACCCTAAGAGAAAAGAATTGTTTTTCCTAATACCTTAGATTAGCTAAATAGCTTCCTTTAGATCAGCTAAATCTACTTTCAGTTTTAATCCATTCCCTATTGTCCTGGAATGCCATGCCCTTGTAAAAAGTCCCTTTTCCCTACACGACTTGCTTGTAGGCTCCCTTCAGGTTCTGCAAGGCCACAAATTAGGTCATCTCCAAGCCTCCTTTCTCCAGGCTGATAAAACCCAATTCCCCCAATCTTTCACCGCAGGAGAGGTGCTATACGCCTCCAGTCATTTTGGTGGCCTCCTCTGGACTCGCTCCAGTAGGTCGATGGGGACAAAGCACTCCAGGTGGGGTCTCATCTGGGCGTAACAGAGGAGGTACGGCCCGAGGAGCACCTCGCTTCCCTCCTCAGAATCCCCTAAGGGCAAGACCGCGAATGGCAGGGCCGCCGCCCTCTCCCCGGGGAGCGGGAACGCGCCCCCTCTCCCACCACAGTCCCCACAGCCCCTACACTGAACCTGTTGGGGCCTCGCGGCGGCGGCCAGAGCGGCCCGGTGGCGGCCGGCGGGGTGCGCGGCGGCCCGCAGCCATGCGGAGGCGGAGGCGGAGGCGCGGCGGCAGGCGGCGGAGGCGGCGGGGGCGGAGGCGGCCCGCAGCAGCAGCAGCGGCAGCATGGCGGGGCCCGGCCGCACAGCGGACACGGCGGGCGGTGCCGCACCCGCAGCCCCGCCGCGCCGCGCCGCCCCGCGCTTTGGTTCCGCCCGCGGGAAGGACCGGCCGGCTCCGCGGCGCCCCCGTCAGCAGCTCCCTGC
Organism: Oenanthe melanoleuca; assembly: GCF_029582105.1. Lineage (NCBI taxonomy): Eukaryota > Metazoa > Chordata > Aves > Passeriformes > Muscicapidae > Oenanthe > Oenanthe melanoleuca. The sequence continues at coordinate 31,462,477 of NC_079335.1, forward strand.
ACCGCTCAGCCGCAGAGTGCAGAATCCATGGGGCTGGGAAACACCTCCGAGGCACCGAGTCCCGCCTGTGTCTCCAGATCATGGCATTAACTGCCGCATCAAATCATTCCTCAAACGCCCCCCCAGATGGTGACTCCACCACCTCTCTGGGCAGTCCATTCCAGTGTCTAATACTCTTTCTGTGAAGAAATTCCTCCTGATGTCCAACCTGAACCTCCCCTGGCACTGCTTGAGGCCATTGTCTCGCCTGGGAGAAGGGGCGAACCCCAACTATTAATCTCCTTTCAGATAGTTGTAGAGAGCCATAAGGTTTTCACTGAGCCTTCTTTTCTCCCGGCTAAATCACCCCAGCTTCCTCAGGTGCTCCTCATAAAACTCATGCGCCAGAACCTTTACCCAGTTTCGTCACCCTCCGGACAGCCTCCAGCACCTCGATGTCGTGCATTAACTGAGAGTCCCAGAATTGAACACAGGACTCGAGGTGCAGCCTCATCAGTGCTGAGCACATCACTGCCCTGTTCCTGCTGGCCACACTATTCGGCACACAAGCCAGGATGTCACTGGCCTTCCTGGCCAGCCGGGCAAGCGCTCGCTCATGTTCAGCTGTTGCCGGCCGACACCCCTGCACCCTGACATGGCGGGCCTGCAGATGCCCCGGGAACTACGCGGCCCAGCATGCACCGCTCCGGGCGCGCAGCATGCCGGGAGCGCGGGCGCCGCACGGGCTGGGCGCGGTGGGGCCGGAAGCGGCCCGTGACCCGGGCGGAAGCGCTCGGAGGCAGCTGGGCCGACAGCGCGGCCCTGCGAGCGGGGCGGAGGGAGCGGCACGCTCGGGTGAGGGGCGGCCGCGGGGGCGAGAACCCGCCGGGGCCGCCAGGGACACCCTGGGGGCGGGGCGCCCGGGCGGGCGGGGAGCGGAGAGCCCACGCAGCCGGCGCCGCGAAGGGCAGCGGGCCTCTCCCCGCGCCGGGCGGGGGGGCAGAACGGGCTCGGGCGGAAGGGCCGGAGCGGCGCCGGCGGCCGGCGGGGTGCGCGGGGCGGGTGCCAGGTGCCAGGAGCGGGTGACGGGAGTGCGGTTCTCCCACCGAGGGGGTGGCGAAAGGCGCGTTCCTCTCTCAGAATGTTCTCTTTCGAATGCCGGCGCCGCCGGAAGAAGGGGCTCTCTGGAGCAATGCTGGGTTTGAGTATCGCTCCCAAACTCCTACCCTAAGTGACGTTCGCCTTTTTCCTACACCCGGCCGTAGAGAAAGGGGGAAAGTTAAGGCCGAAAGAATTTAGGATGCGCCCCCAGGGGTTTTGTCAAGGTGAGACGTGCTGGTTAAAGTGATTTGGCGGTAATGGTCGGCGGATGTAAGTAAAGCAAAGCAAAGGGTGATAGCCCTACTCGCACGTAGCAACAGAAATGCGCTTTTGAGTGCCGTGTGTTCCTCAGAGGGAGGTTCTGCTTTAGTACGAGGTAGTCTGAGCATTGGTAAGTTACTGAGGGCTTCACATTTGTGTATGAAAAGGTGGCAGTTTGCTTTGAAAGCCAATTTGGTCTTCCACCAGTCAACTTTTATTAAATATTTCTAAGTGCGTTTGGTACCGTGGATTAAGTTTAAGTTATGCTTTGCATTCTGAGGAGACCTAGATAGTCACAGGCCATTTGCTTACTTGACTTTGATGTTTTTTGGAAGCAAACCAGAAAAACATAGATAAACAGGCACGTGACAGATCTTTATGGTAAGAACCACTTGGCACACTTATTTCTGAGTAATCCTCTGCGTATTCCCAATTTTCTCCTTTTGCTATATTAAGGATCAAAATGATTGTTGGGGGAGAAATAATGTTCAATTAACTGAAGAGTTACTTAGAAGGGGAGTAAGTGTTTATTAATTTTCCTGTAGTACGTTGGCCACATCTTTTTACAGGTGAGACGCACCTTAGGCCTTGAGATCAGCCTTTTATAACTTAATGAGCTTAAATTATATCAATAATATGTTTACATCTGTAAAATTTTTGCTAACGTTTCCAGTGGGAGCTTTAAGATAATTTTTAAAAACTTTTAGCACTTCAGCATTTTTTTTTGCTTGTTGTGGCAAAGTCATTTGAAATTTTATTTTCTTTTTTTTTTTCTGTACCAGAGTGGGTGATGAACCGATTTAGATAGTTTCACATAGTCTTAATGGGAAGAATTTTAATATTGTTAATTGTTTTAATATTGTTGTAGAGAGACAAATTAGTATCAAGGATACTCAGCTTCAGGTGTTATTACTGTGTTTTTGCAATTCTTGTGTACATTACAATAAATCCTTAAGTTATGTCATGAAAGTATGGGGTTTGTCAGATTATTTTAAAGTATTTTGATTATTTTGACTAGTCTTTTAGCACCTAGAAAGGCTCAGAGTTTAGTTGGCTTCATTGTGGGGTAGTTTGCATAACAGCAGTTTTTGGTGCATGCTTGTAACAAAAGGGCAGAAATCCATGCCCTGTAAAATTTTGCAGTGTGCCATCAGCCTCTTTTCCCCAATGGCAAGGGTTGTACAGTACAGCTCAGAAGTACTCTTTGGAAGAAAACAGTAACATTCCCATGCCCATGTTTTTGAGGTTTTTTTTTTCCTTGAAGCTCCTGGGGAATTACTGAAAAGGAAAGTTTCCTTAGACAGGAAGTTGCAGTACTCTGTACATTTGATCTTTGGTACTCTGTACATTTTATTGTACTTCATTTCCTGATTATCTCAACTAGCATTCACTTGTAGATGCCTTCCTGTCACTTTCCAGTGTGTACCGGAAAATTTGAATTTTAGAGCCTGAGAGTATTGGAGTGGTGAATCAGCTGATCTGGAAATCATGCTGTACTGTTTCTCCTCATGTTTTTTCTAAATACACTTCGATCCCTTAATTATTATTACCTGATTTTTTTTTTATAGGTGCTGAGCAATGAATACTAAACTGAAGAACGGTGGTTTTAATCAAGTTATTAGGATAGAATTTAGGATTGAACAGCAGGAGGCTATGGTTGTAACACACAGCAGCATTTGGTAATTGGTGAACTCTTACTGACATATAAATGACACCAAAAAATGTCACATTTGGCTTTTAAACAAACAGAAATTGATAAAGGCCAATTTGCCACATGTTTTCCAAAAATTGACAGTGTAGGATACAAATGTCAGCAGCTGAATCGTACAAAAGTTATGTTTGTGTCATGCAGCTAATGAGTTGGAAGCCATTTTTTTTAAAGGATTTTCCTTTGGGATCAAAGAATCTGGATGCTTGAAATACTTAACATAGGTTCAGTGTTCTTATGCTAATGAGAGCATAGCAGTTAGGTTCTGGAATGTCCAGTGTGTTCAGCTACATTGGTGTATGTCCTTCAAGTCTATTCCACTCATTGGCATACAAAGAAATGATATTCTGGAAATTCTGGCAAACTTGGGAGATGAGCATGCAGCATTGGGAGCAAGCTGGGATTGATTGGATGTGTATCTGGAAGCATACTTTTGTTTTGTTCTTGCATTTGATGGTCAAGAGAAGCAGGAAGGAGATCAGACTAAACTCGACACTATCCTGTTTCTTCTTAGAGGTGTGAGAAGATGTTGAAGTAGGGGAACGAGCCTTGTGTGGCTCAGTTGCATTGGTTCAGAGGTTTGTGATATTTCGCAGTATTGTACCTTTTAGGTGTAAATATATATTCTGGCAGCTTGTGGCAGTTTTCAGCTCTCTAATATCTGATGATAATTCTATGTTTTCTGCAGCAGGAAGTCCTTTTTAAACTGGTTGGAAAGTTTCTGTGCTGAATAGCTGGGTTTAGTTGTATTGTACTCTCCCTCTGATTAAAAAGTGGCATATCCCTTTTATGTAAACTTTCTCTTAAGAAATGCAGGGTTTTTTGTTTGTTTGTTTAAGGAGGCAAAGCAGGAGAACTGTAATACGTAATATATGTGCTTTTTTGAGATTTAAGTCAGGGAGCTGAGCTACCTTATGGTAATGCCACATAAGCTTCTTGAAGGACGAATGGAATTGTGAATGTACTTCAACATAAATTAGTGGTTCTTTGCAGGAGCCTGAAATAGTCAAGTCAAAAATATATAAAAAGTACACATTAACAAAACTTGGATTGTTCTTATCCTGACTGCTGCATTGGTGTAGTCTTGGTGAAGTCAAACAGGGCAACTATAAAATGTGGAGAAGTAATTGAAATATAAGTAGTTACTAGGCATGTTCAGAAGTCTGGGTCTTTCTTCCTGTTGTCTTGTCTTTTATGCTGCTTTCATTATATAGAAGGAAAATATAGTGGTATGTTTTGTAATAAGCATATCACTGTATACTGGAAATACACTGAGAGAAAATAATTTCTTGGAAGACAACATATAAGGTTGCTTGACTCTCCTTGGCCTGTTATTTAAAACCTAAGGCCAGGCCAGTGTCAATTAAGAGGAAGGTGCAGAAAACATTCCTTTTGTTCTCCCTATATGCACAAATGAGAATTTGTGGGAGGTGTTTCTATATTCTTTTGATTTACTTTGTGTGCATTTTTTCTGCCTTTGAAAATGTTCCCATCTTCAATGTCATGACAGACTGAACGCATCTTGATGCAGAAGAGGAACTTTTTTTTTTTTTTTTAGGTTTTGTTGGGTTTCCTGAGTTTCTTGTTTTTCTTTTTTCCTCATTTGTTGCATTGGCTCTCTGAGTTTTCTGGGCTGTCTGCTGTTGGCTATTTTGTGAGGAATAAATCTATACTGCTAATAGGATTCATGATTTTTTTTTTTTTTTAATGATGCGTCATTGCATCAGAATGGAAACTAAGTGTTTCTTGCTAGCATGTCAAATGCATCATATATTGGAACATATTACAAGCTTTTCTTAAAAACAGATTGGCTTTTCTACATCTTTTACTTTTGGCAATAGAATGTTTGGGATTTTCCATATCCAGAACCAAACTTGGATTCTGGAATAGCACTATAAATTTGATTCTTTATTTATTTATTTATTTATTTTTTGTTTATGTTCATTAGTTGAACTTAAACTGAGGTATTATGATGGCATAGTTTTCCCACTGATGTTTATCCTTTTAATTAATTTTTATATTTATCTTCATTCCAGTTTTGCTAAGCTGAATAAGGAAGATTAAGTTTTCTTTCATAAACAGACCTTTTGTTGCATCTGTAGGTTCTCTCTGTAGTTCTTGTAATTCAAACGTCATTTTCTTGAAAAAGGAATTCAGAATTGTGTGCAGTATTCCAGACAAGCATTGCTCATATTCCTTATCTTTATTGAAAATAATTCTCAGTGTGCATTTGGCTCTTTGTCCCTCACCCTCCTTTTTTTTCTTTTGCCCCCACAGTGTTGCTATCAGTTTATAATTCACCACAGAATTACCATAGCCCCAAATAACAAGCCCTGGCTACATGAAAGAAGATTGTATTGGTCCCTTCATGCAGGAGTCTTGATTTCAAATGACTTAATTTTATGTGGCTTCTAGTACACTGTTTTTCAAGACTTCATCCCACTTTTGTTGCAATGCTTTTCACTTCTGTCTCATCCAAATCTGCCTATTTTTTTCTGGCAGCATTGTTTAAAAAAAACCCTGGTTTTTTAGAGGAACTAATAGTTCTTTTCTAGTTCAGTTGTTCTGCGTTTGCAACACCATACTGTGTTCTTGTAGTCTTGTGGAAAGGTTCTTTCTCATTTTGAGATTACCTCTCATCACATTTATTTAACCCCAGATGATATACTGAGCCCAGATTGCATCTGGTTTAAGTTTCCTTCTTCCCAAAGAAAATGACTGATTAATTTTTTAAATACTAGATTCAGCATGCCCTAAAACTACAAAGGCTTACTGCATTTGTATCCTCCTTTACTGTTTAGTACAATTGAATTTAGACCATTGAGCCTGATAATTTTTTTCTTCTTTGTTAATTATTATATTTTTTTCCTTTCTAATCATATGATAGCACATTTGATTTATTAAAATGTTCTTTTTAAATGTGTATTTTTGTGACATCTAATTTTTTTGTGTAGACTTTTTCACTTCTCTATTTTCAATCTTTCAATGTATTAGCTTCCTCAAGTTATGCCTTTACTTTGCAAGGTGTTAATATATCTTAATATATTCCCACTAAGTAGCCTTTATTCCTGTGTTTAGTGTTATTATTTGTGTTGTAGACCAAGGCACATTTTGTCAACCCCAACACTTCCAAAGAGTGGTATCACTTCTGTGTTGTTTTTCTTTTTTTTTTTTTTTTTTTTCCAAGGATTATTATTTATAAATTATAGTTGGTTTCACTACTCTTTTAGAATGTAGCAAATGGCTTTGTGGCTAGAGAAAGAGGTAGTGCTAGTGATCCTCTTCTGCAAAGTTAGATGTAATAATGTGAGGTATTTCTTCAGTTCCTGAGCAACAGATGCTCTCCAATAAGATGACTTATTTCCATTTACACAAACTGTTGAAAGAGGGTGAAAGATCCCATCAGTTTTGGGCCCTAACTGTCCCAGTACCCAAATGGAGTTTCCTTAGATGAGTTCCTGGAATTACTGAACATGGTGACATCGCTTAATGCTCCATGCTAGGGAATCTCTATTATCAGATTAACTCTCAAAGAACATTCTTCAATATGCCTTGTGTTCAGGAACTTTTCACCTGCAAGAGTACAAGATGTTCCTTATACCAGTGGTAAGGAAAATACTTTTTTAGAGATAGTTCTGTAAGGTCAGAATACTTTCAAAGGAAGCAGCAATGTTAGTGGAGGATTATTTTTGCTCATTTCTCTTCAGACAACTAAAAACTAAAGAGATGGAATAAACCAACATCAAAGTGCTGTGCAGAAGTGAAGTGATCAGCAATAGCAAAGTGGTGCCTGTAGTACTTCTTCCAAATTGTGCAGCTTCCTCAGCTTGCTTACATTTTTTTGCTAAACTTTTACCAGAAACATAGGAGGGACCAAATGGGAGGTGTGGTCTCTGTTCTGATCTCTTTATTGCCCTCAACCCTGAGTATCAGCTGGGAGACCACCTAGAATCACTGGGGCTATTTTCCTGAATCTGTGGGCACACAGCAGTATCATTGATTTGTACTGGGTTAATGTTTACAGAGTGGCTGTTGATATGAAAGGAATTTTAGGAAAGCAGGTGGGTGGGTAGAATTTCTCTTCCAAAGTTTTCTTTTAGACAGCACAGATGTGGTTTCTGGTGAAGAAATGAAAGTTGGATCTGAGGATACCAGATTTGTTTTGCAAATAAGTGCTTCCATTTCTCTAACTCTTTTTAATTTCTTTTCCATGGAGAAATACACGTGCAGCAAGCTGGATATCAGTATAGAAGTTATAGAGGCTCCTGGTTAACTATACCTGCATTATAGGTATAAGTAGAAGGTCTGAAGTAGATTATGTAGGTGGTATTGGTGGTGATATTGGGAACTGTTAATCTGCTGTGAAGGAGAGGTTGAAGGCCAGGTATTTAGTGCATACTGATTAGACTGATCCCTGAGCCTTCTTGGCCTAAACAACCCCAGCTCTCTCAGCCTGTCCTTGTATGACAAGTGCTTTGTGATACTTTGCAGGACTCACTTCAGTCTGTCATACTGAACCCAGCACTCTACATGTGTCCCAGCAGTGCTGAGTGGAGGGGCAGGAACACCTGCCTCAACCTTCTGGCAGTGCTCTTGAATAAAGTCCAAGGTGCTGTTGGCCATCTTTGCTGCAAGAGCACGCTGCTGGCTCATGTTCAACTTGTCCCCAGGTCTATTTGTGCAAAGCTGCTTTCCAGCAAGCAGGTTGCCCTGCAGACAGTACTGGAGGTGCTAAGGTCAAGGGTTTGCATTTCCCATGGATCAGCTTCATAGGTTTCCTGTTTTCAAAACACACTGCTCATCAACACTGCATGTACTCTTTTTGGAAGAGTGTTTATGGTAACATAAGACTAATAAGTAAAGGGGAATTTTAAAACTGTATTGCTGACTCA